>NC_056625.2:131651772-131970522 GCF_002870075.4 Lactuca sativa | reverse complement strand
TAATCCTCATCTCACCGGCTTCCTAGATTCTTCATGACTCTCCTCGAGTCAAGTATGGATCATCTGCTTTCAGTAGTACGGGCCCAATACTACCTTCCACACCTATTTATACTTTCCTTAAGAATCATCCCGAATCCTCTAGGTCACATTCTCAAACTGGTACTCCAAGTACTTGCTAAGCAGCATATCCGAACCCGCTTAAAATCACTCCTTAGGCTCTCTTAGGTTCCCGACCTCACCCTGCCATCAGTTGCCGAAGAACTCCTAATAATGTCAGTTAACTAGTTCATGAATACAATCACATGCAACAATGCTTAGATAATTCTTTGAGTAAAAGACTCATTCCTACAACGGTTAGACTCATACCATAGTAGGGTCAAATTCGTTACTATGAGATTATTTAACCTATGCAACATGTGACTTAACATATTCACTTAATAGTTGGATCACATCATCATGGGTCCTAAAAAGCACAAAGCAAGCAACATTCATGCAGTAACACTCAAAATCACATCCAAACAGAGGACATGTCAATCTCACTTCCTACTAAGAAGATTCTGAATCTAGTTTAACATCCAATTCATTATAGGCTACAAGGCATCACATATCAGGCCAATCCATCCAATCATCCGAAATCCGTACTAGCATGAGATTCTAAAAGCTCAAAAAATCTGGCATATAAAGGCATCTCTCCTAGCATTAAATCCTGAGAAGATCCTTTGTAACGACCAAAAATTTCAACCAAATTAAAACATTTTAATTCATTCAAAAACCGTTACGATCATACATCTTGTTTTCAAAATAGTTTAAACATCAGAGTATTTTCCCCAGAATCATATCACATAAAGCATAAACATGAGGAGCAGTACGGTCACGCCTTCGCCTTGCCAGGATCTCCTGAAGCACCTGAAACAATAAACCACAACTGTAAGCCCGAAAGCTTAGTGAGTTCCCCCAAAGTACCCCTACACACATACGCCTTTCCAGGCCATAACTCTGTGGAACCTTCTGGTCCAAGTCATCTTAACCTTTCGGTCCATAACATACATAACATACATAATACATACATAAACATACGCCTACAGCAAAGAACAACATACTACGGGTCCTATCAACCTTCCAGTTGGAATACCCCCGGCCCTCAACCATCGGGTTGGAATGCCTACATAATACGTGCCCAATCATCCTACCGGGATGGAATACTCTTGGCCCACAACCGTCGGGTTGGAATGCCTATACACCTATACGTACAACAATAGCTACTATGGGTCCAATCATCCCTTTGGATGGAATACCCCGGGCCCCTCAACCATCAGGTTGGAATGCCAACATACTATGAGTCCAATCATCCTATCGGGATGGAATACTCCTGGCCCACAACCATCGGGTTGGAATGCCCCACTTCCTATACATACAGTAACTACTTCTGCTACTACTAGTACTATGGGTCCAATCATCCCTCGGGATGGAATACCCCAGGACCCTCAACCATCACGTTGGAATGCCAACTATTGTGAGTCCAATCATCCCACCTGGATGGAATACTCTTGGCCCACAACCATCAGGCTGGAATGCCAACTACTCTAGCAGACATGCACACATAACAGACATACATAAAACACTCTACAAAATCAACGCACTAGGGCCCTATCATCCTACCGGGATGGAATACCCTTTGCTAATGCTCAACATACCTAACCCACACGCACCTCATAGTGCAAGACCAACTACCAGGCTATGAATAATCACTACCCAGCTACCAGGGTGCTGACTCAACAAAACTAGCCATCAAACAACTATCCATTTCTCTAGGATACTGAGCTAATAAGCATATTCTCATACCGCTATCCTATCTACCAGGATACTAGCAAGCATATCATAACATAACATAACAAGCTCTATCAACAAATCAAAGGGCCGGCCTTGGTGCCTTAGACCCTTGAGTACAGTGAGGAAAACTCACCTTGCAACTGCCAGAATCCTATAAATCTCTGACTGCTGACTCGCCGGAGAAATCCCAACTATCGTATGAAAATCATCACATAAGAAACCATCACAACGTGCTAGACCATGGGCCCATAGTATTCATTAAGTCCATTATCCTCTCATTGGGCCAAGACCTAAAGTCAAATCCTCTTGTAAAGCCCAATATTGGCCCAATTAACTAAATTGGGCCCACATCACCAAATGGGCCTAGATCCAAGGTCCATAGTAATTATTGAGCCCAAAATACACCATCCATAATATTCAATCACGGCCCAAGCCCTAATAGCCCAATAACAGCCCAAACACCTAAGGCCCAAAGTCACAACCCAACAGAGGGAGTACGCGGGGCGTACCCCTCATGGTACGCTAGGTGTACACCAACGATCGCGGGTTGGAATCGAGACACAGACCCACTACGATGGGCATACTACCATTTATGCGGGGCGTAACCTCGCTAAACTACAATCCTTCATAAGTTCTTAATGGCTTAAGCTCTTAAGCCCAAACTTTAGATCCATAGACCAAATATGCCTAGGATTCATAAAGTCTCAAACTTTATTACTTGGGATGCCCATAAAGTCCTTAACCCAAGGTCTTAACCCATTAAGACCCTCCTACTTCTTACATGGGACAACCAAAACCATTGGGACCTCATTTTTCTCTCTCAAGACCTCTCCTATGGTCTGGAAGGACAGCTAAACTTGACCAACTCGCATCATGCATCAAGATGAGGTTTTTGGGACAAGAATGGTGTCAAAACTCTACAACACATTGATCTACACAATATGATTGCCAAGCAAGAGACTTTATACCTCAAAAGGGCTCCAAAAGATGATGCCTTTCCAGATCTTCGAGCTCCAGCCACCCCACTCCTTCCTTGACAACTTCCTCTTTCTTCTTCTAGGCTCTCCTTTGCCAAACCAAGCTTTCCAAGGCCAAATACCCACAACAATGGAGAAAGAACGACTTCTTAGGGTTTTATGAGGGTAAGAGGGCAGATATGGAGGCTGGGGTTGGAACCATAAGGTTCCTTATACAGTGGCTGGCCCTAAAATTAGGGTTTCTAGATACTAGACGTATGTTGGGCGTACACCCCCAACACCCGCGTTCATTTAATCACTCTATGTTGGGCGTAACCCAGCCTTACGCTGGGCGTACCCACGCGTGTCCCTTGCATGCATGGCCTTTCCTTGCCAACTCTTTCTTATAAGTGCCATAAGTGACAATACCTTCATAGTGTCATAGCTCCTTTATTCTAATTCCGTTTCCGATGTACTTTATATCCACGCAAAGGTGGCGAGAAGCCCTACGCTTCTAGCAACACACACCGACCTGAAATCTTCTCGAATAAAACCCATTGCCCATAAAAGACTGAAACGACCTTACTCTTTTGATCTCGGGGAACCATAATTAACTACTCTTAGAACGAGGCATTACAATTCTCCCCCACTTAATATGGTTTCGCCCTCGAAATCGCCAATTGCCAACTCTGGTTATCCATAACCTGAAAAGCACATTCACGCCCCTAAAGCATGACGACCATCAAGGGAGACTAGTCCTGCTGGAACTCCCTCTTGAAGAGACACCTACTCCTTCTCATGCAAACTCAATACTTACCTCTCAGGAAGCCCTGAACCCAGAAAGCTAAATTGGATATGTCTCCCAGATGGGCCGTCCAAACTAACCATCCCCTTACCTCTTCCTATTACTGTGGAAATGAACTACATAACCGTGGGAACCCGAATTCCCAACCTGAAAATAGGACCATGATTCCTGCCCTACTGCCGACCACACTTGATCTCTCTCTTAACTCATATCCGACCGAACATACATCGATACTCTTACCAAACCAATACTCATGCCTGGACCAATCAGCCTTGGGCTGGAATAACAGGTATGCTTACGACGGGTCCGCTCATCACCAGGATGGAATACCCTCGCATCCCTACACATGTTTGGTCCAATCAACCCTCAGGTTGGAATACCAAATACATCAGGTCCAATCAATCATAGGGTCCGGTCATCCTCATGATGAAATACCCCAGATTGGAATACCTCCATATACATAACTCAACCTATAACCATACTTGGAACCAAGAACCTTGTCCTTGCGTCTCCCCCCCCCCCCCCCCCTCTCGAACCCTTCGGTTCGCCCCATCTGAGTGTAACCTCACTCATACCTCTCTATCACGATCTCTAGGTCCTTGACCTCCGACTGCAATCTCTTACACAATTTTCGTTACCGGTCCAGACTACTCCCGAGTCTATTACCTGTTATCCCACTTTCCTCTGACCAAACCTCCAATCTGGATTCATTATCCCTCTCATCTTCCAAGGAGACTGAAAACATGCCTACGCATCAGCCAACATTGCCATCGCGACAGATCCTCGCTATACATTACCCCTTAGTGGTGCTCACCGCTATCCCATATCATGCATACATACTCAGAGGCTGGTCGCATACCCAACGACCCACACATAACCTGCCGTATTTCCTCGACACATGCAGGCCCTTACTTGAACCGCCTCCTTGCATCATCCCCATAACCGATGCTCAAACCACTCCAAGCAACCTTCTACAACCAGCGACCTGTCCGAGAATTTCCAATTCTCCTCCACTTAGGGCACTAACCACCATCCTCTCCGGTGAAGCTAACACACATGCTCAACCGAACCTACCGACACACCGAACTTCGAGGAAACTGAGATCCTGTAGAAAGTTCTCAAATTCTCGAACCACCACCTTCCTTTCTCACGAATTCCACACTGAATGATAACCAACTAAAAATCCTAAATGCTTGCTCACCTCTAATACATACCACACTAAACATCTCATGCAAGAAACGACAACCCATAATCACAACATAAACAAGATAAAGCAGAAAAACATACCGACTGACACCTCTGGCTCAGCTCTGATCTCCTCGGTCACAAGCTGATAAGCACGCCCTAGAGCCTTTGGAGGCTCTGCTCGACTCTGACCTCCGTCAGTAAGTCTCAAAGTGGCTGGCGCTGGGGCCTGCACTGACCTGGCAGCCAGTAGAGGACACTTGGCCTTCATATGGCCCACCTGATCACAATGATAACAAAGTCGTACCCCTGCCATTGGAGTCGACTAACTGCAATCCCTGGCTATGTGGCCCTCCTTGCCACACTTGTGGCACCCCGAAGAAGAACGGCAACCACCCTCGTGTACCTTGCCGCAGTTTCCGCAAGTGCGACACCTCTAACCTCCTATTCGATAATCAGCAGGCCTCATCCGCTCCGGTGCAGGTTGCGACTGCACCGGGGCCTGCCTCTACTCTCTCAACTGGAGCTCAATCTCTAACTGGCGCCGCCTAGTGGTTTCATGCAACTCCAACAAGGTACTACACTTCTTCGTGGATACAAACTGCCTGTTGTCCCTCTTGAGCATACTCAGATATCGAGACATCTGAGCCTGCTCGGAGGCAAACTCCGGGCAAAACATCTCCCTCTCAGTGAACATCTTGGTGATCTCCATCACCGACTCTGAACCCTGCTTCAGTTCCATGAACTCCTGAGCCAACCTCTCTCTCTCAACTTGCAAAACATAACTAGTACTGAACATCTCCCGGAACTGATCTCACGAAACCGCAGCCCGCTGCACATCAGAATAAGATCCTGTGGTCAACCTCCACCAATCCTTCGCCCCGAGCCTTAGAAGGTTCAGAGCACACCTCACCCTCTGATCTGCAGGGCATGAACACGTGAAGAAGCAACCCTCCACGTCTGACAACCACCTCATAGCGACGATCGGATCCTGAACTCCATCAAAAGTAGGGGCTTCGTATTGTCGAAATCCCGATACTGAAAACTCCGACTGGCTCCTCCCCCTGTCGTTGCCACAGCCGTTGCGGCTGCCGTGGCCGCTGTCTCTGCAAGAGCCGCATATCGCTCATCAAAATATTCAACCATGACAGTCTTGATCGACCTAAACAGTTCCGGCAACTCAGCTCGGAACATAGCATCAACCTCCTGATGTAGGATATCATGAATCCTAGCATCCAACTCACCCGTTCTCATCTGGGCAATGACTTCGGGTGATACGGGTCCATCCCGGCCACCCTCTCCTGATCCCGATCTCGAAACGGATCATGCCTCCAAACGTCTCACATCCGCCATACTGGAATAAGCCATAAAAATCTCAGATTCCACGCATAACCACCGAGAACTAACCTCAAATCAACAACCTAGGGGTTGTGACTTACTTGACACGCATATGGGTCCTGTTCTTTCAGTAGTACGGGCCCATACTACCTACCACACCTACCCATATTTGTCTCAAGTATCACCACAACGCCCTAAGCACAAATATACACAACAAGCACTCAATCCTCACCCCTAGAGGAACACTGAATAGCTCATAACAAGGAAACCCTAGGCTACCAGGCATCATAGATCAAGCATTTCTATCATGCAATTCCTAAAGATCCCTAGCCTGGTACTAGCATGTTGTTCTAACATATCTCAAAACAAATAACTTGTATGGTATTTTGGGGTAACTTACTGGCTCCGGCTGATCGCACCCTCTGCATCCTCCTTTACTTATTTTGAAAACCATTTTTGAAAACCTCTCCTTGATTTGAGACTAGAATCACACGAATGTTCCTCCAATTAGCTCAAACCAAGGCTTTGATACCAACTTGTAATGACCAAAAATTTCAACCAAATTAAAACATTTTAATTCATTCAAAAACTGTTACGATCATACATCTTGTTTTCAAAATAGTTTAAACCTCAGAGTATTTTCCCCAGAATCATATCACATAAAGCATAAAAATGAGGAGCGATACGATCACGCCTTCGCCTTGCCACGATCTCCTGAAGCACCTGAAACAATAAACCACAACTGTAAGCTCGAAAGCTTAGTGAGTTCCCCCAAAGTACGCATACACACATACGCCTTTCCAGGCCATAACTCTGTGGAACCTTCCGGTCCAAGTCATCTTGACCTTCCGGTCCATAACATACATAACATACATAACACATACATAAACATACGCCTACAACAAGGAACAACATACTACGGGTCCAATCAACCTTCCGGTTGGAATACCCCTGGCCCTCAAACATCGGGTTGGAATGCCTACATAATACGAGCCCAATCATCCTACCAGGATGGAATACTCTTGGCCCACAACAATCGGGTTGGAATGCCCATACACCTATATGTACAACAATAGCTACTATGGGTCCAATCATCCCTTAGGATGGAATACCCCAGGCCCCTCAACCATCGGGTTGGAATTCCAACATACTATGAGTCCAATCATCATACCGGGATGGAATACTCCTGGCCCACAACCATCGGGTTGGAATGCCCCACTTCCTATATATATATATATATATATATATATATATATATATATATATATATATATATATATATACACACACACACACATAGTAACTACTACTGCTACTACTAGTACTATGGGTCCAATCATCCCTCGGGATGGAATACCCAAGGCCCCTCAACCATCGGGATGGAATGCCAACTACTATGAGTCCAATCATCCCACCTGGATGGAATAATCTTGGCCCACAACCATCGGGTTGGAATGCCAACTACTCTAGCAGACATGCATACATAAAACACTCTACAAAATCAACGCACTAGGGCCCTATCATCCTATCGGGATGGAATACCCTCTACTAATGCTCAACATACCTAACCCACATGCACCTCATAGTGCAAGACCAACTACCAGGCTATGAGTAATCACTACCCAGCTACCAGGGTGCTGACTCAACAAAACTAGCCATCAAACAACTATCCATTTCTCTAGGATACTGAGCTAATAAGCATATTCTCATACCGCTATCCTATCTACCAGGATACTAGCAAGCATAACATCACATAACATAGCAAGCATAACAATTCAATGGGCCGACCTTGGTGCCTTAGACCCTTGAGTACAGTGAGGAAAAATCACCTTGCAACTGCCGGAATCCTGCAAATCTCTGACTGCTGACTAGCCGGAGAAATCCCAACTATCGTATGAAAATCATCACATAAGAAACCATCACAACTTGCTAGACCAAGGGCCCACAATATTAATTAAGTCCATTATCCTCTCATTGGGCCAAGACCCAAAGTCAAATCCTCTTGCAAAGCCCAATATTGGCCCAATTTACTAAATTGGGCCCACATCACCAAATGGGCCTAGATCCAAGGTCCATAATAATTATTGAGCCCAAAATACTCCATCTATAATATTCAATCATGGCCCAATCCCTAATAGCCCAATAACAGCCCAAACACCTAAGGCCCAAAGTCACAACCCAACAGAGGGAGTACGCGGGGCATACCCCTCTTGGTACGCTGGGCATACACCAACGATCGCGGGTTGGAATCGGGACACAGACCCACTACGCTGGGCGTACTACCATTTACGCGGGGCGTAACCTCGCTGAACTACAATCCTTCATAAGTTCTTAATGTCTTAAGCTCTTAAGCCCAAACTTCATATCCATAGTCCAAATATGCCTAGGATTCATAAAGTCTCAAACTTTATTACTTGGGACGCCCATAAAGTCCTTAACCCAAGGTCTTAACCCATTAAGACCCTCCTACTTCTTACATGGGACAACCAAAATCATTGGAACCTCATTTTTCTCACTCAAGACCGCTCCTAAGGTCTGGAAGGATAGCTAAACTTGACCAACTCGCATCATGCATCAAGATGAGGTTTTTGGAACAAGAATGGTGTCAAAACTCTACAACACATAGATTAACACAATATGATTGCCAAGCAAGAGACTTTATACCTCAAAAGGGCTCCAAAAGATGATGCCTTTCCAGATCTTCAAGCTCCAGCCACCCCACTCCTTCCTTGACAACTTCCACTTTCTTCTTCTAGGCTCTCCTTTGCCTAACCAAGCTTTACAAGGCCAAATACCCATAACAATGGAGAAAGAACGACTTCTTTGGGTTTTCTGAGGGTAAGAGGGCAGATATGGAGGCTGGGGTTGGAACCATAAGGTTCCTTATATAGCGGCTAGCCCTAAAATTAGGATTTCTAGATACTGGACGTACGTTGGGCGTACTCCCCCAACACCCGCATTTATTTAATCACTCTACGTTGGGCGTAACCCAGCCTTATGCTGGGTGTACCCACGCGTGTCCCTTAGATGCATGGCCTTTCCTTGCCAACTCTTTCTAATAAGTGCCAGAAGTGACAATACCTTCAAAGTGTCATAGCTCCTTTATTCTAATTCCGTTTCCGATGAACTTTATATCCATGAAAAGGTGGCGAATAGCCCTACGCTTCTAGCAACACACCCCGACTTGAAATCTTCTCGAATAAAACTCATTGCCCATAAAAGACCGAAACGCCCTTACTCTTTTGATCTCGGGGAACCATAATTAACTACTCTTAGAACGGGGCGTTACAATTCTCCCCCACTTAATATGGTTTCGCCCTCGAAATCGCCAATTTCCAACTCTGGCTATCCATAACCCGAAAAGCACATTCACGCCCCAAAAGCGTGACGACCACCAAGGGAGACTAGTCCCACTGGAACTCCCTCTCAAAGAGACACCTACTCCTTCTCATGCAAACTCAATACTTAGCTCTCCGGAAGCCCTGAACCTGAAAATCTAAATTGGATCCGTCTCCCAAATGGGCCGTCCAAACTAACCATCCCCTTACCTCTTCCCATTACTGTGGAAAGGAACTAAACAACCGTGGGAACCCGAATTCCCAACCTGAAAACAGGACCACGAGTCCTGCCCTGCTGTCGACCACACTTAATAGTCTATTTCGTTTTTCATTGTGGAAATTGGTAAATCGTCATTTACCTACCTTCAAATATTTTGCAAGTTGGATTACGTTATCCCTCTTCCAAATTGTAAAATATTGTGTTGGGTCCTAGTCTTAATATTTCATTTTGGTTGTTATACTAAGGACTCTTTATCTAATCTAAACTTTGTCTTTCTTTCTTTTCAGATGTCTTCCAACACTTCTTCTAAATCAAACCCTACTGGCTCCTTCTCTCTCATGAAGTTGTGTGGGAGATTCATCTTGGATTGGTCCAACTTCAATGACTAGATTAGGAACATCAGGATGGTCCCTCACTATGAGGACAAGGAATATGTCCTTGAAAAGGAGCTTAAGGAAATTGGTGAGTCTTCTACTACTCCTGAAGAGATCGCTGAGTTTAGGACTCATGAGAAGGATGCCACCAAGGTTTCTTGTATCATGTTGGCCACCATGACAGTTGAACTCCAAAAGTCCTATGAGGACTTCTACCCTTTTAAGATGCACCTGGATCTGATGGAAAGATACCATCAAAGTGATCGTCAAGAGAGGTATGAAATCATCTCTTCCATGATAACAACTAGAATGAAGGATGGTGAACCCATCACGGGCAACTTGCATAAAATACAAAGGTTTGTGGACCGGTTGCTAAAGTTAAATGTGAACTTCCTTGAGGAGCTGGCTATAGATATCATTCTACACTCCTTACCTCCATGTTCTGATCAGTTCCGCATGACCTATCATATAAATAAGGATGAGATTACACTTAGAAAACTTCAAGGGCTTTTGAGGACTACTGAAAGTGGTTTTAAAGGTAAAAATGTTGTTTCTACTCCTACCGCAACTGCCCCTATTCTAGCAATTGGACAAGGGAAATGGAAGAAGAGGAATGCTTTCTCAAAGAGCCGCAAGGGAAAGTTTCTTGATGGATCCTCTTCAAGTGGGACCAAAGCTGGTTCTGCTGCTCCCTCTTCCATTACCAAGGAAGCAGAGTGTTTCTATTGTCATGAGAAAGGACACCGGAAGCGAAGCTGCCCCAAATACTTGCAGGATGTCAAGGATAGGAAGGTTAAACCCTCCCATGTAGGTATTTATACTATACTATCTAAAATATCATCACATTCTAACTCTTGGGTCCTTGATACAGGTTGTGGATTTCACATTTGTTTTGATGTGTAGGGCCTAAAAATAAGTAAGGATGTGGAGCACGGGAAGATAAATTTGATCATGGGGAATAGGAAGGTTTCACCTGTCACCAAGATTGGAGTGTACTCTTTATTGCTTAGAAGTGGGTTAGAAATAGATTTGAATAATTGTTTCTACTCATCTGAAATGGAAAGAAATATTATTTCCTTTCATGGTTTGTACAAACAAGGTTTTAGTTTTTCATTTGATAATGAAATTGGTGCTATTAATGCTTATTATAATGGTGTTTTTTTTATTTTAAAGCATTACCTTATAATGGTGTATATGAAACTCTGATGGTTGTAGACAACTTAGGAAATAATGTTTTGCACATTGATTCTTCCAACGAATTGGATAAGGCATGCTTGTGGCATTGTCGTCTTGGACATTTCAACAAGAAGCGCATAGGCCAACTCCAAAAGGCAGGAGTTTTGGCATCATTCAACTTAAGGTCGGATGACACTTGCGAATCTTGCTTACTTGGAAAGATGACCAAGTCACCCTTCACTTGTAGTTGTGAAAGGGGTGAAGGTTTGTTGGATCTCATACACACCGACGTCTGTGGGCCCTTCAGAACCGCCACAAGGGATGCTAATCACTTCTATGTGACTCTTAATGATGATTACAGTAGATATGGCTATGTCTACTTAATCAAACATAAATCAGAAACCTTTGAGAAATTCAAAGTGTTTAAACAAGAAGTGGAGAATTAGCTGGGCAGGAAGATAAAGATGCTCCGATCCGACCGAGGTGATGTGTATCTTAGGATCGAGTTCCTTGACTATCTTAAGGAATGTGGAATTGTTTCACAGTTGACGCCACCTAAGACACCACAGCTTAATGATGTGACTGAGAGGCGTAATCGAACCTTGTTGGACATGGTTCGTTCCATGATGAGTCGAGCTTCGTTACCAATCTTGTTCTGAGGGTAAGCCTTAAAGATTGCTGCCCATATCCTTAATCTATTACCTACCAAGAAGGTTGCCAAAACACCTCACGACATGCGGACATGGAAGACTCCCTCATTATCACACATCAATGTTTAGGGTTTCGAGGCCTTCGTGAGATGCGAGACTCACGACAAGCTCAAACCTTGGAGTGAGCAGTGTATTTTCATCGGCTACCCACATAAATCCTTTGGTTATCTCTTTTATAGACCGAGTGACAATGTTGTCTTTGTTGCAAGGATAAGAGTCTTTCACGAGAGAGAGAGAGAGCTCATAGGCCAAGGAGACAGTGGGAGGCAAATTGACCTTGAATAGCTTCAAGAGTCAAGCAGTAAAGGAACCTCAAACACTAGCGATCAACCTGAGGAGGAAACTCCTGTTGAGCAAATTGACGAGTCCGTACCTCTAAGGCTTTCCAGTAGATTTAGTGTTCCACCTGTGTTATATGGTTTTCATATAACATCTGAGGGTGATACATTTATCAGTGATAACACACTGATAAATTTAGATGAACCTAACAACTACAAGGTAGCCATGGCAGGCCCCGAGTCTGCGAAATAGAGAGAGGCAATGGACAACGAGATTCTGTCCATGTATGGCAATCAAGTTTGGAGCATGGTTAACAATGTACCGGGTCGTAAAACAGTCGGGTGCAAATGGATATTCAAGAAGATGAACTACATGGATGGGAAAGTACACACTTATAAGGCGCGACTTGTTGCGAATGGCTTTACTCAAACTCCGAGAGTTGATTATGATGAGACCTTCTTACCAATAGCGAAGATTAAGTCTATTAGGGTTATGCTATCCATAACTGCATTTCATGATTATGAAATATGGCAAATGGATGTCAAAACCACTTTCCTTAATGGAAAGTTGGTTTAGGATGTTAACATGAGTCAGCCAAATGTTTTTGTCAATGCAAAGTACCTTAATAGAGTGTGTAAGCTTGATAAATCCATTTATATATTAAAACAAGACTCTTGCAGATGGAATCTTTGTTTCGATGAGAAAGTCAAAGAGTTTGACTTTTCAAGAAGCGAGGATGAGTCTTGTATATATATCAGTGCTAGTGGGAGCATAGTTAGCTTTTTGGTATTGTATGTGGATGACATACTACTCATAGGAAATGACATCCCAACCTTTCAGGAGGTTAATTCCTGGCTTAGGAAGTGGTTCGCTATGAAGGAACTCAAAGAAGCTGCCTATATTCTTGGGATAAGGATATTGAGAGACAAGAGTAAGAGACTAATTGGACTTAGTCAAATTACCTACTTGGATAAGGTGTGGAAAAGACTCAGCATCCAGGATTGCAAGAAAGGTGACTTACCGATGCAGAGCAATGCCAAACTGAGTAAAGCTTAGAGTCCGAGTACAGAGGCTGAGATAGAAAAAATGAGTCGAATACCATATGCTTCCGCTGTTGTTCGATCATGTATGTTATGACTTGTACTCGCCTTGATGTGGCCTTTGCTTTGAGCATGGTCAGCAGATATCAAGGGAATCCTGGCAAGGCTCACTGGACTGTGGTAAAGAACATTCTCAAGTACCTATGGAGGACTAAGGACTGGGTCCTTACCCTCGGTGGGAGTGATGACTTGAGAGTGGTGGGGTATAGTGACGCCAGCTTTCAGACCGACATAGATAATTTCTGCTCTCAGTCGGGCTGGGTCTTTACCTTGAATGGAGGAGCAATAACTTGGAAACTTTCCAAGCAGGAGATACTAGCTGATTCAACGTGCGAATCAGAGTACATAACAGCAAGCGAGGCAGCGAAGGAGGCAATATGGCTGAAGAACTTCATCGGAGACCTTAGAGTTGTACAAGCTATAAAGGAGCCTATGGAGATTTTTTGTGACAGCGAGAGTGCAGTTGCCTTAGGCAAGGAACCAAGAGATCATGGCAGATCCAGGCACATCAACAAAAAATACCACTTCATAAGACATCGAATAGAAGAAGGACTCCTCGTGGCAAAGAGGGTATCGTATGAAGAGAACCCATCAGATCCCCTCACAAAGGGTCTGAGTAGGGTTAAGCACTTACATCATGTGAGGCGCATCGGTTTGAAGGATGATATTAGTTTTAATGATTAGATAGCTTTTGAAACTTGTAATGGTTGAAATGTAATTGACATTTGATGATTTAAATAAATGGTGTTTTTTATTAATAAGTAATGTTACTATCTTGTGTCAATCATTTACTATTGTTTCATTTTGCATGTTTTGACTTCCAGAATAATTATATTATTCAAACTATCCACATTCGATCATACGTTGGAAGTAAGTATTGAAGCACGACTGTCTTGAATTTGGCTTGTAGATGTCTAAGGTGTTGGACATAGCAAGAGTTGCTACGACATACATGAGTGCTCATAAGTTCTGAGTATTGGATTAAACCCATGCTTACTTGTATCACTTCATGGAATTTATCTCGAGTGATCGTGAGACGAAAATATCATATAAGTCTTCAAACCAAGAGATATGAGTTGGTTGTGCATTGATAGTACGAAACTGCTTCAGTAACTTGATGCTATAAAACGGGCTGTTGTGTGCAATTTAACGAGTAGTTAGTACAAGCATATAAGTCGAAGTTTATCTATTCCTTTTAGTCCTTAGAGAATTAAAAGCGATATCTTGGGCCGCTCGATGATTTTTTTGACTTATGTGTCGGGCCCGATCAGTACTAAATTGATGTGTTCGATTAAGCTGTATGTCAAACAAATTGGAAATCATGAAACAAACTGTTGGACAATAAGTATGAAGTTGTTCCATGTATTTTTCCGACTGATATCTTGAGAACAGAGGATTATATGATCACTTATCTAAAATGGAGCGTCACAGTTCTGTTGGATTAGTGTCTAAGTCCATAACAATATTGGTATGTGCTTGACCTGGTTTAGCATGGTCCTTTTGGGTTGCCTTCACCGAAGCAACTTGACTGGATGAATAATAGAGAAAAAGGTTATTATTTTTTATTAATATATTATAAGAATAATATATTAAAAGAGAAATCATATTTATTTAATTAACATTGGTCAAGAGTTAACTAAGAATTAATTTTGTGGTCAAAAGAGGTTAATTGAATTAAGGGGACTGAATTTGTAATTATGTGATAGTTGCAAGTTGGGTAAGGAAACCCTAGAGTATAGGGTGGACGAATTCTAAGGATAAGGCCTTAAGGAATTCATCCAAATGGGGGTTCTATAATTATCTTATGGACTGCTTGGTGGCTAAGTAACCAGATAAGGATAATGACTGAAACTCTAATTTCCACACCTATATAAAGACCCTTTGGCATGAGAATTCGGCTACACCTTAACCCTAGAAGTCTTCTATCCGATTTTTCCCTCTCCCCTATCTCTCTTGTTTCATCCAATTGCTTTTGGTATTTGTGATTCATTAGAGGCACAACATTTGGGATGTTAAGGTTCTCAAAGCTTCAAGATCTACAATCAACAATCAAGGTATTCATCTAACTTGTCTATTTGATATTCAATTGATTTTATTGTATGCTAGTTTAAGGTTTACAAGATTTGGATAAATTTGCATTTACAATAGAGAAACCTAGATCCAAAGCTTTTGGGTTTTGCATGTGTACATAGGAATGTTCTTTTGCTCGAAACCCATAAGTGGTATCAGAGACTTGCTTGGTTTCTATAGTATTTGATGCATTGTATGTTTGTTCATTGCTTGAAATCATTTTTTCTGCCTTCTGGCTGACAGACTCGTCGAGTCCCAAGACGAACTCGACGAGTCGGGCTGTTAGGCAGATAGATTTTCAGGATTTTGGCTTATTTTGACTTAAGATAATTACCAAAAATGTTTTTAATTAATAAAATCTGATTTTTATTGATACCATGTGATTATCTTAGTCAATAAAAGATATTTATCATTTAATTAGATAATTATTGCCTTATTTGATAAACCCTAATTATTTGAGTTATTTAATCAATTATCTTGCATGAAATTGGATTAGGTCAAAATTAGATAATCACCAATTAATTGTTTAATTATATTATTTTAATTTTGATCTAGATAGTTTTGAAATGTTTCAAAACTTTCCCTCAAGTTTTGGAATTTGAATTTTGAATAAAAGTTCAATTTCGAAATATTTAAATTCTAAACCTAGAATTTTTACAAGTTTAAAATTCACCCCTATACTATTATAATATTATAAGAATAATTATTATATATATATATATATATATATATATATATATATATATATATATATATATATATAAGAATATGGCTAGTCTTACCATTAGTGGGCCTCATTCACAAAGCGGATCTATAAGGTGGGGGTGATAAGGTTATGGCCTATAAAATGGCCAGTTAATGGGTGTCCACTCTCACCCATCGCTTCCTTGATTGGTGGAGGGTCGTTAGCCAAACGGGTAGGATAGGGAAACTAACTCCTCATTAAACGTATAATGATTAATAAAGTAACTAAATGTTTTTTTATAAAATTCCCAATCTTAGTTACTTTAGGAAAAATGTGAATTTGATGTTATTCCATGAAATTACACTTTGTACCCTTGCCAAGAAGTTAGTGGAGCATGTGTGGTTAATCGGCACACTAATTTGGGTCTAACAAAAGTGGAAAAGGGTGACTCGATGTTTGTCATAGATCAATTGAGCGTGTGTGGCTAACTGGCACATTGATTAGGTGAATGTAACATTGGGGGCACCATGTATATTTGCATGGTTATTCACACCTTGTTTGTGATCCTCGGTATCCCAATCACAAACTTGAAGGGCATATCGAGATTTAAACATGCCATTGAAAAGTTCAATGAATCTCAAAAGATCTAGGAATTTTCAGTACATTTAAAACTTAATTTCCTTTTGTTTTTCATGGTGAAAATTAGTGAATCGTCATTTACTTACCTTCATATTATTTGTTGTTTAGATTATGGCATCCCTCTTCTAAATTGCAAATACTGTTGTCGGATCCTAGCCCTAATTTCTCATTTGGGTGTTTAATTGGGGATTCTTATCTAATCAAACTTTTTCTCTTTTCCTTTTCAGATGTCTAACTTCAACAACAACAATGCTTCAGGCTCAACATCTTCTGGCTCGTTCTCACTCATGAATTTGTGTGGGAGGGTAATTTTCGATGGGACCAATTTCAATGATTTGATCTGCAATATTCGAATGGTTTCCCGCTATGAGGACAAGGAGTATGTCCTCAACAAGGAGCTGAAGGAGGTGAACGACAACACCGCTACTCCCGAGGAGATCACTGCCTTTGAGGCCCACGAGCGAGATGTTACGAAAGTCCATTGCATCATGCTCGCAACTATGACTGCAGAACTCCAAAAGTCCTATGAGGACTACTATCCCTATGAGATGCACCAAGATTTGCTGGACATGTACCACCAAAGTGCCAGGCAGGAGAGGTACGAGATCATCACTTCGATGATCACGAACAAGATGAGGGATGGAGAGTCTGTCACTGATCATCTACAGAAGATGCAGAGATATGGCCACTCCTTGCCATCATGTTTCAACCAGTTTCGCATGACCTACCACATTAACAAAGAGGAGGTCAGCTTGAGCAACTTGAAGGTTTGTTGAGGACTGCTGAGAGCGACCTCAAGGATAAATCCGTTGCATCAACTCCCGCTAGAGCTGCCCCCGTCTTGGCTATTGGGCAGGGTAAGGGTAAGAAGAGGAAGGCTCCTTTTAAAAGCCACAATAAGGGAAGTCCGATGACACCTCTTCTGGTGGAACCAAGGCTGGTCCCATTGCACCCACCTCCAACCCAAAGGATGCAGAGTGCTACTACTGCCGTGAGAAGGGGCATTGGAAACGAAGCTGCCTGAAATATCTGTAAGATATCAAGGATGGGAAGATCAAGTCGTCATTCGCAAGTATTTATACTATTCAATCTAATAACTCATCGCAAGCTATTTCTTAGGTTCTTGACACAGGATGTGGTTTTCACATTTGCTCTTATTTGCAGGGCCTAAGAAGAAATAGGGATGTGGAGCATGGGAAGATAAACTTGATCATGGGGAACAGAAGATCGTCACCTGTCACCAAGATTGGAGTTTACGCTTTAGTTCTTAGTAGTGGGTTAGGGCTAGAGTTGAATAATTTGTGCTGTTCTCCAGAAATGGCAAGAAACATCATTTCTTTTTATGGTTTGTATAGACAAGGATTTAGATTTTCGTTTGATAATGAAAAAGGTTCTATTAATGCTTTTCTTAATGGTGTTTTCTATTTTGAAGCATTGCCTTGTAATGGAATATATATATATATATATATATATATATATATATATATATATATATATATATATATATATATATATATGAAACTGTGATGGTTGTAGAAAACTTAGGAAATGATGTGTTGCATATTGACTCTTCCAATAGTTTGGGCAAAGCATACTTATGGCATTGTCGTCTTGGACATCTCAACAAGAAACACATAGCCCAACTCCAAAAGGATGGAGTGTTGGAGTCATTCGAGCTTAGGGACGATGAGGTGTGCGAGTCTAGTTTACTTGGAAAGATGACCAAGTCACCCTTCACTGATACTTGTGAAAGGGGCGAGGGTTTATTAGATCTCATACACACCGATGTGTGTGAGCCCTTTAGATCCACCACAAGGGATGCAAGCCACTTCTATATGAATTTCACCGATGATTATAGCAGATATGGGTATATCTACCTAATCAAGCACAATTCAGAAACCTTTGAAAAGTTCAAAGAGTTTAAATAGGAAGTGGAGAATAATTTGGGCAGGAAAATTAAGATGCTAGGATCCAATCGAGGTGGAGAGTACCTTAGTTTTGAATTCCACGACTACCTCAAGGAATACAGAATCGTTTCACAATTGACACCACCTAGGACACCACCGTTGAATGGTGTAGCTGAGAGGCGTAATCGAACCTTTCTGGACATGGTTCGTTCCATGATGAGTCGTGCTTCGCTACCTATCTCATTTTAGGGGTATGCCTTAGAGACTGCCTCCCATATCCTTAACATAGTCCCTACAAAGAAGGTTTCCAAAACACCTCACGAGATGTGGACAGGGAAAGCTCCCTTGCTGGCATATATCAAGGTTTGGGGTTGCGAGGCTTTCGTAAGACGAGAGACTCACGACAAGCTCGAACCTTGTAGTGAGCGGTGTATTTTCATCGGTTATCCGCAGAAGTCCTTTGGATATCTCTTCTATAGACCGAGTGACAATGTTGTCTTTGTTGCGAGGAGAGGGGTTTTCCAAGAGCGAGAACTCATAAGCCAAGGGGACAGTGGGAGGCAAATCGATCTTGAAGAGCTTCAAGAATCAAATGATGAAGGAACCTCATGTTAGAAAAATAGGATAATAATAGCCTTGGAAATTCTGAGAATTGTGATTTCACTATCAAATCAAAGTATTGGGTGGTACTCCTTAATCTTTGATTGGATAACACTCAGAAGAGAAAAGAACAGAGAATGAGATATATGAATTTCGTGAGTACCAGAAAAAACTGACCAAAATTAGTTAAATACCTCCTTTGTCTAAAAACTGTCAAAACTGTCATAAAACAATTTGGTAACAGAATATGACAACATGGAATTAACCATTTCTTTCAAAGTCCTATTCTTCCTTTCAGCTACACCATTTTGTTGTGGTGTATATGGAGCTGTGGTTTGATGTATTATTCCATTTGATTCAAATTAAACTGGATCATAATACTCACCACCTCTATCAGTACGTAATACTTTTATTAATTCATTTTTATAAAGCTCAACTTGTTGTTTATAAATTTTAAATTTATCAAGTGCTTCATCCTTAGATTGTAGCAAATAGATATAACAATATCTAGATGCATTATCAATAAAAGTAACAACATACTTCTTGTTTCCATGGGAAGGTGTTGCATGGAAGTCACATAAATCACTATGTATAAGATCCAACACCTTGCTTTCCCTAACAACATCTTTGAAAAGTTGTCTAGTGATTTTAGTTAGCATGCATGTTTTACATTTTTCATTATTTTGCATATCAAAAGCAGGAATAAAACTCATACATGTCTTTTAATCTCATGTAATGAATGTGTCCTAGTCTAGCATTCCATAATTCAGATTTATGAAAATTATTGCTAGTACTACTAGAAGCCATGAAAACAAAATTATCACTAGAAGGATAATTAATATTAAGCCTAATCATTCCATTACATATATAGCCAAATCCCATAAAAGAACCATGTCTTGACAAGATATACTTGTGACTTTCTAACACTTGTTTGTAACCACAATTATTTAATACAATTTTAGACACGAGATTCTTACGAATCCCTGGAACATATAAAACATTGTTCAAACACAAACATTTCCCAGAAGTAAAAGTAAGTAAAACAGATCCTATGCCTAGTTGCAACATTTCCCATCTTCACAACAGATCCATCTTCAATTGGCTGAAATTCCTTGAACCAATATAGATCTTTGCAAACATGACTTGTTGCTCCCGAATCAACCCACCATGCAACTTTATCATCCTACACATAAAATGATTCAGAAATCACAGAAATATAATTCTGAATATATTTAGAATTCTGCATGAAAACATAAATCTGACCTTGTTGCTTTTCTGGATCCTTGGATCCACTTGGTCCAACACCATCCTTATTCACTTTGCGAAGACGACAATCTTTCTTGAAGTGACCCGGTTTGTTACAATTCCAACAAACCAACTTAGCCTTCTTGTTGGAAGAATTGTCATTCTTTCCTTTAAACTTTCTTTTTCCATTAGACTTCTTGGGATTCTTTGAACATTCTCCTTCCACCATGTTCACAGAAGATGAACTAACTTGGTTTTTGCCTTTAGGATTGTTATCAAGTTCTTGAGTCCTTATGGACTCTTCAATCCTTAAATGGCTTCCAAGTTGAGTCAAAGTCAATTCCTCTTTGTTATGTTTCAGATTGTGTTTAAAATCCTTCCAGGAAGGGGGCAGTTTGTCAATAGTCACAGCCACAGAAATGGCTTCATTCATTTTCAGATTGTGTTAAGCAAACTGTCACAGGATCCTTAACATTTCATGGAATTGTTCCATAACAGGCCTGGAGTCAACCATCTTGTAACCCATAAAGTTACTGACAAGAAACTTCTTGCTAGAAGCATCTTCAGCCATGTACTTGGATTCAAGAGAATCCCACGGTTCTTTTGCAAATTCGAAATTTTGATAAATATCAAAAAGAGAGTCAAACATACCATTGAGAATATGACCATGACATATGTAATCATCATTTCCCACTTTGATCTCCTTCTTGTTACCTTCAAAGGTTCATCTTCAACAGATTCTGGTAAAAATGGCATGGGTGTACTCAGAACATACACCACTTTCAGAGTGGTAAAGAGAAAATTCATCTTCTCCTTCCATCTACGAAAATCTTGCCCTTCCAAATTGTTCAATTTGTCAAACTTGCTTGTGTCCTTCACAAAATCGCCACTTGCCATGATCACAAAATACTTTGATTTTTGTTAGAAAAATGGGATAATAATAGCCCTGGAAATTCTGAGAATTGTGATTTCACTATCAAATCAAAGTATTAGGTGGTACTCCCTAATCTTTGATTGGATAAGACTCAAAAGAGAAAAGAACAGAGAATGGGATATATGAATTTTGTGAGTACCAGAAAAAATTGACCAAAATTGATTAAATACCTCCTTTGTCTGGAAACTGTCAAAATTGTCATAAAACAGTTTGGCAACAGTCAAAAAAACTGTCATAAAACAGTTTGGCAATAGTAAAAAAAACTGTTAAAACTGTTATAAGCCAGGGGCTGCCGCCCCTTGGACCCCGCTCCTAGGGGTGCTGTCCCTGGACCCCCGTTCGTTTAGGGGCTTTGCCCCTAAATGACAGTCTACTTTTAATATTTAATAAATTTAAACAAGTGTGCACTCCACACGTTCCTTACTTGTTTAATATTTATCAATATCACTTTTGGTCAACAAAGTAATCCATTACACTTAAATCACATCTATGAAACAAATCACCAACACCTCAAACATTGGCACTCAACCTGAGGAGGAAACTCCTTTTGAACCGATTGAAGAGTCCTTACCTCTTAGACGTTCCAGAGAGTTAGTGTTCCACATGTGTTATATGGTTTTCATATAACAAGTGAGGCTGATACGTTTATTAGTGATAGTGCACTAATACATTTGGATGAACCTAACAGCTACAAGGAAGTCATGGCAGGCCCGAAGTCTGCAAAATGGAAAGAGGCTATGGACAACGAGATTCAGTCCATGTATGACAACCAAGTTTGGAATTTGGTTGACAATGTGCCGGGTCGTAACACGGTCGGGTGCCAGTGGATCTTCAAGAAGAAGACCGACATGGATGGGAAAGTACACACTTATAAGGCGCGATTGGTTGTGAAGGGATTTACTCAAACTCCCAGAGTTGACTATGATGAGACATTCTCACTATTTGTGAAGATAAAGTTTATTACGGTGATGCTAGCCATTTCTGCATTTCATGACTATGAAATATGGCAGATGGATGTCAAAACTGCTTTCCTTAATGGGAATTTGGGTGAGGATGTTTATATGAGTCAGCCAGAGGGTTTTGTTGATGCAAAGCATCCTAATAGAGTGTGGAAGCTTAAGAAATCCATTTATGGATTGAAACAAGCGTCTCGCAGATGGAATCTTTGTTTCGATGAGAAATTCAAAGAGTTTGGTTTCCTGCGAAGCGGGGATGAGTCTTGTGTATATGTCAAAGCCAGTGGGAGTATAGTTAGCTTCCTCGTATTGTATGTCGATGACATACTACTCACAGGAAACGACATCCCGACCCTGCAAGAAGTTAAGTCTTGGCTTGGGGGAAGTGTTTCGCTATGAAGGACCTCAGAGAGGCTGTCTATATTATGGGAATAAGGATAGTGAGAAACAGGAGTAAAAGACTAATAGGACTTAGTTAGAATACTTATTTGGACAAAGTACTAAAGCGTTTTAGTATGGAGAATTCCAAAAAATGGGAGTTACCAATCCAAAGCAATGCCAAGTTGAGTAAGACTCAAAGCCCGAGTACCGAATTCAAGATAGCAGAGATGAGCCGAGTACCTTACGCTTCCGCAGTTGGCTCGATCATGTATGTTATGACTTGTACTCGCCCTGATGTGGCCTTCGCTTTGAGCATGGTCAGCGGATATCAAGGGAAACCCTGGCAGAGCACATTGGACCGCAATCAAGAATATTCTTCAGTACCTTCGGAGGACCACGGAATGGTTACTAGTCCTCGGTGGGAGTGATGACTTAAGGGTGCAAGGGTATATTGATGCCAGTTTTCAGACCGACCGGGACAACTACCATTCTCAGTCGGGCTGGGTCTTTACCCTGAATGGAGGAGAAGTGACTTGGAAAAGTTCCAAGCAGGAGACCGTACTTTATTCATCGTACGAATCAAAGTACATAGCAGCGAGCGAAGCGTTAAAGGAGGCGATATGGTTGAAGAACTTCATCGGAGACCTTGGAGTTGTGCCAGCCATAAAGGAGCCTATGGAGATTTTCTACGATAATGAAGGACCAGTTGCCTTGACCAAGGAACCGAGAGAACATGGCAGGTCCCAACATATCGACAGGAAATATCACTTTATTAGATATCGGGTGGAAGAGGGACTCCTCTTAGTGAAGAGGGTATCGTCAGAGGATAACCCAGCAGATCCCCTTACGAAGGGACTAAGTAGGGTTAAGCACTTGCAGCACGCTAGGAGCATTGAGCTGAAGGACGAAATTAGTTTAGATTAGATAGTTTCGAAAAGTGTAATAGATAAATTGTAATTAACATTTGATGATTAAATAAAGGTGTATTATTTATGAGTAAAGTTACTGTCTTATGTTAAACATTTACCTATTGTTTCACTTTGCATGTTTTGACTTCCTGAATAATAAGATTATTCGAACAGTCCACAGTCGCTCATACTTTGGAAGTAGGTATGAAAGAAGACTGTCATGAATTGGTTTGTAGATTGTCTAAAGTGTATTATACATAACAAAAGTTTGCTGAAACGTTCATGAGTGCTTGTGAAATAAGATTTGAGCATTGGATTAAACCCACGCTTGCTGGCATTGCTTCAAGGAATTTCTCACGACTGATCGCAAGATGATAATATCATATTGTCTTTAAACCAAGATATATGGTTTATTGTTTGCAATTCGGTTGTGCATTGATAATGCGTAAACACATCAATAGAAGTCTACGAGCCGATTTTTCCTTTGGGCATGAGAATTTGGCTACACCTTATAAAGACCCCTTAGGCATGAGAATTCGGCTACACCATAACCCTAGAAGTCTTGAAGCTGATTTTTCCCTCTCCCCTCTCTCTCTTCTTTCATCCAGTTGCTTTTGGTGTTTGTGATTCATTAGAGGCACAACATTTGGGGTGCTAAGTTCTCAAAGCTTCAACATCTACAATCAACAATCAAAGTATTCATCTAAATTATCTATTTGATATTCAATTGATTTTGTTGTATTCTAGTTTAGGGTTTACAAGCTTTGGATAAATTTGCATGTACAATAGAGAAACCTAGATCCAAAACTTTAGGGTTTTGCATGTGCATATAGGAATGTTCTTTTGCTCAAAACCCATCAAGTTCGACAGAGGCTTTAAAGAGCTATAATTGTTAGTCAATGTTTTAAGTTGTACTTGTAGATATAGTTATTAGACTTATCTAAGTGGGAGACTTTTGGATTTAGTGTCTAAGCTCATAACTATATTTGGTATGTACTTGACCCGAGAGTAGCATGGTCCATTTGGGTTGCATGGCACCGGAACAATTTGTAAGAATGGACTTTTGAGAAGAAGATATTCATGATTTATTAATATATTATAAGTTCTAATATATTGATATGAAATCATAATATTTAATTAGTATTGATCAAGAATTAATTTGGAATTAATTTTGTGATAAAAAGAGACTAAATAAATATAAGGGGTTGATTTGGTAAATCATTCATTCTTATGGTGTGGGCCAATGATCCATGATTCCTTAGGTTGGGCTAAACCCATGTGACAACCCATGGATGATCCATGGATGTTTAAACCCATGGAGCCTAAGGAATATGGAAGGTCATTCACATTAGGGTTTACATGGTGTAAACCTAGTTTTGCCACACTATATAAGAAACTCATTGGCTAAAATCGGAACCCTAGTGTTCTTGGAAAAGCCATAGCCGATTTTTGAATGCAAGTATTCTCTCTCAAGTCCTCCATTTTTGGTGGTGTTGTGTGAAGCATTTGAGGCATCACATTTGGGATGCTAGACTCTTAAAGGTCCAAGGAATCAAGCTACAAGAAAAGGTATGTATTCTAACTAGCTTTTTGTTATACAAGTACCCATGTTTCTATGCTACCTAGGGAAATTCTTTGGAAAAATCAAATTGCATGTATAATTAGAGAAAACATAGATCCAAAGAATTTTGGGTTGTATGTGCACCTTAAGGTTGTTAGGATGCTCATAACCCTTTGTAACATCCCAAAATTTCCAAGGTAAAAGTTCATTTTTAATTCAAACATCAATACTAATTAAAATTTCCAATCATTCAAAAGTGTAACAAGATAAAAGCAGTTATCAGAGAAAAATCTCAAAATCATAAAGTTGCGGAAACATGGGCGGATGCATTACAATCACATCATGCCCTTCCCTTTTGTACCGGAAGCACCTGAAACCATAACCAATAACCCGTAAGCACAAATCTTAGTAAGCTCCCTACCACATACAGTACACATATACATATAACAGCACGTGGCTGTGTCAGGTTCGTATCAACCCCATATGATAGCATGTATTTGTGTCAGGTCCGTATCAACCCCGAGTCCATAATAACTTTATATAATGGCTTGTAGTTGTGTCGGGTTCGTAGCAACCTATAGGTCCGTTTCACCACACACACACACACACAAACACACACACACACACACACACACATATATATATATATATATATATATATATATATATATATATATATATATATATATATATATATATATATATATATATAAGCATACAAACATATAAGCATGAGTCACAAAGACAAAAAGTGCATACAACCATATCAGGAAGTGTCACATAGACAACCATCATCCTACAAACATAATCTAGTGGGCCGACATTAGTGCCTTCGACCCACGAGTATAGTGAAGAGACTCACCTCACGTTGCTGAATATCTCAGATAAAAGCTTGGACTGCTGAACCGGAAAAATCCCCACGCTAGCATCACCAAATAATACCCAATTAATAATTGGTACACAACCTAAAGCTGGAATGCTAGTCCGATTTTCCAACACTCAGAGTAAAAGTCCACTTTACCCTTTCCTTACTTGGCCCAAAATCTAAGACCCAAACCAATAGCACCAAAAAGCCAAATATGCCCAACTTCTTAATTGGGCCTAAAACCCATCATGTGGCTAATCCAAGAAGGCACTAATTCCTAAAAGATAACCAAAGCTCCAAAAGGGCCCAAGCACAAAAAGGCCTAAATACATAAAACTAGGGCCCAACAAGACCCAAAAGCCCAAAATCACATCTCAAGTCGTGACTAGGCCTTGGTCACATCGAGAGAGCTCACCCGATCTGATCCCAACTCATCACAACTCAACCTAGTTAACTCAGTCAAGGAATGACACCTGAGATATCCTCACGACGTGGGAAGCCTTTCCTTATGTCGTCAGCACCAATAAGCTCATCATAAACAGGGTAAAATGCTCCTCACGTCATTAAACCCTGTGTCTCACGTCGTGAGAACAGTCTGAGGCCAAAAATCCAACTTTTTAAGTCCTTAATCCATTAAGCCTTGAACCCTAACTTTCCAGACGGTCTTATAACCACTTAATACACTAGAAAGTCGATGCTTTTAAGACATATATTTCCAATACATGTCTAGATCTCATTTAGGTCCAAAGTTGAATAAAAGACATCCAACCTTCATGCAATGCTCCAAAACTCAACCATTTTCTAGATCTGAACTCCAAGACTATCCTAAGGCCCTCTTTACCCATAAAGTTGCCAACTTTATGTTTCCATTCATTCAACATGCTCAATCAAGAGGAAAAGTAGGACAAAACTTACATCTAGACTTATGTAACCATAAAGGTAGGAGCTTTATCACTTACAATGGTCCATAAACAATGTAGGGTAATGTTGATGATGATTCCGTGCAAGCCACAACACAAGACCACGTTCTTCTTTTTCTTTCCTCCTTCTTCCAATCCAAGAAAAGCTCTAAAACCCCCAAAGATCAAGCAAGGATTGGAACTAGGGTTTTCCTGAGGTGAAAGAGGGGTTGGGGCTGATAAGAAACCCAAAAATGAGGTTAGAGATGATTAAATAAGAAGGAAACCCTAAAATATCATGGCCTTGGGCTGCATCGTTCCTTACGTCGTGAGCTCTTATTGCTCACATCGTGATCTCAGTCCCAGACAAAATCTTCATGCAACCCATCTCACGTCGTGATCCTCTAGGCCTCACGTCATGAGGATCATTTTTTTCTCCAAAATCCAACCTTTTGACTCGTTGAAACCCTAATTCAATTCGTCCTAGAAGAATGGGTGTTACATTTTAAGTCATTATACTGATTGATCTACTTACAGAAGTGATGTCTAGGCTAGATTTAGTGAGGTGTTTAAAGTGGGATTTCCAAACAGTATACTTTGTATACCAAACAGACCTTACCTCCGATATGATCCTACCTATTTATTGATTACTTGATTGATCTTGATGTAGACATTTGAATAATTGAGGAATCTAGACTATAATTATTATAGTCGTCGGGATTATGATACTAGACTAAAGCTTAGGTGCTTTATACGTCTAGGTCTCTTTGGAAGTAAGAAACGAAGCACTGCCGAAATCGTCAGTTACCCATTTTATCAAGTGAGTGCATAGTCCCTTTCATGAACATGATTTAATACAATTATTAATTGAAGTATTAAATATTTTTTGGAAGTCGTACGTGAATTATATGCTTATTACATGGATTATATGTTAAGGTGTATATATATATATATATATATATATATATATATATATATATATATATATATATATATATAGACACACACACACATATATGTTGTGCTATGTGCGAATAAGATATGGTTCTATTTTATGTTAGGTAAATAGATAATACTATATAATAATATTAGAACTAGCATTGTTGAGAAGACAAATGAATAATAATACCTAACACTCTGTATAAAATATATATGAATTAAAGATAGGTTACTGTCACCCAAAAATAGAGTTCATATTAGAAGTGGGTTCCAAGCATTGTAATATAGACTAGGGACAAACATAGACTTATGGAAGATACCTAGTTCAATTAAGTTTGATATTGGGTAGTCTCATTAGGAGAATGTGTTTATGCTAGGAACGGAGAGTAAAGTTTTGTTCCGTGACACTCTCAGGTGTCGATATACGGTAGCTTCGTATGGGAGTACGTTATAGTATTCCCCTTGGATAAACAAAATGGTAGGTCTTGTTCAGACAACTGTAATGGTATGTTTGGTCACTGCCAAGAGTAGGTAACAACACTTGATCATTCTAAATAGTCTTGTGATTTACATTGGTGGTGTGAGCTGATTACTCACAAACGTAGACGAAATGGGATACCGTATTCATCAAATACTCTGACGACCCATCTGCCTTTATGACTACACCGGCCAAGGAAGCCCCTAGCTGAGTAGTCTAGAATTTTAACTGTTCTTTAGGAGAGTTTAATTTCTCCCTGATAATCCGTGAGGATCAGTAGGAATAGATATGTGGGAATGTAAACCTATATGGATATTGTATGGAAACGGTTGATTTTGTAGGTTTGATAATGAAGGACTATTGTCATAACAATATTATGCGATTGAAATCCCTATGTATCTCACCAGGTTTCCCAACCTGACCTACTCAGTTTATATGCATCACATGTATCAAGAATTAAGCTACTGGAAATTGATTAGGATGCTGAGTGATTAAGAGACAACCAACAACATAGTTCAATACCATTAGGTCTTTATGTTGTTACTTATGTTTCTGTATCGATTATAACATCCTTAGGGTTTTATTAAATTGAGACAAACACTTGTACTCAAAAGTTTTCAAATGTACTGGGAAATTCCGCATCAATGGTAATATAAGCGCAAATAAAAGTTTTAATTGGTTCTGAAAATTAGAGGATGTCACAGTTGGTATTAGAGCATTAGTTTAAGTGAACTAGGAATGAGGATTTATTTCTAAACTTAAACTTAGAATGATAAGCGTTGATGGTGCGGTAGGTGTCTAGAACATTTTAGGTTGTATACCTAAATAGACACATGCACTAGAATATTTTAGGGTAAATGCCTTAAATAATATTAGGTGCTAAATAAGAAATTTTATTTAGCATAACTTAGGCTGAATACCTTACTTTCTATAACATGCCCTAGCATACTTTAGGAAGTAATTCCTTATATGCTAACTGGTATGTATCAGAGCATGCATTAGGTGCTTACCTAGATTACTGTTAATAGAAATTTAAGGTCTATTGTCGACCTTGAAGGTAAGAAAGAAAATTTTATGTGTTCAGGCTTCTAAATAATACTTACTATATTAGAACTAGCATGTAACTTTCGGGGAAATAAGGAGAATCTACACGTCTAAACAATAATAAATATTCCTTGTCATAATAAACTTGTCTCTTAGTACACTGAACGCCCGCTTTGGTGTATAGAACGTCATGGTGAGAACACGTAGCGGATTGTGGAATGATAATGGAAACCAACAAACTGAGCCTCGTGTGATCGAATGGGCACCTGATGTCGTGCCAATAGTTGAACCCATCATAATGGCAAGAGTTCAAGTTATGATTTCGGCAATTATTACATAAAGATTACTTACCTTGTTTTAACATAGGAGTTGTAACTCTATTCACTTCTTCTTATTTCTCGATCTTCTGTCAATATCCTTTATATCCACCTAACATAATGCTACAAATAACAAGATTCTTAGGAATTTCAAAAGATTTAATTCCATTTTAAATTTCTCTTATATGATATAAAAAAACATGCCCGATTGTTTATATGTAATTGTTCAACTACAAACACCTAACTTGGTGGTAGTAAAATTCTATTCATAAAACATAACTCTAGCAATTTCAACAATAAGGCATATTTCTCATATTATTCTAGGAATACAGCTTCCTAAACATGCAACACATCAATTTATGCAAATAAATCTAAGAATAGTTTTATTTTTCTTAAGGAATCATATACCCTATTTCTCATAATTTAAACATAGGAAGGATAATCCCACCTAATTTGCTTAAACTATGAGTTTTATAACAATTATAAAAAGACTATGGTTGGACCATAACTGTGAAAATCTTAATTTTCAAAATCATTACAATACCATGGCTGAACAATTGTCACTGACGTATAATCATGATAAAAATATAGTTTTATGAAAACTTTCATAAATTTATTAAGGTTTAAAGTTGTATGGTATTACAAACGAATACGAATAACCATATTAAAAAAGAGAGGATTATACAACCTGAAGACTTTACTAAGTCTTCCATTAACTTTCTCTAGCAAACATATCTCTATGCTTTAACTTTCAACCTGAATACATAGCACATTTAAAAACACTACATAAGTCCAAAGACTCATGAGATACATACATTTTAACTCAATATTACAGTCTAAAACATGCTTTTAAAATCATACTTGAAATACACTGGAAACTTTCTATACTCAAGCAAGTCATAATATAAACTTTGAAATAAACTACACATACAAGAAATTTATGTCCCAAAACACAACTTACACACATGTGAAGACTTATTACCTCAAATCATCATCACGCATATGAGGACTTGTTACTTCAAAACAAAATGACACAAATCAAATGTACATATAGAGAATCTATATCCCAAAAACATAAACTTTGCATATACGAAGAATATGTGCCCAAAAAATAATTCTTTGTATATACGGGGAATCTATACCCCAAAACATATGTTTATGTACATATAGGGAATTCATACCCTAGTCGATTCACGACCAACTCCTACTAACCACAGGTGAACAAATCATCCCTTGTGGTCGCTTCCTTTTATGGGGTTTTGATGCGGATCCTTTACCTTTACCAAAAACTATAAATACGTTCATGTCATGACATATCAAAAACTCATCATGTGTAATCACATACAAATCTTTGTGGAATTATTCTATTTAACAAATTGCTAAAAAGTAAAAAAGTTATAATTAATATATTTTGGGAAGGTACGGAAATTCCATTGGAGTTGGATATATGAGTGAGTTTATAGGGATAACAAGCTTTGAAAGGTTCTTTAAGTTATCAAGTTTACTCAGTATGACGTCATGCAACTGGTTTTCAAACAATTAAATAAACAAAGCAAGCCCTTTTATTCAACTTATTTCAGTTGAGATTTCTCTGGTTAAATGGTTTTCTAACAAATCGATCTCGATGGAGAATGATTTTCGATTTCTCTCGGGATTGTTCTGTCTAATCTATTTCTATACAAACCCTCTATCCCTCGAAGTTTAGTGATTTTTATTATTTTTAATTAAAATAATTACGTAGATATAATATCTCCACCTTATTTTATGCCACATAAGCATGGATAACCTGTGATGTAGGCATTTTGACTTGGTAACCTATGGACATTGAATAAAAAAGCTAATTTAACAGGTTAAACGTAACTTTAGTGGCTCATTGTAAAAAATATATCCATAAATGATCGATTCAAGAAAATCATAAATTTAACTTTGACTATGTTACAATGTCAATTTCTTGGAGTCTGTTTTGAACCATCTTTCAACCATTAGGTTGTATCGCATCCAAGAACAAAAAACCATACGATTACATTGCAAGGAAATTAAAAGCCCCCACGACCAATGGCCTCCTATACATGTTGGTCCAAATTAAGTGCAATAATAACTAATAATAATAAAAGTAAGGATAAAATAATTGTAGAAGGGGACCAATATATAATAAATTTCAAGATTAATAATAGATTCTTATTATGGATATTTATGTTAGAGCTAAAAAGCTTGATGCAAATCAAACCTTGCAAGACGATGTTTGACCAAGTTATTCCAATACTACAACTCTTCCACACATATCTTATTTTAATATTGTAAACAATATAATGAATAGTAAATATGAGAATGTAAAGATCACGAGAATGAAGGTGATGTCATCATTATACATTCCCGTCTTGACTTGCTAAGAATTTGATTTAATATCTTTAAATCTATATTGACATCCAAATGGATAAATTTCCAAAAAAGTTTTTATTAAAGGAATTTTCACTTGTAGATATGGTGTTTTCACTTGTAGATATGGTCTTCAAGTGCAAATAATGAGATCTTTTATGTGTAAACATGGTTGTAGTTTTAACATATGAGTTGATTTTTTACCCTTTTCACTAATACAATCCACATTTAATGAACCCGTGGGGGATATTTAATATAACATTTTATTCTATTAGATGTAGCTGTATATATTAAATGTAGTTGTATTTCTATTAGACAATGGAACATCTTTATGTTTTGTTATAAAGTGCACTCCATAATATATAAGCCCTTTTGAAGACTTGATCTTATCCAAATTTGGCATTCATACTGGTAAACGTCGGCTACATCTAGACTACTTATTAAGGTGGATAGAGTCGTCCCAAAGATTATGTGGGAGATAGGTGGTTGTACATCGACCCCGTCAATAAAGTGGTACCACAAAATAGAAGTGAAGCGGGTATATGAACTTAATCGTGAATCACAGTCTTTGTGAAAAATCCGTAGGTTGCCCTAATAGACGAACATTGTTATATGACAAAAGTAATCAAACACGAAATTGAACAGAAATAAACATAAATAAATCGAATTTATATATCAATGATTCATAAATCTGAATATATACTTGAGTGTTGATGTTTACAATAGAACTACAACCACAAAAATATATAGTTTGAGGCCTGCAAATTGTAGTGTTCTTAGACAAAAGTTGTTTTGATATGGGTTTGTCTTGAGAATACAACAATCAATTCGAGATCAAATATTGAATATGTCGAAAATCACCATACTTCCATGTCATATCAAGAACGATTTTAAGAGAATGTGTTTGTTGCATAAGCCTTTAAATTATGTCAGACTCTAAAGATTTATAGGCTTCCAGTGGTGGTTGTAAACCGCCAACGAAACATAACTGTTAAAAACTGTCAAACAGTTAATTCTCTAATTAACAGAACTTTACTAAACAAAAAATTAATTAATAATTAATTTCAGATTTATCATAATGAAAATATATTATGACTAATCCAAGTTTTTTCTAGCCCTAATATTGAATATGTCGAAATCACCATACTTCTATGTCATATCAAAAACTATTTTCAAATAATGTGTGTTTCATTAGTCTTCAAATTATGTTAGAATCTAAAGATTTATAGGCTTTCAATGATGGTTGTAAACCGCCAACCGAAAATAATGGCTAAAAACTGTCAAACAATTAATTATCTAATTAACAAAATTTTACTAAACAAAAAGTTAATTAATAATTAATTTCAGATTTATCATAATTGAAAATATATTATGACTAATCCAAGTCTTTTCTATCCCAAACATGGTTAATCCAACACAACAACCCAAATTCAAGATGATTATCCATGAGTTGGTCCATCTAAATAAATAAGTGTAAAGTCTTATAAGATTGAGAAAAAAGTTTTCTCATTCTTCCTATATGGATAAATCCCACATATGTGATTATGATATGTGTTTTTGTGCAGAACAAAGTTCTAACAAGCATCGCATTCTTTTATTTATTCTTAGTGTCTCCGCCACAAAGCAACCATCATCACCGATTGAAGCCACCGACGCCACCCACCTTGACATCCAAAGAATCACCGGTCTTCCATAATCAATAATACCAATAAATATAAAGAAAAGAGAAGTATCACACTAAAATATTTTAAAAGGAAAAAAAGAAAGAAGTAAATCATTAATGGGGAAATGGAGGACTGATGTCGTCGTCGTTATGATAGTTGCCATCGTCCTCATTTTGGTTGTGGTCAAAAGAAGGAACTAGGAATTTTTGGTGGGTTTTATTGGGCTATAGGCGGGGCTAAAAATTAAATTTAATTGATTTCGGTTGAAAATTGTAATATGGTTGTTTTAATGATTATTACTAGGGTATAATCCGCAAACGGTTACGAAAATAATTAAAATTTTATAATAAAAATACATAATTATTAACCAATTATTTTTAATAAATTATTAATTAAAAGATTAATATTTTTTGTTTATATAAAATTATAATCATTGATTCAAATAAATATGTGAAATATAGTATTTGTAATGCTCATAAAATATTAACTGAGGAAAACTATATAATAAAGTAATACCTATGAATTTTTTAACAGATTTAGAAAATTATTACCTGATTTAATGGGATTTACTTGCACATAAAATTATTACCTTATTTTATTCTTGAATGAATATATTAATTTTGACTGTCATGTGTTGCTATTTTTTCAGAACATGTTTTCATCCATTTGGTTTAAACTAAAAAAGATGTTATTTGTTTACAGATACAATAAGAAAGAGTGAATTAATGTTTTTAAAGATTAAAGAAGAAGAAAATAATATGCTAGTGCATCTACCTATGTTTATGAATCACTTGTAAAGTTATCATCGACTGAAAAAGAATACAACTTTAGATGAAGAATGATAGAGGAAATTCAGAGTGTTTGATGATTTATATTATCGTAGAAATAAAAGCTCCTTATTTAACGAGATAAAAAATGGAATGAAAATCAAAATCTCATCATTTACGTGATATACTTACACAGAAAATAAGAAGGGTGATTAAAAAAGGAAGATAAACATATATTTATGTCGTAAATATGTTTAATTTCTTTAAATTTGATATTATATGCGAACTAATTATATATACTTAATATTCAAGGATTGTATAAATCGTAAGCTAAATAGTAAAATACAGTTTGAGGTAATTATGATATGAACGGAAAATATAATGGTAATTCAATGCCTTATTAAATTAATTGTTTTCATATAAAAGGCATGTAATATATTAACATGTGACAAACTCTTAAAAGAACTCTAATATATTGATACATGGCAAACATTAAATATGGAGCTTGAGAAGAATGAAACGTGTATAAATAAAATTATTCTATTATTAATATAAAAAATATAGGAAAAATTGATTTATTCAAAGAGTTTAGTATCTATAATTTATTTATGTGTGTTTATTGATTTATTTAATATTTGCACATATTGATCAATGTATTATATGTGATTGTGTGTTCATTTAGAAAGAAAGTTAAAATTGTAATTTTATTATTATTATTATTATTTTTAGACAAAACTTCAAAAATGGTCCATGTGGTTTTCGAAAATATCAAGTTTAATCCCTAAGTTCAAAAAATCTCACAAATGGTCCTTATGGTTTCAAAACTTTTAACATTTGGTCCTTCCGGCTCACTCCGTTACCATTTAGCCGTTAAGTAAGGGGTATTTTTGTCATTTCACTACTCAGGGACCACTTATGAGGTTTTGCATTACTTTTTTTAAAATAAATAAATAAATAAATAAAAATTTAATATGCAAGGGGTCCCACCTCTCTCTTTGTCTCTCTCTCTCTCTGTCTCTCTCTTTGTCTCTCTCTCTCTCTCCACCGGAGATACCAATTTCTGGCCTCCTCTCCAGTCACACTCTACCACTTCCCACTGCCCACACACCACTTGCTGCCACCACCGTTTTGGTCGACGAATCCCCACCGCCATAAACCGCCACACTCTCCTCCTTCAATTCCTTTTCTATCTAGCAAGTTGACAAACACCCTTGAAAACCTGTTACTGCTTTCCCTTTTCCTTCTGTGTTGTGAACCACTAGAAGCAAGAAAAGCCAACAATAGGGTTGTCACCCACTGCCACAAAACCGCCACCATTCCACCGTTGTTCTTCTTTCAATAAACCACCCACACAGCCTCCAGCCACCTATCGTTGCTTCCCCTATCCCTTCTTGTGGAACTCGCTGGAACAGAAACATAAATAGAGCAGCAGAAGGCTATCGGAGCAGCCCCCAGCTACATACCGTCACCGTCGTTCTGCTGCTGCTAGTAAGCCATCGCCACCTCTGCCATCTTGAATCACATTGTTGAGACTTGTTGATTTCAACTGAGACCAAGAGACCTAGCAAAGGGTCCCGATTTCCTTCTTGTGCATCCTGAAATCGCGATCAGTTAACCAAAGAGACCCAACAATGGGTCTCGATTTTTGTTGAATCTCAAACCTGCAAATCACAATAGGTAACGAATCTGGTTGAAATTGGGGGTGGGTTCTTGTGTTCATTGTATAGTTTAGGGATGAACGAACTTGTTTTGCCACATACTCCCGTTTGATTTTGGGTTTTTGAGATCCATTTGATGAAGATGAAAGGATGTAGGCGGTGGAGAGAGAGAGAGAGAGAGAGAGAGAGAGGTGAGACCCCTTGCATATTAAATTTTATTTATTTTAAAAAAAAGTAATACAAAACCTCATAAATGGTCCCTGGTAGTGAAATGACAAAAATACCCCTTACTTAACGGCTAAATGATAACGGAGTGAGCCGAAAGGACCAAATATTAAAAGTTTTGAAACCATAGGGACCATCTGTGAGGTTTTTTAAACTTAGGGATTAAACTTGATATTTTCGAAAACCATAAGGACCATTTTGTAAGTTTTGTCTTATTTTTAAATTCCGCCCTCTTACCAAATAACATTGATTCGTTAAGGGACAAAATCATTTAGAGGCTCTAGCCTCTTAATCATTTAGATCATTGAGTCATTTGAGGTGGTTTTCCTGAACTTTGTTTGGTTCAAATATAGAACTTCATGGTAAATTACAGATGGATTGATTGGAGTATCTCACTATTTTGTTAATCTTTATTTATGTTTTATGTTTTGCTGCACTCTTATTGTATGTTGTACATCGCCCTTGATTTAGTTACTTGTTAATTGGGTGGCCTTTTATTTATATATATTTTTCGTTTCCGAAAAAAAAAATTAACTTTAATTTATTGATAGATTACTAAACAGCTCTAAAATACATAGCATCAATATGATACTTTTATCTATTTTATAAATTACATGTATCGATCAAAATGACATTTAATATCAAATATCATGTATACTCTAAAACAATATATTAAAGGAGAATCTATGAAACATCTTCCTTAATAAATGAAGGGTTTTTTGCCACTTGTCATTCTCTCATGAGATTTGACACGTGTCATTTTATGGTAATTTTGAAATAAATATTATCCACTTGTCAATTTTTGGTTTGTTTTCATTTTTAGTTAAAGTCATGTACTTATATATGTAAAGTATTAAATATCATATATATGATATTAAATTCTAATAAATACGTTTCTTTCTTTCTTATTTTAAAGTTGTATATTAAAAAATATTTCATTTTTATATTTTAAGTTTAATCATTTTTTAAATTAACCCGTATAATATACGGGTCTCACACCTAGTTTTAAATATATGATTATAATTTTACGGAACAAGAGACCTAGCAAAGGGCTAACGAAAAAGATACATATTAAGGCAGAATTGATACATCATCGACACATATATTTTAATTTCTCTTTAATTTTTTTTACAACCTTTGTGCTTCTATAGAAAAAACAAGTAAAAAAACCGCTGATAATGTTATCAAAAAGCAATTCCTTCTGGACCTTGGACTCACATAAATTTTGTATTTGATAATTTTTGTTAGGGTGTATTTTTATTAAATAAAAGTAATAGAAATGTGAATATTGATATAACAAAAAAATTTATATATATATATATATATATATATATATATATATATATATATATATATATATATAGAGAGAGAGAGAGAGAGAGAGAAAGAGAGAGAGAGAGAGGAGTTCAACATATAACCAAAAAACATTGTCTAACCATAGAAAAGAATATGATGGTAAAAAAAATGCTCATACATGAAAAAAAAATTTATGTTTAGAGTATGCTATAGACATCACCAAATATAAACTATAACCCACAAATATTCTTCATATTATTCCTTATAAGTTGCAAATGTTCTACACAATTCACCTGATCATCTTTTTTTTTCAATCAAACTTGACAGGTATGTCGTGTGTAACATTTCATTTTTCGCCTTATCATACAAAAGACCAGTTATGTAAATAGACGTCTTTGATAGAGGACTATTTAGGATAAATAGTCTTGACAAAAGTCGCAGCAATCGCACAATCGAGAGTGTACATATAGAGAAAGTTCAAATATGACTTCATATAAGGAAGTTATCATTTTTAGAAGTTGCGGCATAACAATGTACGACACAGAAACCAAAATAGAGATCAGTCGATTGTTAGGAAAACAATCTAAACGAGAGTTGAAGATCTTGGCAATACCTATCCGTCGAATTAAATACAGTCGAGAACGAATATTGCATGAGAGAATTTTGATTTTTATATGGACTTTCACAGTGTAAACCTATAAAAATATAATTTTAAAAATAAAGTGAGAAATTAGCCGACGGAGTTTAAATGAAAGTTGTAGATCTCTTTTTGATAGCTATGTGTGGATATAAAAAATGTCGAAAACGGAGCTCATATGAAGAAGATATGAAATTTACAAAATCTACGTTTTACACGGCGTGCAGCTTCTTGAAGGTGCAACGTGGACCACATTGGTTTTGACATGTGGCAGGCAGTGAATGGATTGACGTTACCCTAGTGTGCGACGCCCACCTATAGTGCACAACGTGTATCCTTACTATAAATAGAGTGCCCCGACTTCATTTGTTCTCACTCCTCTCTTCACTCTAACTCTATCTAGAAACCCCTCACCCCTCGAGTATGACCTTTCTAGGTTTTTGGAGTACTTTAGCGAAGCTCTGAGGCAGTAGATCGGGCAAATAGAGTTGCTCGGTATCGAATCCCTGCCTGCAATATTCCCGATTTTCTTTAGGATCCCTGTAAGTTATACTATGTATCTAATGTAGCTTATATTTATATTTATATTCGTTATTATGGATTTATAAATAAGATTTATCAGTAATTCTAATTATAATGTTGATTGATCTACTTACAAGAGAAGTGTCTAGAATGGTCATGTTGGTTTGGTTGTTGCATTTCAGAAAGGTTATAAGCCAAAACGGTCCCGCCTCTATACTTTCCAGCCTGGCTGATCCTTATTTGATAGAACTTTCAATATTCATTGTGATTTGTGAAAGATCTGGTTTCCATTAGCAGATCGTCATAGATATTAATAAGTAGTATTATAGGTTAATACTCGTAAAGTGTGTTACCAGCCAGTTGGATCGCAAGTAGAATCACCTAGATAGCTGTTAAATGTTGGAGTAACTGTCTACGTGAGTTATCTCACTATACTATGTATTACAATACATGTCCATGTATGTTAGGATAAAGAACTAATAGATTAAAGCTGATAGAATAGTCTCTATGTGCTTAAGTGTAAACTGGTAAAGTAGAAAGTATAATTGTGCCTGTATTAGTAGAATCTTGAGTGTGGCCTCTATGTGTGTAATTGTTGTCATATTAAGCCTAGATAGAGGGTGACGGTGGAACGGTTAATGAGGTCGGGAGCCTATAGGCCCATGTAAATTTAGTTAGGGGATGATGGTGGAATGGTTAAAGAGGTCGGGAGCGTACATGCCCGCATATTCCAATATACATATCTTATTGGCATATCATGAGCCATTGTTTATATGCATGTATATGTGTTGAATCATAAAAAGTGACCCTCTTGAACTTCAGCTACCGCAGCCGTCAAGCCTCCGCAGTCAAGCTCCTTTATCAGCAACCGCATCCGAAGTCTCTACCTATCGTAGTCTCTTTACTAGATTATTTTACTTTTCTTTTATTGTAATACTCTCTATTGTCCAGTATGCCTTACATGGCTACTCTTAGAGATGTAATCTAGTGTACTTCGTGAGTCTCTATAAATAGAGTTCATTCTCTTGTATTCATAACAAAAAAAAACTTACACATCTATTATGAATACACATTTCTAAAGTTATCTTTTCTATCTCTCTTACTCACACTTCTTACTCTCACATAATCGATTACAATCTCTCTTCGGAGCAAGTCTTTTGTGACTTAATCACTAAGTTTGATCTCACTTATTAACTTGGCTTGAATGCATTCCTCGTTATGAATCAGCTTATGTGTATACTTGATATAACAATTGTTGTCATTTCCATTTCTTTACTTTTCCGCAACTAACTCTCTAACCATCTAACTCTAAATATTATTGTTGAGCTTTTAGATCCTTTGAGATTAACTATTCCACAATATACTTGTTCTAGTGTTTGTTCAAATGTGTCTCAAAGTTTTTCTCTCAACAATTGGTATCAGAGCCATAATGGTTGCTTTTTGAAAATCGGAACTCTGATTTTTCGAAGAGCCTTCTATACCACTAAAGCTAATTTTTAAAACAAAAAATATGGCTCAATCGTTATCTCTGAATGTTTCCAACAGTGTTAGTGGTTCTAATCGAGCCCCAATACTGTTTGCAAATGAGTATCATCACTGGTCACAAAGAATGGAAAGATACTTAAGGAGACTTGGTAGAGACGTATGGAGATCCGTAGAAGAAGGACCACATGTCCCTGTCCTTACACCAGTCCAAACTGACGGAGCTACAACCAGACTAGGAGGAGGTCAACCAGTTAGTGCAATAAAGCAGTTTATCTTATACTTTTATTTGTTTAAATCGTGTGCGACAGCGGTTCTAACATTCATTTATGAACATATGTTCATAAACGAACATAAGTTCATATTTTCAGAAAAGTAAAGGAGAAAATGGAAAAAACAATTAAAAGTAGAAGAAAGAAAAATATGCTCAAAACATATTATACATAGGAAGACACATAGAAGATACATCGTATGTTCATAAATGAACTTAAGTTCAAATTCATAATCACTTGCTTTTCATCATACTGTATTTACCCATGATGTATTATTATTTATAACTGTTGGTTTTCCCAGTTCTACATGTGTTGTGTGTGCAGATTCATCATATGTCTATATATGAAATTATGTTGATTTATGAACAAAAATTTATATTCACAATCAATTACTTCTCATCTGAGTATAGTTACCCATGGTGCAATGTTTGTAACTGTTGGTTCTCTTAGCTCTACATATGTTGTGTGTCCTTAAGAAAAGGCAATAACTCCTTCATTGATAAAGTTATTTGGATTACTCCATTGTTGATTTGTCGTGAACACATAACATATGTTCATTTATGAAATAATACACTTAACGATTTATGAGAAATTGAGAACTCCTAATCCGCTTATGATTTTTCAAAACCAAAACCACCAACATTAATGAAATGCAACATCTAAGCCATGTCTAGGCTCAAACAAAAAAGATTTGGCAAATTATTTTTACTGCTAATTCATATATATATGTGTGCATGCATACATGCGTCCACAATCATATATGACTGCTGATTTATATATATGCATGCATGTATATCTGCGTTTGCAGTTCATATAATTGTTGATTCATATATATATATATATATATATATATATATATATATATATATATATATATATATATATATATATATATATATATATATATCTATATACTAGGTTATAACCCGTGAAAACCACGGTTGCAAAAATAATTAAATTTTTATGGTAAAAATTAATAACTATTAATCAATTATTTTAAATAAATTATTAATTAAAAGATTTATGTTTTTTTTATTTATGTAAAATTATAATTGTTGATTACAAAACTTCTATGTTAACTAAAAATAAACATTCAACGAATCGGTCATTTACATTAATATAAATGTAGCCATGCCATTTAGAAAAACGCAAATATAATCATTTACTAAACTAAAAAAATATAAAAAAGGTCTTGCAAAAATTAAAATTAATCAAAATACAATTTATATACTACAAAAAATGTAAGCGATAGCAAAATAAAATTACATCAGGTATCTAAGATGGATGTTCTGAAACTCAAAGTTTTGTTCAGAGTTTGTAAAAAATGCTTTCTCCGATTGCAATTGTAATATGGTCACCTTTTTATTTGCTTGTAGAACTTAATTCTTTCCCCTGTTGCATATACCTAACCATCTATGCATCCAAACAAATATATCAAATCTTGCAACACCTTCGTTGATTTAGAGGCAAAAACGTGGAAAGTTTTCAACAATCAAAATCTAAAATATAAAAAATGGCAACACCGAAAGGAGAAATCACACAGATGAACCCTATACTTTCTGGTTTTCATGTTATTAGTCCAAAATTAAAACATGTTGAATATTGATCCTTATTTCAAGGTTCAATATCTTTGGTCTATGTGTTGTTAACTCTAACAACCATTTTAGTTAACTCTTAAACGACTATTTTGCTCTTAAAAACTCAAACCGGAAGGAAGAACTTAGCAACACACCAGATTTCTTCCTGATTTCAAACTGAAATGAGAAATCACACAGATGAACCCTATCCTTATTTCGAGGTTCAATATCCCTGATTTCTTCCTGATTTTTCTCCACTGTGAGTTGAATTGACCAAATGGGTAGTTTTGGAAATTCATTTAGACATTTGAGCGGGAAAAATAGCTTGGGGAAGGCTAAGAGATTGCCACGTAGCATTTTTGTACTGTTTTATAGTATAGGATATATATATATATATATATATATATATATATATATATATATATATATATATATATATATAGGATCGGCTGATGACTCACCAATTGGTGAGGACTGCGAATACAAATATTTGTCTAAAAAATAAAAGGATAATATTTAATTTTATTTATTGTCAAAATCTAACGAGATGATATGATGTTTTTGTAATTATGTGCGAGATTTTGGTATTTTCCGGCAAATGTTAACTGTTTAGAGGGTTAAATAGGTAAAAAAAAATGAAAAAAAGTATACTTTAAGTGATACTTCTACTCAATATACATGTGACTTTGTAAAAAAAGTTTTTCAAAAATAAGATTTTGATGTGTTTATTTTTTAATTTTAAAAAATATTTGTTTTTAAAAAAATATAACGGAGTTTTTTTATCCAAATTTAGAAAAGCAAATGATTTATTTCTTCGTAATGCTATTTTATTGAGTTTGTTAAAAAATTTGAAAAATATTATTTTTTTAGGAAACACAACTTTTGTTTAAATGATTACAATTTTTATAACAAAATAAAATGTTGAAATTTTTGTTCTCCAAATTAAAAACCCCTTTAAAGGTTTATTATATATATATATATATATATATATATATATATATATATATATATATATATATATATATATATATATATATATATATATTATGAAATTTATGAAAGGAAATTTTAAAAAAGTAAGGTTGTTTAGAAACCAAACTTTATTGTAATATCCCAAAAATCAAGGCAAACTTCTCATTTTTAAACTATTCCAAAAACTCAAAATATTTACAAAACATAATTTCCAAAAGTTATAATCATGAATCAGAGTATCCCAAAATCACAATCTCATAAAAATCCAAAGGATGTTCAAGATCAAGCATTCGTCTTACCCATGTCCTCTGAAGTTCCACTTGATGAAATTCAGATTAACCCTGAACTAAACTTCGTCGAAGAGTCAATCGAAATCATGGATAGAGAGGTCAAACGAATCAAGCAAAGTCAGATTCCCATAGTCAAGGTACGATGACACTCTAATAGAGGATCAGAGTACACATGCAAATGAGAGGACCAAATAAGGGAAAAGTACCCTCACTTGTTCGAAGGAGCTCGACAATAAGATAAAATTTTGGGATGAAATTTCCTAAACATGGGGAGAATATGACAAACGGCAAGATTTTGTCACTCACTACTGTTAAAAAAGAGTAGTAAAATAGATGTAATAACATAATATTTTAATATTTGATTTATGAGATAATAAAAAATCAAATATGCCATTAAATTTTTAGTTAAATTGACTGTTAGGCTAAAAAAATAAGCGTCCAAAAAGTTGTACCGCCTTTTAAAATGGTTAACATATTTGGAAAGTACTCGTTAACATGATACCAAAGATATAAGATTCGTAAAAATCCAACTCTAATTGAAAGAGTTATGGATTTTATAAAAATAAAACTCAACCGCGTAATTAAAGTTAATTACGTCAAAATTTGTACTTAGAGATTGATTGAGTTTTAACTAAAAGAGCAAAAATGAGAATTGTAGTACTTCTTGAGATATAAACTTTCGGAAAAAGAATGTTGAAAACGGAATTCGTATGAGAGTGATATGATTTTTGTAAATTATTTATTTTTATCCCCCGTTAAGCATAAAAATGAAATTCAAAACTAGCTAAAGTAGCCTAAAAGAGAGTTGTAGTACTCATTGTGCCGTGAGCACACCAAATACATGCCTATAAATAGAATGCAATGCAGAACCATTTTTGCACAACATTCTCCACACCTCTCTCAAGTCCTCGAAGTGATTGCTTTCCTATAAGATCCCCAAAAGCCTCGAGCCTGATTCAACCCTACATCAGCGATCTCACGCGTCGAGGGTGAGTTTATGGCCCCACATAACTAACTTTAAAGTTTTTACGGGGATGGGGTGGGGGGGAATACATGCTTATAACACTACTTTATATATATATATATATATATATATATATATATATATATATATATATATATATATATATATATATATATATATATAGTAAGTCATATAAAACATGAAACCTTAAGATAATTTAACCATAGATACTATACCTAGTTGTAAGCTATGATATTATGCCTAAGAGTTATGATGTCCAATGGTCTGGGAAGAGATATTACCTAGATGTTATAATGACTAATATCCTAGGATAACATAGTACCTAAAAGTAATATTGGTCAACTGTAGGGATATGCACTATACCTAGTCGTTACTCTGCCCAAATATCATGTTTTCAAATCAACCATAATTAGGGTATATATGTATGGCAACATTATATATATATATATATATATATATATATATATATATATATATATATATATATATAAAGATAATTATGAGATATAAAAATTAGAATTATCAATTATAAAGTAAAATAATTATATTGTGATAGTTATAGGAAATTATTAAGTAAGAAAGTTTAAAAAACTAAACAACCTAAGGTTAATGCGTTAGTCAGCTATTATTATTGATCCTTAGCCTGACTAATTCGGCTACCTCGAACCTATGATCGTTAATCTTGCGAGATCCAGAAAGATATGTATAGATCTATAAGGGATTTGACACCCGCACCTGCGATTGCTTGCTACAATCCCGACATGATAACATTTATATAAGTATCATTCGACGTCCGATGAAGCGTCGTGCGGGGGAAATTATTAGTCCACAATATCAATTATGGGGGCTCATTGTAATACATCCTGACAACCTTAAGGAATCAAATTCCTACAGCGACGCCTTCGTGTGGTTAATAAAATAAGTTAGGATTAGTAAGTATCCTAAAATATAAGATAGTGAGATATGATTGGTAAAACATTATATTAAGATAGTTATATAGCATTGGTAAAATACCTTATAAAGATAGTAAGTTGATGTTGGTAAAATATATTAACAAGGAAAGAAAGGTTTTCCTAAATGAAAAAGGAGTTTTATTTTGATATAATAAAATAAAGTAGAAAACAATAGAAACATATGAACTCACCAACATTATGTCGACGTTTTCAAAAAACATGTATTCTCAGGGAGATGAGTGTGGAGGATAGTCGTGTTGAGGAGGATGTTGTCAAGGAAGCTTGCTGGAGTTTATTTATGTCTGTTTATTTTCTAGTTATGTCTAGGATGTGCGCTTGATAAATCAAACAATGTAACCACGGATAAATTATAATAAATAAAAGTATCGTTTGTGTTATATTTCTATGTAATGTTTAATATTTTTTTTACCTCGACCCAATTGTCCCTACGTCGCACAACCCTACGTTTTTGCCGCCGGCCGGGGTGCAACAATCACCAACTCTTTTTAATGTCTCAACTTGATTCATATAAGCTCGTCTCACATTTCTCTTAAATTAACCGGATAATCACACATTTTCTTTTGTTTAGTAATACCTCTTTCTAGATTCTTAAAATCCACTTCATTAGGATTTAATTGTGTAGCTTCAGAAATATCATTATCTTGTGGATTTTGCTTTTCTTACGGTTACGGCTCACTTGTTGAAGGTTTGTGACAGGTTTGTGACGTTTACTATCTTCACTTTTATTATGAGTTTCTTCATCATCAACATTTCTTTTGAAAAAATAATCAATGATTTTCATCTTTCCCATGATTGTATCTATAATAATCAAAATGGACGAACAATTGATTCAATAAAAATAAAAAATTAGACACATAGAAGCAAGACTCATCACTCCTCAACTTACTCTAAACAACTACTAACAAAAATCTATAATAACTAATTTAACAGTGTGTAAAAAATGAAAACTAAAATTAAAAAGTGAAAACTGAAAACTGAAAACTAAAATCGATTTTCATTCCCAAGTATAATGTCATCTAAAATCTGTAACAACTAACAAATTAAATATCAACAATGCATTTAACAGACTGTGAAAAGTGAAAACTGAAATTGAAATTAATTGATTCCCAAGACCTAAATCAGAAAAACAAGCAAAGAATAGGAGCATTCCTAATTCCTAACTCAGGAAAAATTCAATCAATAGAAAATTAGAAATATAATGTTTAAGATTTGCGAATTTTAATTCCTAATTCTACTATTCCAAGAAGAGATGAAATTGAGAGAACTAGAGAACAAGAGAAGAAAGAATAGCTAAATAGATTATATACTTGATTTCTGGTGACCAGTAGAGCGTGGAGAGTTATTGAACTGGTGAATGGTGAGACCATGTATCCAGGTGAGGTACAATATCCAGCGGGCAACGACTGAGCAAGGTGGTGACTAGCGATGATGGGGGCAGAACTGGGTAAGGTTTAGATACGATCCATTTTGACTTCGATTGTGACTTGTTACCTGCTTCAGAAATCGGGCTATTGGAGAAATCAGAAGGGGCCATAACCCAATTTTGACAATAGCAGAGCTATACTTAAAAATTGTGTAGGGTAATTTGCTATTCCATTACCAATACCTTTCATGGAACCCTTGGAAACCAAACACATCCATATAGTACCCCCAACAATATGTCGGATTTCATTGTCATGTTTTAGGAACAGAGTAAGAGGGGCATATTTGTAGCCACGACATACATCTCCCCACAGCGACAGAGTAACCACTGCAATGATGACACATAAGAGATTTGTAGCTACACCCCCCCCCCCCCCCACATAGTGAATCCAAAATTTGTTGAGCTCTTAATTCGTCCCCCCCCCCCCCCTCTCGCGAAGTTCCTTTAGGAAATGATTTAATGCAACCATGGACATTGTGAATCTCCATTATGATGGCAGGCTCGGAAAATATGGTGATCGACATAGATGTGGGTGGATTTTATGTATGTTTAGCCTCCAAAGTGATCTCTTTATTGGTAACCTTACCGATATATTACCAATACATTACCTGAGTTTAGTGTTGTCCTTTGTTCTCTACTCTTGAAAGTGGTATCTTCATTGGCTCCATGACCCCAAACCAATATGATAAAAAAAAATTTCAACTAACGTGACAATACTGTCATTTTTCCCCCATTTATCCAAAGATTTCAAAATACAACAAGTTTTAAGGATTTCGTGTTCTCAGCCCTACTTTCGTATCTAATCTTGGTGCTAAACACCTACAAAGTACATCGCAGAAGAAGTAACAACCTAACCTACGATTCAACAGACTCGGACTGAGTGACCACCTTGTTAAGAACTGTTTTTAAAAACATGGATGGAATTTGCAACTAAATGAAAACTTAAGAACGACTATAAGAATATTTTAAAATTTGGGACAAAGTTGTGATTTTATGTGATATACAATAAAAATTCTTAATTTACTTATTTCTTATTGATTTATTTTAATATTTTTATTTTACGGTAGAATCAATCAATGTAATTACACATACACCACTTTACAAGAGAGTATACTTGCTGTATGATCTGTAAAGTTGATAAATTTTGAAGCATCTATATCTATATCTATATCTATATGAATCTTATAAAAAATGTCATCTAAATCAATATGATTCAATATAAATAACTTATTTTTTTACCATATTAATCTGATTTTTTTTTCTACTTATCCATATTGTTCCATACATATAACTAACATTTCATTCCCCCCCTCCCCCCTAATATTTTAAATAATTTTTTCTCTTATCCTTCGATATTTATTATAATATGGCTTTCAAAGTATATTACTAATATTCATTAGTGGTAATTTTGTTATAAAAACATGTTTTTATCTTGAAGTTTCAAATGATTATGTTATATATTTTCAACTTTTAGAAGTATTAAAACTTAAAAGTTATTATAAAATTTGTTAAACACTTAAAAAATGATTATGTTTGCATGCACATAGTATGTCTTTGTCCATAATCCAATGTGTTATAATATATGTAAACTTCTTTTGAATCATCACTATATGTAAATACGTCTTTTGCAATGAACGTTTCAACTTTGTTAAAAAAATTAAATTGATCGTTATAGTTATATAAATGTTAAAAAAAAAAATTAAACTGTTATATAAATATTAAGACTTAAGATTATAAACTTTAAAACCATTAAAACAATTTTACACGAAGGGGTAAAAAAGAATTTTCTTAAGACTTCTTATGGAGGTTAAAGAAAAGAAGTTGAAAGTTTACTATGATATAATTTTCATTTAATAAGGTCATTTTATATTTATTGACGTAGGATATCACAAAATGTATAAAATATGATAATTCTATCCAAAAAAAAAAACTTTCATGGCCGTAAACATGCCTCCTAGAATGTTTTAATTGATGCCTAAGTCGGTGCCACTCAAGAACACATGATAACAAAGATATATGAAAAAATGTTTTCGTCTATTTATTTATAAATGTTTGTATTTCTTTGAGTTTTATTTTTTTTAAGAATTCCTTAACCTATTTACTTATCGACTTGCTTTCACTTCAACTTTGTTTATTAAGCAATATGAGATAAAAAAAAATACAAAAAGGTATATGATAAAAACAAATTTGATCTCGGCATCATGATATACAAAACTTAACCTCTTTTATTCTATAAATAATGGTCTAGTTAAGAATTCAAATTGTTAAGTAATTCATTACTCATTTTTTCCTTAGATTTTCAAATATTAAAGTTTAAGGAAAAAAAATAATTAAACATTATATTATTTAATTATAATGATGTTGAGTTTATACACGTCGATTTTGAGTATAAGATATCAATTTCAAGCAAAAATAGTTGGAAAAATAACGTTATTTGATTGTTATGTAATTTGATTATAATAATATAGAACGTCATGTAATTTCATCACCTAAAAAAGCAAAATGTGATCGTCTTACTACTGAAACGATTGAAGTTTGGCTCGACATGGAATAATTAACCTATAAATATATTACATGATATAAAAAAATACAGAGTATTAATTAGGGATGAAATTGTTACGATATCAATTCATTTTTCTATAAACCATTTACCATACCAACTATAATTGGTATAAAAAAATTGTTACCGGTACCGTATCAAACATACTTGGTACCAATATATTTGTTTACCAAAAGTTTGGTTGATACAAATTGGTAATGGTATTACCATTTTTTTTTAATTTTCTATTATAAGATTTTAAAATAATTAAAGACATCGGGTAATTTTGATGTTTATAAAAATTAGTTACATAGTTCTTATAATTTATTAAAAAAATTTCTATTAAAGGAACGCTAAAGTAACGATTTAATTTTGTACTTTAACGTTGTAATAATTATTAACTAATGCGACCAAATGACTTATATAAAGTTCTTAAAATTATAAAAACTAAACACAATTAACAATTGAAATATACGATTTCGTTTATATATATATATATATATATATATATATATATATATATATATATATATATATATATATATATATATATATATATATATATATATTATAATAATAATAAATGAATTGGTTGGTATTCTATTACCATGATATTCAAATTTTTGTATCATTATTGTACAAACATTGCTCAATTGGTACGGTACTACCACCCAAACATATTGGCTACCAAATATAATGACTGCCAATTTTTTTGGTTCAATTGGTAAGATGTTGGTTGGTTACTATGTTACAATTCATCCCTAATATTAATGTATCTTTGATTCCACCATGTCATGTTAAAAAACCTACAAATCCTAATTACTACTATTATAGATGTTAGCTTTTCCTCGAATTTTGCTTCTTAAACAATGTGGGTTATGAAATGTATTAGCCTTTTAACTATAATTATTTTATTTTGTTTTGGTTATATTTTTAAACGATGTGGGATAAAACGACATGATGCAAAATGAGCACATAATAAAGATAAGTTTGACCTCATATCTTTATGTTAAAAACTTTAACAAATTTAAGATCTTTTATTAAATAAATAATGTCTTACTTTAATCTAAAAGTTATATAATTCATTAATTATTTTTATCTTTGGAAACTCTTCGAAATATTAAATTTTAGGAGAATATTATTGACGAAACATTTCATTATTTTTATTCTGATGAGGTTAAAGTTTAAAAATTTAGCCACCTGATTTCGAGTTATATCATCCTTTTTTAGCAAAATAGTGATAAGATTACTTGATTTTCCTGAGATTGGAAAAGTTAATGATTTTTCATCGTTGGAATTTAAATCAAACTGAATAATTGAAATTAAGATAGGATGAAATGAATAGCTCTTGAATTGTTTTAATATAACAATAGCTAAAAGTGTAATTAAATCAAATTATATAGAATTTAATTCATGCACAATTCATGTGTAAAACTGTTAAAGGTATTGAGCCAATGTGGTTCGAAATAAATAATTATCTTCAACCGTATGAATTTGAATTTTACTTTGTAAATTACATTCGTTTATTATAATTTAATAGCATCATGACTCCCAACTTTCTAATAATATGTTATATTAACTTTTTAGTTTAATATAAAAACAATATGTCTTTGTTTACAATATAACTATATAATTTTAATTTTATACAACTAGATATTCGTCTTGCTATTTTATAAATGGATACAAAGTTCATTTCTTTAGATAAATTAATACAAATAAGGAAATAACATATAAGGAACTCTAGAAATACAAATTTCTACAAAGCTTAGGGAATGAAACTAACCCATTAACAATAATATTAATAAATCCAATCGTCTTTAATTTGTTGACGAAAATATCACCATAACTCTAATTTAACAACCTTTCAAGCCCAAAGCAGGCTTGGAAGGTTGTTTTAATATAGAGAAAATTCGGGATATAACCAAAAAAGATTATTGGTTTAAAGAAAATAATCATGAAAAAAAAGATTTCGAAAAATGACCAAAGGATTCGCAGAGCACTATCTGCGGATCTCTCTACAGCTCTGTAGAATGTAAGTTTCTTAATTTTTTTTAATGTTTTTTCGTTTTTTCGTTTTTTTTTTTGCGTTCATTTTCGTTTATTAATATTAAATTTTTAATTTTTTTTAAATACACTAATACCGTATGTGGTTATTATGTAAAAAAATTGACAAAAAAATGTTAAAAATAATGAAATATCTACGCAGAGCACCGTCTACGGATCTATTAAAGGCTCTGCGGGTCCTCTACAACTCTGCGGAATCTTTGTTTTTTGATTTTTAAATTTTTTTTCGTTTTTCCTTTTTTTACGTTCATTTTTATTTATTAATATTAAGTTTTGTTTTTAAATACAGTAATACATTATGTGATTATGTAAAAATTTGACAAAAAAGGTTAAAAATAATGAACTTAGGATCCGCAGAGCACCCTCTGCATATCCATTAAAGACTTTGCGGATCCTCTACAGCTCTACGAAATCTTTGTTTTTAGAGTTTTTTTTTTATTTTTTTTTCGTTTTTTTTGCGTTCATTGTCGTTTATTGATATTTTTTTAAATACACTAATACCTTATATGATTATGTAAAAAACTTGACAAAAAAAGGTTAAAAATAATGAACTTATGTTTAATATCAGTCCACAGAACTGTTTGGGAATCCACGAACTGTTACCAGCGGATCAGTGTACATCTCTGCGGATCAGTGTACACCTCTACGGATCAGTGTATAAATTGTCATATCGGTTAAATATTGTATCAACTCACCCCGGTATAGAAAAATATATACCTCTGCGGATCTGCAGAGGGTGGTCTGCGGATCCTAAATTCATTATTTTTAACATTTTTTTGTCAAATCTTTTACATAATCGCATAAAATTTTAGTGTATTTAAAAAAATTAATATTAATAAACGAAAATGAACGAAAAAAAATGAATAAAACGAAAAAAATCAAAAAAAATCAAAAAACAAAGATTTCGTAGAGTTGTAGAGGATCCACAGAGCCTTTAATGGATCCGCAGAGGGTGCTCTGTAGGGGTGTCGAACGGGTAAAATTTTCGGGTTTCGGGTAGAACGGGTCGGGTAGAACAAGTATTTCCTTAAGAAAATAATACCCGATACCCGACCTATATTGTAATTCGAGTTTTTGGGTTTCGGGTACTCGGGTTTGAGGTCGGGTCGGGTAATTATCGGGTATACCCGAAAATTTCTTAAATGACACTTATTGATATATTTTTTATTTTTACATGTTGGTTGGTTTAATAAAGAATTGAGTAGAAAAATACTTCATATAATTAACAAGTACATATATATATATATATATATATATATATATATATATATATATATAGTAACAATACAGATCATTATAATATGTTATGTACTTTTTTTAATTTCATTCCAAATTTTGATTAAAAAAAACCATGAATGTGATTAGCATGGAATAATAGGTCTAAACACAACAAAAAAAAGTCTAAATAATTAAAGTCTAAACACAACAAAAAAAGTCTAAACACAACCCAACTAAACAATAAAAGTCTATACATAACAAAAGAGTAAAATTCATAAGTCATAACCCGATTCCAAACATAAAAGTCTAAACATAACAAAAAGAGTAAAATTCATAAGTCATAACTCAACTCAAAATATAAAGTCTAAACATAACAATACAAAGTATTGCATCTTCATGTTGCCATATTCATTTCCCTTTGCAAGTTTGCATCGACTGTCGAGTCGTCGTTCATAAGAAGGAAACGAAAGGTTTTGTTTTATTTGAAGTATGCGTACGTGACTGCATTATATATTTGGTTTATTTAAAAAACGAATTCGGGTATTCAGGTATACCCGAAAATAGATATTCATACCTAAAACCCGACCTATATTATTATCGGGATAACCTATTACCCGAATGTTCATATCCGTTACCCGTTCTACCCGACCCATTCTACCCAAATTTGGAACGGGTCGGTGGGTAGAACGGGTTTCGGGTTTTTTCGACAGGCCTAGTGCTCTGCAGATCCTTTGGACATTTCATTATTTTTAACTTTTTTTTTGTCAAATTTTTTACATAATAATTACATAAGGTATTAGTGTAATTAAAAAAAATTAAAAATTAATATTAATAAACAAAAATAAATAAAACGAAAAAACAAAAAAAAAATTAAAAAAATTAAAAAACCAACATTCTGTAGAGAGATCCACATAGGGTACTCTGCAGATCATTTGGTCATTTTCCAAAATCCTTTTTTCTTGGTTATTTTCTTTAAACCAACCCTCTTTTTTAGTTATATCTTGAATTTTTTCTTTAATATAACAATATGTATTTGTTTACGATATAACTATATAATTTTAATTTTATACAACTAGATATTCGTCTTGCTATTTTATTTTATAAATGGATACAAAGTTCATTTCTTTAGATAAATTAATACAAATAATTAAATAACATATAAGGAACTCTAGAAATACAAATTTCTCCAAAGCTGAGGGAATGAAACTAACCCACTAACCATAATATTAATAAATCCAATCGTATTAAATTTGTTGACGAAAATATTACCATAACTCTAATTTAACAACCTCCCAAGCCCAAAGCAGGCGTTATTTCAGTTTCTCATCGTTTTGTTTATTGATGCTTATCTCCCATTCCCCAATAGTCTAGGGTTTCTTTCACACAATGGAGTCAGAGGGCAGAACTTCTTCCATCGATGAATGTTCTCAAACGCTCTTGAAAAAGGTAAATTTACAACAAACCCATCATCACACTGCTCAAATTTTCCATTATTATTATTATTTTTTGCAAATATCACGATTTTATTGATTGGTCCACCGAGAAGATCATAGATATGTTTCTTGATCATCATACAAGAAAGGGTTTTCAAGATTATATTTTCTTTTACTTGTATTGTAGTTTTCTTGTTTCTTGTTTAGAGTTTGAAGTATGTTGCATGGCGTTTAATGTAGGAAGATTCGAGGTCTCAAACTCAACATCTGAACACTCTTGATCGTGTAAACCACCATAACAATGAATTCACTAATGCAACCAAGATTTTCGTGGGTGGCTTACCTGCTGATTTAACAAAAGACGAATTCAAAGCTTACTTTGAAAAGTTTGGTTCTATTGAGGATGTAGTTGTGATGTCAGATAAAGAAACCAATAAACCACGAAGATTTGGTTTTGTTACATTTGATTCACAAGATACGGCAAACAGTGTACTAAAGAATAGGTTTTATGAACTGAAAAACAAACGAGTGGAAGTGAAAAAGGCTGTTTCAAAAGAGCGAATGACTAGGAATTTTGGAAGTTATTATGATACTTATAATAACGCTATGTATAATGGAACTACTCTTCCTTACGCCACTGCAACCTCTTATGGTGTGTATTATTATGGGATGAATAGTTATGGATATGGAGCTTATAGTGGTATTGGTTGTGAGGGGCTTCCGTATTTTTATTATCCTTATACCAATCCTAGTTATTATGATAACACTTGTTCCTATCAAAATCCTTATTATTATGCAGATACTTATTCATACATGAGTCCATATAGTTATCATGGGAACAACCCTAAACATTCATATAAATATAGGAATAGAAGTACTACTACTCCTGTTGTCATCAAGAAAAAATCACATTTCAAGAATGGTGATGGTGATCATGATGTGAGAAAGAATACAAATGTGAGTTCAGAGGTTAATGATGAAGAAAGTAGTGTTACGAGGGATGCATTAGAAAATGGTGATGGTGATCATGCTGAGACTAGTGATAGTTTGAGTGTGTGTTGCGATGGTGAAGGTGGTAGTGGTGGTTGTGCTGAGGGTATTCAAGCTTTGAGTTTGTATAGCGATGGATCAGTTGAACAAATGGGAGCAGATGGAGAGTCTTCTTCATGTACGTTGTTGGACTCATGATATATGGTAAGAACTTTTTGGTATGTTAACACTAATTTCATTTTGTGTAATTGATGGGTTAAATTATGTCTATTATATACAATGGTGTTAGATTAGGTGTTTTTTGTTTTTTCTAAAAAAACCACTTATGGCCATTTATTGTTGGGTTGCGCCGTGCAGCACACGCGCAACACTTGGTCATTCGCAGTTGTTTGTTTTTCAGAAGACTTCTAACTTAAAAAATGTTGCGCGTATGCTGCGTGACGTAACACTTGACCCTCTGCTTTTGCCGCAGTCTGTAGAGGTTAAAAAAAACAGATTTTTTATTACATCTTGCAGCCGTTTGGTCCCCTCTTTTGCTACAGAGAGTCGCAGAGTTGGTCCGCAAATTTCATGCATTTTTGTTTCGAAAAAAACAAAGGACACCTAAACTAGTTTTATGTGTGTGGGTCCACATCATGTGAGTTTGGGGGGGGGGGGGGGGGGGGTTGTTTACCTATGGTTGCACACATTCTCAAAACATTTTGGGCCTTCATAACAGGTAGCAAGTATAACAAGTTGGGCTTCAGGACTCAGATTGGGCCCAAACTGGTTAATAGGTCACTTTGTCCAGGGCCCACTTTATGTTGCTGGGCTCTTATATTTCTTGATATGCCATCAAATTAACAAGGCCCTACTTACACTATTACATCATGTAGTTCATTTTTTTTCCTGACCCCATATATTTTTTGGTCAGCTTTCTATTTTGTTATGGATCTTGTTATATGTAGTTAATTAAGTTCTAAATCTTTACCTATTTTAACAGGCAAAACGGATGCAAGTCAACCCCATTGTTGACCTGCAATACCAACTTCATGGCTAAAATCAGAGATCATATTCAAATGTAGGACTGATATTTTATGTTTATGGTTTTTCGATTTTCGTTTCTAGAGGGATCTGAACTGGGATTTATTCAATTATTTTATTTTAATCATTGGACATTTCTTTGACTTGTCAAAAGTATGATTGTTCAAGTGTGTGATTATTTAGTCTGTGAACATATTCCCACATAAAGTTCCTAAATTTGTACATTGATTAGATGAAATGACCTTAAATTCCAATTTGATTTGATGTCGTTTTCCACTACATTCTGGGGGGCATTATGTCTTTAAAAATAAAAAAACTGTATTTATAAACGACATAAAAGTAACATTTGTTTGGCCTTTTCTTTTGCTCTAAAAGAGGATGTGAAAAAAGCAAAATGAAACCCATATTTCCAAGGCCAAAATTGTGTTAACAGTAGACAGACATGAAAGGCACCTTCATCTATCTCGAGGTGTGAGAATATTTTTAATGGTTTCTGCTTAAAAATGGATTCCCTACCAACCAACCACTTTTTAGATGATGGGTATTGAATTCAATGCCTTATTTTCTTTCTTTCCCTTTGTTTCTGGCCCCTATAACCCTACAAGGGTCCTAGGATTTAGGGTACTTTAGTCTTTAGCCATCTCTTGTGAGAAAATTCAAAGCTTATGTATACCTTTCTTTGTATCTTCTTGGAGTTTTTCTCAGTTTGTGATAAAGATGTATCATGGGGTTTCACTCTCATTACTAATTAAAGTAAAACATATTTAGCAAAGTAATGTTCTCCCTTTTTCCATCTTGTGTGTGTGAAATGTCATATATAGCCCTTAAGGCATGTGAATGATGTCATATACACTTAAGATTCTCTCTGCCATGAGAGAGTTGCAGAATTAGCTTACAAGCGACTTAAATGAGAACCACTTTAATGGCGACGACAAGTCTCTTTCTTTCTCTCTCTCTCTCTAAAAGATGGAATTGAAGTTGTGTGTATGTGTAGTCGGGTTGCTATCTATCATCTATGATGTTTTTTATCCAAAATCATTGACATCTATTTTGCCCATTGGTTTTTTCGTAATCTATCACCTTCTATTAGATTTTGTTTGGATTTTTGTGTTCCCCTAAATCCCACCTGAATTTACACACACTTGGAACTCACCAACTCAATTATTCTCAATGACCCCTTTAATTATTTCCCAACATATACATGGTACAAACTATTCACATATTAATATCAATAAAGTTTTCACCTTCTTTATACTATTTCAAATAAATACAAAACCCTTTCATCGGGCCTGCAATCTTGAACTAATCAACCGCATATTCTTAAATTCCATGACTAAAAAATTATCAATGAACACTAAAGTTTAACGGAGAAAACCAAGAATCTTCGTATAAGTAACATTTTGATGCTTAAAGATTGAAAAACAAAATCATGAGTGACAAGAAAATTGTTCTAGTCACGGGTTGTGCTAAAGGTGGCATAGGCTATGAATATTGCAAGGCGTTTGCTGAGCAAAACTGCCATGTCGTTGCTTCTGATATCCCTCAAAGAATGAATGACTTGTTAGAGTTACGAGAACAAGAAATCGAGACATTAGAGCTTGATGTTTTATCGGATATAAGTGTTTCATCAGCCGTGAAAGCTATAATTTTAAAGCATGGAAAGATAGATGTGTTGATCAATAATGCGGGCATTGGAAGCACGGGCCCACTTGCCGAGCTTTCATTAGATGAGATAAAAAAGGCTTATGAAATCAACACTTTAGGACAACTTAGAATGGTGCAACATGTTATGCCTTCCATGGCTTCAAGAAGAAGTGGGGTTATAGTTAATGTAGGGAGTGTTGTTGGAAAGGTTCCTACCCCTTGGGCAGGGTCTTATTGTGCTAGCAAGGCTGCGGTTCACTCGATCTCACATACCCTTCGGTTGGAGTTAAAGCCGTTTGGTATTAATGTAGTTTTAGTGATTCCTGGGGCTATAAGATCGAGCTTAGGGAGTCATAACACGGGTTCATTGTCGCATTATGATTGGAAAGTTTATAAAGATTTTAGTGATGCGATAGCCGAACGTGCTAGAGCTTCTCAAGTTGGTAAATCGACTGATGCATCGTTGTTTGCACGACATGTAGTAAATAAGGTTTTGAGCCCAAAACCGCCGAAGCAAATAATGTTCGGTCATATGACTTCTCTATTCGCTATTCTTTCATTTTCTCCACTTTGGGTTAGAGATCTTTTCTTCACAAAACGATTCGGTGTGGACAAGAAAGTGTGATCGCTTTAGAAAGTTTAAATCTTTATGTTCTTTTCTTGTTTTGTTGGTGTTTTATGATGTTTATGTATGATATTAAGATTAGTCAATATTCTTGACATATTTTTCTTGTCTTTATTGCAACAAAAACGAATTATTTTTCGAATAATCTTGGCATTTGTTGACACTGTCTCGTTACAAGAGCATCAAGTGAAATGTATATATTGTGATACACAACAACCCGTTAGGTGGTTTCCATAGACTACAATATGACATGTTCACAAACATTTTATCTTGGGTCGCTATATGAAGAAATTTAGTAATGAATAGAAGTATGTTGCATAAATTGGTATATTGTTGGAACTTTAGATTCGTAATCTTCCAAAAAGCAAAGGCCTTACCCATCCATCACTAATCAGTCACATTATATCTTCCCACAACCACAAAACTAAAGTATAAACAACCAAATTGCGACTTATTCGTCAAATATAAGCAACTACACATTGTTGATGTATTTGCAACATACCAAATTAGCTATGAATTTTGCCAGGAATTAAATTAGCAACGGATTGATGCCACTAGGTTTTGGGTTAAACAACAAAATATTTGCAATGAAAGGTATCGTTAGTCGCTCATTACTTGTTTTATTAAAAATCAGACGAATGTCCGTGTGTTGCGTATAATTAAAATTATGTAGTTATACGGTCACCAAATACGTGTTGTTTTTATATACTAAATTACAAAGAAAATATAAAATATTATTATTATTATTTTGAATTATATGACAAGAGATATTTATTAGAAACTAGCGATGTATCCCCGCATTGCGGGTGTTAGACGGTTTTTCTTTGTAAGTAATGATGTTCAAAAGAAAAATAGTTTATTTATTTATGCATTGATGAGGAGTTCATTACATACATCAAAACATCAACATGCCTTATCGAGAGATAGGTGATACAGTAGGTGTCTAGTCGTCAAAAATATCTTTCATTTTCTGCTTATATTTTCCAATCCTTTTGTGGATTGATGCAAGCATGAAGGATATATTATCTTCCATGGAAATGGCTTCCACTGTTGTGCCATCGAGAATTTTTCTTGAGATTTTGTAGTTCATTTGTTGTGCATGGATGGTGTTGTCGAATTCATCCTGTATTTATTTCACTACTAACTAAAACTAAGATTATAATATACAATTAGTAAAATCAATGCAATCAACTCATATTTACTCGGATTGTATGTAACAAATGTAAAATGGAGTAAACACCATTGTAACGACATTGTATTTTATCTATACAAACAGATAATAATCATAATTATAGTCTTTTAAATTTTTTAGCAGAAAATATCGTTTAACCACTAATAGCATTCTATTACATTTCTTTAGACATAAAAGGAAAATCCTTACAAATTGTTAGCTATAAAGTGCATTGTTACCATGGGTAAAAACTTATAAGCAAGTCAACGAAAAAGACAAATGTAGTTAACTATTTTGACAAAAATTTACCTTGAACATGATCACACTTGCGAAGATAGTAAGAGATGAGAACATAACATAGTATATAGGAGACACAACAATTGTGTTGAAGGTGTCAAAGGCCTGTAGTCAATATTGCACCTAAGAATCATGTACTCAATAAGGGTAATTTCTTTGAATTAATGTAAAAAGAACAACTTAGTAGAATAACTTTTTCAAATAATTCATTTGAGTAATCATACAAAGCAGAATAGAGAAGGTAAAAGCCCATGTTTGAGGATAATTAACACTCATTACCTATTAAACAATAACAAAAACCCTTATATTCAACATAATAACTGGAGACAGGAAAGATCAAGAGAATAAAGAAAGAAAGAAAGAAAGAAAGTTACAACTACACGTTCTATGAAATACTTCAATAACAAGTAACATAACATGTAGGAGTAAAAAGAATCTTAATCATGTCACACCCCCAAACCAAAACGGAGAAAACGTTCGGGGGCGGATGACATCATGTACAGTATCACAACAATTGAATAATAGTAATCGAAGTACAACAAACATTATATTGATATTGTATAGTTTTTACATCTGTGTTCAAATCATTACATACTTGACACAAAAAATGTATAGCAAAAACTAAAAGATGTGGCTGTATGATACTCCGTCTTCTCCAAAACCTATGTGGACACCTGTTTATTGATTCTTCAAGAATACAAGTGGTTTGAAAAGAGTGTCAACAATTAAGTTGGTGAGTTCATAAACATCTTTGTATTAAAAGTCTGTCATTTGTTCCTTGAAAATGTTAGTGTGTTCTTCCAGATAATCCAATATTTTTTGTTGTAAATGAATTGTAGTCTTAATACCATAAGACCCAAATGTGTAAGTGTTGTTGTACTCTGAAATAGTATAATGTAGTTTTATTATTGTATAAAAGCATATGAAAATGTATGTTCCCTGAAGTATAAGTTTTGCTGTACTGGAAATAGTGTTCTGTAATTATACTTGTATGAAAACCCTTTTGAATGTATGTGCCTGGAACTACCAGCTGTACCGTAAAGTATTGTATGGTAGTTTTGTTATTAAATAAAACTATTTGAAGTTATGTATGTATTCGTACACTTAATATCAAATTGTGAGTTATTATAACCATGCTTGATGACCTAAGATGACCTGATACGACGTTCTTCAGGCGTCGGAATTAATACGACATTTGTCACCCCAGGCCTGCCGGCCTAACTGTAGTTAACAGTTTAGGTGCGGGATTGTCAGTCTCATATAGATCTATACACAAGTGTCACACTCTCACTACAGGAGACTTTGATTATAAATTCAGGACTTTTGTTGGTACTTAGATAAGTACTTGAAGTGTGTCTCACAAAGCTATATTGACGGTTACGCGTAAAATAATAAAATCCATTTTTGTAATGAATAAACTGTATGTATGTCTCATTTCTTAGTGTAATCATAGTGTTAATAATTATATTTTTATATAATTATTTTTGTATTGTATCCCTCACTAGTAAAATGATATGTATGTTCCATAGACTATACCTATTATAGTTTAAAGTATATGTTCTACTGAAATGGAAACTCTTGCATTCTTAACAATTTTGTATGTTTATAAACGTAAATCTGAGATAAAGATATTTCATGAAATTTAACATTTTGTACAAACATTAATAAAATAAGTTGCGAAAATATTCTTTTTATTTAACGTTTTGAAATAATTTTTATACTTATATATATATATATATATATATATATATATATATATATATATATATATATATATATATATATATATATATATATATATATAATTAAGATCGAAAAGACAATCAACAGAAGTTAAGGCAAAATATCGACTCTAAGCCTGTAGAATCTTAATTATATATATATATATATATATATATATATATATATATATATATATATATATATATATATATATTGGTAAAACCGACAATTAAAACAATTTTGAAATAGTTTAGATATTAACACAAGATTGTTTGTGTTTTACTTGTATCCCCCCCCCCCTAAAATATAAAAAATAGTGAAATCGTAGGGGTATGAACTCACCTCGAGTGTGTGTTCTTGGTTGGTTACGATGTGGTAGTGACGTTCTTCGTGTTAAAACATGCGAAAATAATTGTATCCTAATAGTATTTAACACATGATATATATATATATATATATATATATATATATATATATATATATATATATATATATATATATATATATATATATATATATATATATGTAAATTAGATAAACTAACCATTTAAATGTTAAATAACACTAGTTTGTGTAAGACTACTTACAAGGTGTGAAAGAGTTCATGGAAATGGTTTGAATGTTTGGAGTTGTTCTTAAGAAGATTTGAAGATAATCTGGGTAATGGTATGAAGATATGAAGGTTGTTCTTGAGAATTATGAAGATGTGAAGATGTGTTTATGAGTTTTGAGAGGAAAGTTGTAACACCTTGTTCCTGGTACGTATTTAAATTCAAGTAATTTCATGTTTTGCCCTAGGACTCGGCGATTTGGAGGCCCAACTCGTTGAGTAGACTCGATTTTGACTGGGAGGTTTAGTGACCTACTCGACGAGTCGGGGGACCGACTCGACGAGTAGAAGTTGTTTGGATGAAACCCTAATATTTAGGGTTTGCACCCTATGTAAACAACTTATCTCGTCCCTAAATAGGGTCCATCGTCCCTCTCACTTCTAGAAGACCCTAAACCGAAACCCTAGCCTTGCTTGAGTGTTCTTAAGCCATTTTTTGTGCATTTTTGGTGGTTGTGAAGCTTGAGAAGGAGGAAGGAGCTTGGGAGTTCAAGTTGAAGCTAGTAGATCCAGAGGTTATGTTCCATTTCCAGCTCATTTGAGGTAAAAAGCTTCAACCTTGACTTTCCATTTGTTAGATCCTCTTTAGGGCTTGAATCTTGTCATTTTTGGGGCATTTCTAAGTCACCTTTGGGTTTGGGGCATTATATAGAGGAATAACATTAGATCTGGAACATAGGAGGGTTCTCATGGCATAAAGGTGCCAACTTTACTGCCATAAGAGCCCCATGCATCTCGAAGAGTCCATTTTAGGGTCTTTTAAGCTAAATGACCCATGCATGAACATAAAGTTTGTAACTTTACGTACAATATGGACCCCAGGAGGTCATATCTATGATTTAGCTGCTTTGAGACCTACTAAAATCGACTATATATAGTTGTGGACAAAGGGGGACTCGACGAGTTGTTCATGGGACTCAGCGAGTCGGGTCCTATTTCCCCATCAAATCCTTCTGTTGATGGACTAGATGCTAAGATAAAAGAACACTCAACTTTCTAGGCTCATTAGGGACCTGGAAATCATGGAACTCGGCAAGTATATATGCGGACTTGGCGAGTTCAAGGCAATGTCCCAACCACTTGAAGACGGACTCGATGAGTTCAAGGAGAACGCGGCGAGTCATAGACTAACCACCTTCATACGGATGAGAATGAACTCGACGAGTTCAAGGATGAACTCGGCGAGTCCGTTGAAGAAGGTTTCGATGATCTGTTGAAGGTAAACTCTTCGAGCTCTTGCAAGACTTGACGAGTAGGGATGAGGTTGTAACATTTTGTGGACGTGGGGACTGAATGAGTTGTTGAACCAACTCGGTGAGTCTAGTCAACAAAAGTTGACTTTGACCAAGGTTTTGACTTTGACTTTGACTTGGAATTTAGTGACCCTTGTAATGGTTATGAGTATGAAATGGTAATGTAGAAAGGATGTTATGTAGGGATTGAGGAGTCGAGACGAGTTGATTTTCGTACCAAGGACAATGCAGTCAGTACACGACATTAAGGTGAGTTACCTTCCAGTAGAAGTGGGTCTAAGGAACCAAGGCCACCCACTAGTAGGTAATTATAGTTGAAATGATTGTCTTTGTGATAATCGTCAGCTTTGCTACTACCTGGTATGTTTATGTGTTACCATGATATGTTATATGTGATAGTGGTAGTAATAAGGGGAATAGTCCCCGATTACCGGTCGATAGGACCAAAGGGTTAGTATAGTAACAACTATGCTAGATAGTATGATTATGTTGTGTTAGTATGCAATAGTAGTAGGGGTGAAATAGTCTCTGTAACCGGTTGAGATAAACCGGAGGGGTAGGTCAGACACCACGGTATGTATGACAGGGGTAGGTTAGGCACTGCGGTATGCCTAGCATGGTAGGTCGGGCGCCCTGATATGTTTGACAATATGTTTATAGTAGGATATGTGGTATGGTGGGGGGAACTCACTAAGCTCCGTGCTTACATTTTTCAGTTTTGTTTCAGGTACCTCTACGTTGAAGGGGAAGGAGTTGGTGCGGTAGCAGCGCATCACATACACATACTGGGTTCCACATTTTGAGATCTATGGGATTGTACTCTGATTTTATTACTGTTCGATGTTATGATTTTGAGACATGTTTATTATGTTTTTATGGATTGTTATGAAATCGACAATGTTTTCAGTAAATGGTTTTATAAGTTAATTAATTAAAAACAAAACTTTTGGACTCAAAATTTAGGATGTTACAAGTTCGTATTGGAGCCTTGGTTTGAGGGATTCGGACACACCTTCAGGGGTGTCTGGACTCAAATCAAGGATTTGAAAGGTTTTTTTCCACAAGAAAAAAATGGTTTTCTAAAAGTTAAAGTGAAAAGGTTTTGAGAAATAACAAGGTGTGTGATGTGTGCGACCGGCTGAGCTCAAGTAAGTTTTCCCCAAGATACCCATACATGTTATGTTATGATATGTTATGAGAGGATTGTAATATCCTCTACCACCCGGGGAAGGCCAATATGGTGGCCAATGCTCTTAGCCACAAGGCTGCCCCGATCAGATATATTTTCCTGCAGATGACAGTAGTGACTCCACTGTTGGAGCAGATCCGAGAGGCCCAACAGGAGATGAAGAAGGAGGAGCATCGGAAGAGTGAGAGTATTGTGGGGCAGGTTTCCTCCTTCAACTATGATAGTCGTGGGTTGTTGAATCTACACCGTAGGGTGTGTGGCCCGTATCATGGAGGTGTGCGCCAGGTGTGGATGGAGGAGGCGCACAAATCCAAGTTTTCCATTCACTCCGGGGCAATGAAGATGTACAGGGATCTCCGTCCTGATTATTGGTGGCCTTGCATGAAGCGGGATGTAGCCTGGTACGTCGAGAGATGCCTGACCTATAGGAAGGTCAAGGCAGAGCACCAGAGACCTCACGGCAAGACGCAGCCGTTGGATATCTCCATGTAGAAATGAGAAGATATTACTATCGATTTCATTACCAAGCTGCCCAGCACCGCACAGGGAGTGGATTCGATATGGGTCATCGTGGATCGGTTGACTTAGAGTGCCCATTTCATACCAATCCAGGAGAGTATATCGGCCGAGAAGTTGGCCGACATCTACATATAGGAGGTTGTGGCCCAACACGGAGTGCCAGTCTCCGTGATTTCTGACAGAGACGTGCGGTTTACTTCCAGATTCTGGAAGAAATTTCACAACGAGTTGGGTACTCATCTGCATTGTAGCACTGCCTTCCACCGACAAACGGATGGTCAGAGCGAGCGGACCATCCAGACATTGGATGATATTTTGCGGGCCTATGTATTAGACTTCGGTGGTAGCTGGGATACCTATCTCCCTTTGGTTGAGTTCTCCTACAACAATAGCTATCACGGAAGTATTGACCGCCCTCCCTTCAAGATGTTGTAGAGGAGGAAGTGCAGGACCTCGATATGTTGGGGCGAGGTTGGACATCGGGTCATGGGGAGCACCGAAGTGGTGTTGAAGACGACGGAGAGGATTCAACAAGTTCGGAGCAGGCTTCAGACTGCTCAGAGTCGGCAGAAAAGTTATGCCGACAAGCGTCGTTCAGACCTGGAGTTCCAGGTCGGAGATATGGTCCTCCTGAAGGTGTCACCTTGGAAAGGTGTCATCCAATTCAGGAAGCAAGGTAACTTGGGCCCCAGGTACATTGGCCCTTTTCGAGTTGCAGCCCAGGTGGGCAAGGTAGCATATAGGCTGGATCTGCCAGCCGAGCTTACCCGGATTCACAGTACTTTCCACGTCTCCCAGCTATGGAAATGCCTGGTAGACGACTCTGCGGTGTTGCTTCTTGAGGATATTCAGGTGGATGACAGCATGAACTACATCGAGCTACCGATAACCATTCTATATAGGAAGACAAAGGCACTAAGGAACAAGGATGTAGAGCTGGTGAAGCTGCAGTAGCAAGGGCTCGAAATGGACTTGGGAGTCGGAGGACAAGATGAAGTAGCACTACCCCCAGCTATTTTCGGATTCAACAGCAGACTTTGAGGGCGAAGTCTAAAATAAGTGGGGGATTTTTGTAACACCTGGTTCTTGGTACGTATTTAAATTCAAGTAATTTCATGTTTTTTCCCTGGGACTCGACGAGTTGGAGGCCCAACTCGTCGAGTAGACTCGATTTTTACCAGGAGGTTCAGTGACCTACTCGACGAGTCGGGGGACCGACTAGACGAGTAGAAGCTGTTTGGATGAAACCCTAATATTTAGGGTTTGCACCCTATTTAAACAACTTATCTCGTCCCAAACCAGCCTTCATCATCCCTCTCACTTCCAGAAGACCCTAAACTGAAACCCTAGCCTTGTTTGAGTGTTCTTAAGCCATTTTTGTGCATTTTTGGTGGTTGTGAAGCTTGAGAAGGAGGAAGGAGATTGGGAGTTCAAGTTGAAGCTAGTAGATCCAGAGGTTGTGTTCCATTTCCAACTCATTTGAGGTAAAAAGCTTCAACCTTGACTTTCCATTTGTTAGATCCTCTTTAGGGCTTGAATCTTGTCATTTTTGGGGCAATTCTAAGTCACCTTCGGGTTTGGGGCATTATATAGAGGAATAACTTCAGATCTGGAACATAGGAGGGTTCTCATGGCATAAAGGTGCCAACTTTACTGCCCTAAGAGCCCCATGCATCTTGAAGACTCCATTTTAGGGCCTTTTGAGCTAAATGCCCATGCATGAACGTAAAGTTTGTAACTTTACGTACAATATGGACCCTAGGAGGCCAGATCTATGATTTAGATGCTTTGAGACCCACTGAAATCGACTGTATAGTTGTGGACAAAGAGGGACTCGGCGAGTCATTCATGGGACTCGTCAAGTCGGGTCGTATTTCCCAATCAAATCCTTCTGTTGATCGACCAAATGCTAAGATAGAAGAACGCTCAGCTTTCTAGGCTCATTAGAGACCTGGAAATCATGGAACTCGACGAGTATATGTACGGACTCGGCGAGCTCAAGGAAATGTCCCAACCACTTGAAGACGGACTCGACGAGTTCAAGGTGAACTCTTCGAGTCATAGACTAACCACCTTCATACGGATGAGAATGAACTTGGCGAGTTCAAGGATGAACTCGGCGAGTCCGTTGAAGAAGGTTTCGATGATCTGTTGAAGGTAAAATCGTCGAGTACTTTCTAGACTCGAAGAGTAGGGACGAGGTTGTAACATTTTGTAGACGTTAGAACTTGACGAGTTGGTGAACCAACTCGGCGAGTCTAGTCAACCAAAGTTGACTTTGACTAGGGTTTTGACTTTGACTTTGACTTTGAATTTAGTGACCCTTGTATGGGTTATGATTATGAAATGGTAGTGTAGAAAGGATGTTGTGTAGGGATTGAGGAGTCGAGAAGAGTCGATTTTCGTACCGAGGACATCGTAGTCATTACACGACATTGATATGAGTTACCTTCCAGTAGAAGTGGGTCTAAGGCACCAAGACCGGCCCACTAGTAGTTAATTATAGTTGAAATGATTGTCTTTGTGATAATCGTCTGCTTTGCTACTACCTGGTATGTTTATGAGTTAGCATGATATGTTATATGTGATAATGGTAGTAATAAGGGGATTAGTCCCCGATTACCGGTCGATAGGACCAAAGGGGTAGTTTAGTACCAAATATTCCAGACAATATGATTATGTTGTGTTAGTATGTGATAGTAGTAGGGTGTGAAATAGTCCCCGTAACCGGCTGAGATAAACCAGAGGGGTAGGTCCGACACACCGGTATGTCTGACAGAGGTAGGTTAGGCATCCCAGTATGCCTAGTAGGGTAGGTCAGGCACCCAGATATGCCTGAAAATATGTTTATAGTAGGATATGTGGTATGTTGGGGGGAACTCACTAAGCTTCGTGCTTATAGTTTTCAATTTTGTTCATGTACCTCTTCGTCGAAGGGGAAGGAGTCGGCACGGTAGCAGCATATCACAAACACATACTGGGTTCTGCATTTTGAGATCTATGAGATTGTACTCTGATTTTATTACTGTTTGATTTTATGATTTTGAGACATGTTTATTATGGTTTTATGGATTGTTATGATATCGACAATGTTTTCAGTAAATGATTTTATAAGTTAATTAATTAAAAACAAAATGTTTGGACTCGAAATTTGGGATGTAAGAAAAGCAACGAATATGTAAAGAGACAATGGGATTATGAGAAAGTGATTTCAGTTTTGTCTTATAAATATGGGTTAAATTGATGTGATAAGTGTGTTAGGATGTGTAACTTATTATCTAGATTAGTGTGTCACCACCTAGAATTGGAGTTTTCGACCTATCCATTCAACCGAAATCCTTGATTTCGGTCCAAAAGTCCAACCGAAAAGGGAGTTTTCGGTCAAGGTCTTCGGTCCAAAGGGGGTTTGCGGTCTAAGAGGGTTTTTGATTCGAAGATGGGGTCCTTGCATGTTTTCGGTTGGAGAGTTTTCGGTTTTCAAATGAAATCACCAAAAGGTGATTTCAGTCCATACTTGGGATTTGATCCTCAATACCGAAATCATCCAAGCCAATTGAATTTTTATTATTAAATATCAAACAATTTAATTATGTGACTTATGCTTGAATTTCTTTGACTTCTATTGAGTTTCTTTGACTTTTGTTGACTCGAAATAACCGGTTGTTACATTATCCCCCCTTTAGAGGTAATTTCGTCCCAGATTATTTCTAAAGTGGTACTCATGAACTAGGGAAAAGATGTGGGTAATTTTTTTATCTGATCTTCCCTTTCCCAAGTGAATTCTGGTCCTTGCTTGGCATTCCAGCAAACATTCACTATTGGTATACAGCTTTGTTTCGTTCTCTTGATTTCACTCTCCATGATTTCCACAAGTTCCTCTACGAATTCCAGACTATCGTTTATCTCAATTTCATCGAGTGAGATTACAAGAGTTACATTGGACAACCACTTCTTTAGATTGGATACTTGAAAATTGGGATGTATGTTACTGAGTTCATGCGGTAGTTTAAGTTTGTAAGCCACCGGGCTAATTCTAGCAAGAATCTCAAATGGTCCGATGTACCTTGGATTTAGCTTTCCTCGTTTGCCAAAACTTATCATTCCTTTCCAGGGTGAGAACTTTAACAGGACGTGGTCACCAACCTGAAAATCCAAGGTTTTTCGTCGTTTGTCCGTATAACTCTTTTGTCTGTCTCTAGAAGCTTTCAGTCGTTCTTAGATTTGGACGATCTTTTCAGTTGTTTCCCGAATGATCTCGAGACCGGTGAAAGTGCTGTCAGGAACTTGTTTCTTTGCTAGTTGTGTATCTCCCACTTCAGTCCAACACAAAGGGGATTTATACGTATGGCCATAGAGGGATGGTACGCTGTACTTATGTCGAGTTTGGTTCCCAAGGACATTTGCAGAGATTGCCAAAACCTCAATGGAAATCTACTATCTCTGATATTAGCACACCATGTAATCGTATTATCTCTTTAATGTACATCCTAGTTAACTTCTCCATCTTGTCAGTTTCTTTTATTAGCAGGAAGTGCACGGATTTGGTTAATATGTCGACGATTACCCAAATGGTATCATGACCACCCGTGGTCTTGGGAGACTTGGTTATGAAATCTAGTTATCCGCTCCCACTTCCATTCGGTTATTTCTGGTTGTTGTAGTAAACCCGAAGGATTTTGGTACTCTATCTTGACTTTAGCGCAAGTCAGGAACTTGCCCATATAGGTAGCAATTTCATCTTTCATGTTTGGCCACCAATAAAGTTTCTTGAGGTCCAAGTACATCTTATCTGAACTGCGATGAACGGAGTATGGAGTCTTGTGTGCTTCGTTCATGACAACGTCTCTGTACCCACCGAACTTTGGTGTCCATATTTTATTCATGAGGTAACGAACTCCATCACCCTTAACTTCTTGGTTTTTATCCATTCCTCTTAAGGTTTCACCTGCCACATTATCGGGTTTTAAGGCTTCCAGCTGAGCCTCTTTGATCTTCGTGGACAACTATGAATGGATGGTCATAGTTAAAGACTTTACTCGGTGGCCCGAGTACTCTTTTCAACTAAGGGCATCTACTACTACATTGGCTTTGCCGGGATGATAGCCAATCTCGCATTCGTAATCATTGAGTAGTTCTACCCATCTTCATTGCCACATGTTCAATTCTTTTTGATTAAAAATGTGCTAGAGGCTTTTGTGGTATGTGAAGACGGTGCATTTTCTACCATAAAGGTAATGCCTCAATATCTTTAGAGGAAAAACTACTGCTCCCAGTTCAAGGTCGTGTGTGGTATAATTGACCTCGTGGTTCTTAAGCTATCTCGAGGCATAGGATATGACCTTTCCTCGCTGCATAAGAATGCATCCTAGCCCTTGCTTAGACGCATCACAGTAAACTACAAAATCTTTCGTCCCTTTGGGAGGGACAAGATCGGGGCGCTGCATAGGGCTCGCTTTAGTGTTTGGAAAGCAGTTTCTTGTTTCTCCTCCCAATTGAATGTTACACCCTTCAGATTCAAGGTGGCGAGTGGCTTTGCGATCTTAGAGAAGTTTTGAATGAACCTTCTATAGTAGCCAGCGAGGCCTAGAAATTGACAAATCTCTTTTGGGGTTCTAGAGGTCGCCCAATTTTCGATGGCTTTGATTTTCGAGGGATCCACATGTATCCTTTCTTCTCTAACTACGTGACCAAGGAATTCCACCTTTCGAATCGAGAATTTGCATTTCGACAACTCCACATACATCTTCTCTGCCCTTAATGTTTCCAAGACTTGTCGTAAGTGTTGGTTGTGTTCTTCCTTACTTCGGGAATAGATTAATATGTCATCGATGAAAACTATTATGAATTTTTCTAAGTAAGGTCGACACACATGGCTCATCAAGTCCATAAACATTGCAGGTGCATTTGTTAAATTGAAGGACATCACTACGAATTCAGAGTGACCGTAGTGAGTACTGAATGCGGTCTTAGGAATATCTTCCTCCTGGTGTAACAGCCCGAAATCTCAGGTATTGTTTAATTATGTTTTTGGGGTGAGTTGAGAGGGGACTCGGCGAGTTGGAGCCTAGACTCGCCGAGTAGGATCGCAGACCTGGTCGCGGGTCCGCGACTGGACTCGACGAGTCCAGATATGGACTCGGCGAGTCGACGCTGTTCAGCAGAAACCCTAACCGTTCGGTTTTGGATCGTATATAATGCTCTTATATGCCGTCATTGTCCGTTTTTAGTCGATTGAGAGGAACCCTAAACGGCTGTGGGCATCTAGAGCAAGATTGGAGGATATTAGGGCTTGAAGAGGTTGTGGGGCAAAGAAGAGAAGGGTTTTGGCTAAAGGAACAGCAAAGGATTCGAGTTCTGCGGTTTGGAGACACAGAGAGGGCATATTCCAGGTAATATTTCGGATTCCCTTCTGTTATTTGGTGTGTTTATGAAGTTAGGGTTTATGAAACCCATTTAGTGATTAGATGGGTTATTATGTTATTACCCAAACGTTTATACCCCAGTAATGAGATTTTTAGAAGTCCAGAAAGTCCCATGGTTGTATATCTCGGGACCATACGTAATTCAGGAAGCAGTTGCTCGTCTGCATGGCATGGACTCGCCGAGTTGTTCTTCAGACTCGGCGAGTAGCTTGAAGATTTACTGGGACTCGCCGAGTTGTTCTTCAGACTCGGCGAGTGGAGTCGGGGTGGCCCCGCGATTCTTTCAAGGGTAACTCGTCGGGTCGAGGAGGGTACTCGACGAGTAGATAAGGAATCTCAGAAAGGTGGAGGACGTCTAGACTCGCCGAGTCGCCATGGTACTCGCCGAGTCCGGTCGAGCTGACCGTTGACCGTTGACCAGAGTTGACCTAAGTCTGACTTCTTAGGGATAGTCACCCTTAGAAGATATAAGTGTTAATGAGATATGTGATGTTATAGGAAGGTTGTAGCTCGTCGGATTGTGCACGAGTGATTTCAGGAGTTGCTAGCTTTCAGCATTTACGAGGTGAGTCTTCTCACTATACTGTACCCGGAAGGGTTTGACTGTGTGACCGGAAGGTCGGATATGTTATGTGATATGTATGCTATATGTGGTAAGTTAATTGTTATATGTGCTATGTATTATATGTGGGCCGGAAGGCGATTATGTTATGGGCCGGAAGGCGTTGTAATGAGGACCGGAAGGTCAGGGCCTGGAAAGGCGTATGTGCGTAAGTGTATATTGGGGAACTCACTAAGCATTTATGCTTACAGTTGTTGTGCATGTATTTCAGGTACTAGCGAGGACCGTGGGAAGGCGCCGGCATGATCGATACACACTGAAGATTGTCTTTATGATCTTGGAATTTTGAATAATTGTATTTGACAGAATAATTAAACTATTTATGCCTTGTTTAAAATGGAAACAATTATGTTTTTAAAATGAAAAATTTGTTTGAAAAATTTGAGTTGTTACAATTGGTATCAGAGCCTTGGGTTGAGGGATTCGGGTGCACCTTAGGGGGTAACTGAACTCAAACCGAGGATTTGAGGAAGCTTTTCAAATTAAGGCATAAACTTTTGTAAATGGTTTTGTGGTAAGCAAGAAAGAAGCAGTGTGTACGATCAGTCAGCGCCCGAACGGTAAAGATCCCCAAAATACCTTACAATATTATATGATATGAATTGTTACGCATGCTAGAAGACTAGGTATTCATGATAGGACTAGAGTGGCCTGATTTGTGATGCCTTAGTCTAGGGAAGTTGCCTATATGAGATGCTTTGCTAGTATGCGGGTAGATAGAGCGTGTCAGAAGTAGAGTACTCACTATCCGGAGTTTGGGGAGGAGGACTTGGGATGAACATTGATGCGGTGTGGTCGGTAGTATTGGGCCCGTACTACCGAGGACACCGGGTCAGTGGGAGGCCCAAGTAAGAATCCCTGGATATCTGGGACTGAGTAGGGTTGCGTATCGAGTACGATTATACTCGGTAGAATCTCTGATAGTTTTATGTTGTATTTCAGAGATATCATGGTTAGACCGCGTCACGGAGCAAGTACGAGCGGTGTGAGTGACGAGGATATTCGTCAGATGATCCACGAGGAGGTGGCGGCGGCGATCCGGGCTGAGATCCCGGAGATGTTTGGGTCTATCAAGACCACCCTGATGGAGACGTTCGACGAGCGGTACGCCGCATTGACTGAGGCTGCAACCGCTGCAGCTACCGCAGCTGTGGCCGCTGCTAGGCCACAGGGGGGTGATTCATTGCTGTTCCGAGAGTTCAGCAACACGAAGCCACCAGAGTTCGATGGGACGCAGGATCCGATTGCTGCGATGAGGTGGATCGCAGATATAGAGGGGTGCTTCTACACTTGTTCATGCCCGGAGCACCTGAGGGTACGGTTCGCTTTGAACCAGCTCCGTCTGGGAGCAAAGGACTGGTGGAAGTTCGTGACGGCGAACTTCACTTTGGCAGAGACTGCGGCAGTGACATGGGAGGGGTTCACTACCATGTTCAGGGATGAGTACGTTCCCCCGGTGGAGCGGGAACGATTGGTTCAGGAGTTCTTAACCCTCAAGCAGGGTACTGATTCGGTGGCGGCGATCACGCGGAAGTTCCATGAGAGGGCGATGTTTTGCCCCGAGCTGGTGGCCACAGAGCAGGCTCGGATGAGCCGGTACTTGGGTGTTCTGAGGAGGGAGATCCGGGAGTTCGTGTCAAACTCCACTTACCATACTTTTACTGAGCTTCAGGCGAATGCCAGGAAGCGTGAGATCGAGTTAGAGACTCAGGCCAGGGAGGAGGCCGAGTCTCAGCAGGCAGACCGGCGGCCGGCTCAGTCTCAGCCGGCAGCCAAGCGGATCAAGTCCGCCGATTCGAGGACGGGAGGTTCGAAGAACCGCACTTGCGTAAAGTGCGGCAAGGGTCACGATGGGGCGTGTCGAGCCGGTGCCTGCTACAAGTGCGGCAAGGAGGGGCACATTGCTAGGGAGTGCCCCAAGGGGTTTATGGTTTGCTTCCATTGCAACCAGACCGGCCATCGGAAGGCCGAGTGTCCGCAGCTTCGTCAGGGATCTGCACCTGTTGCCAGGACTACTGAGACTCGACCGGTGAAGGTCGAGGCCCCGAGGGCTCGTGGGAGAGCCTTTCAGCTGACTGCGGAGGAGGTCCGCGCTGCGCCCGATGTTGTGGCAGGTATGTTGTAATTCGTGTAATTATTTTAATGTCGATATGTTATGCTTATGTTATTATGCGCGTAGGTACTTTCCTTGTGAACTCTGTGCCTGCCTTAGTGTTATTTGACTCGGGTGCGAGTAGGTCCTTTGTGTCCTTAGCCTTTAGTCAGCAGATCGGCGTTAGTCGTGAGTCGTTGAGTCGACCTTTGAGAGTTTCTATAGCTGACGAGAAAGTGATTCGTGCTACGGAGGTTCTTCGAGGATGTGTACTAGAGATTTTCGGGGTTGAATTCCCGATTGACCTGATTCCTATTGCGATGGGGGATGTCTGTGTTATCGTGGGCATGGACTGGTTGAGCCGATTCGACGCTGTCATCGACTGCGAGCGTCAGTTGGTGACCATACGAGATCATAGTGGGGGAGTTCTTTCGGTGTACGGTGAGGGTACCCGTTCAGAATCAACTTTTTTTTCGGCCGCTAGGGCGAGGCAGTGTCTACAGCAAGGCTGTAAGGGTTTTGTGGCGTATGTGATGGATACGCGGGAGGTTTCCGAGAGACCGAAGTCAGTTAAGGAGGTCCTTGTGGTGCATGAGTTTTCAGATGTTTTTCCCGAGGAACTGCCGGGAGTACCTCCTGTGAGGCAAGTAGAGTTTGGTATCGATCTGGTTCCGGGGGCCGCGCCTATTGCTAAAGTGCCCTATCGTCTTGCACCTCCAGAGATGCAAGAGTTGTCCTCGCAACTCCAGGAGTTGCTGGGAAAGGGATTCATTCGGCCGAGCAGCTCGCCATGGGGAGCACCTATTCTGTTCGTCAAGAAGAAGGATGGTTCACACCGGATGTGCATTGATTACCGGGAGTTGAACAAGCTAACGGCCAAGAACCGTTACCCGTTGCCGAGGATCGATGATTTATTCGATCAGTTGCAAGGAGCATCTTGGTTTTCCAAGATCGATCTGAGATCAGGATACCATCAGGTGAGGGTACGGGAAGAGGACGTCCAGAAGACAGCGTTTAGGACACGATATGGGCATTATGAGTTTGTGGTGATGCCTTTTGGACTCACCAATGCCCCGGCTGTGTTCATGGATCTCATGAACAGGGTATGCAGGCCGATGTTGGATCGGTCAGTGATTGTATTTATCGACGACATTCTGGTGTATTCGAGATCTAGAGAGCAGCATGAGGAGCATTTGAGGGAGGTCCTTGAGGTATTGAGGTCGGAGAAGCTTTATGCAAAGTTCTCCAAATGTGACTTCTGGTTGCGGGAGGTCCAGTTTCTAGGACATGTGGTTAATCAGAAAGGGATATTAGTCGATCCGGCCAAGGTTGAGGCGGTGATGAGTTGGGAGGTGCCGAAGTCACCCTCTGAGATCAGGAGTTTCCTTGGGTTGGCAGGGTATTATCGGAGATTTATCAAGGATTTCTCCAAGATCGCAGTGCCACTCACCAGATTGACCCGGAAGGGTGTTGCATTCTCATGGGGGCCCGAGCAGCAGACCTCCTTTGAGACACTTCGCCAGAGATTGTGCGAAGCCCCGGTATTAGCCCTCCCAGAAGGGATGGAAGACTTTGTGGTATACTGCGACGCGTCGATTTCGGGACTGGGTGCAGTGTTGATGCAGAGGGGTCATGTGATAGCTTATGCGTCGAGGCAGCTGAAGCCTCATGAGGCGAGATATCCCACGCATGATTTGGAGTTGGGGGCAGTAGTGTTCGCTCTCAAAATTTGGCGTCACTACTTGTATGGGGTTCGATGTACGATATACACGGACCATAAGAGTTTGAAGTATTTGATGGATCAACCCAACCTAAATATGCGTCAGAGGAGATGGTTGGATGTGGTCAAGGATTATGATTGTGAGATCCTGTACCACCCAGGCAAGGCTAATGTGGTAGCCGATGCATTGAGCCGCAGGGCGGAGAGCACTCCATTGCGAGATGTATGTTTGAGACTGACGGTGATGACTCCAGTATTGGACGCTATTCGTGGGGCCCAGGCAGAGGCTGTGCGACCAGAAATGCAGAAGAAAGAGCGGGTTGTGGGGTTAATCTCAGAGTTTGTCAAGGATAGTCGAGGCCTTATGACGTTTCAGGGTCGGATTTGGGTACCGTTCGTGGGCGGTACGCGTATTACGTTGATGGAAGAGGCTCATAGATCGAAATTCTCGATCCATCCCGGTGCTACAAAGATGTATTTGGATTTAAGGAAGGAATATTGGTGGCCCTGTATGAAGAGGGACGTAGCATGGTTCGTTGAGAGGTGCTTGACCTGCCGTAGGGTTAAGGCAGAACACTAGAGACCGCATGGCAAGTTGCAGCCGTTGGAGATCCCCGAGTGGAAGTGGGAACAAATCACTATGGATTTTATCACCAAATTGCCGAGGACTGCTAGGGGAGTTGACGCAATTTGGGTGATTGTGGATAGGTTGACGAAGAGTGCACACTTCCTTGCCATCAGTGAGAGTTCTTCAGCGGAAAAGTTGGCGGAGATATACGTGAAAGAGGTGGTGTCTCGGCACGGGGTGCCGATCTCGATTGTGTCAGACTGCGATGTGCGCTTCACTTCCAGGTTCTGGAAGAAATTCCATGAGGAGCTGGGTACTAAATTGCATCTTAGTACCGCATACCATCCCCAGACAGACGGTCAGAGCGAGCGGACAATTCAGACGCTGGAGGACATGCTCCGGGCGTGTGTGTTAGACTTCGGGGGTAGTTGGGATGCGTATTTGCCATTGGCAGAGTTTTCCTACAACAACAGTCACCATTCGAGCATTGGTATGCCACCTTTCGAGCTGTTGTATGGTAGGAGGTGTCGGACCCCCATTTGCTGGGGAGAGGTGGGACAGAGAGTGATGGGCAGCACGGAGATCGTGCTCCAGACGACAGAGCAGATTCAGCAAGTGAGACAAAGGTTATTGACTGCCCAGAGCCGACAGAAGAGTTATGCAGACAGGCGCCGATCCGAGCTTGAATTTCAGGTCGGCGACTTCGTTCTCCTGAAGGTCTCTCCTTGGAAGGGAGTGATTCGATTCAGGAAGAGGGGCAAGTTGGGGCCCCGGTATATTGGACCATTTCGTGTAATTGCGAGGATAGGCCGGGTAGCCTATCGGTTGGAGTTACCAGCGGAGTTGAGTCAGATCCATGACACTTTTCATGTGTCGCAGTTGAGGAAGTGCATAGCCGATGAGTCGGCAGTGGTTCCATTGGAGGATATTCAGGTGGATGCGAGCCTGAATTACGCGGAGAGACCAGTGGCTATCAGAGATCGGAAGATCAAGGTTCTGAGGAACAAGGAGGTACCCCTGGTGTTGGTTCAATGGCAACACCGTAAGGGATCGGAAATGACTTGGGAACCGGAACGCGAGATGCGGGAGCAGCATCCGGAACTATTTGCGGAGTGAGACTTCGAGGGCGAAGTCTAATCCAAGTGGGGGAGAGTTGTAACAGCCCGAAATCTCAGGTATTGTTTAATTATGTTTTTGGGGTGAGTTGAGAGGGGACTCGGCGAGTTGGAGCCTAGACTCGCCGAGTAGGATCGCAGACCTGGTCGCGGGTCCGCGACTGGACTCGACGAGTCCAGATATGGACTCGGCGAGTCGACGCTGTTCAGCAGAAACCCTAACCGTTCGGTTTTGGATCGTATATAATGCTCTTATATGCCGTCATTGTCCGTTTTTAGTCGATTGAGAGGAACCCTAAACGGCTGTGGGCATCTAGAGCAAGATTGGAGGATATTAGGGCTTGAAGAGGTTGTGGGGCAAAGAAGAGAAGGGTTTTGGCTAAAGGAACAGCAAAGGATTCGAGTTCTGCGGTTTGGAGACACAGAGAGGGCATATTCCAGGTAATATTTCGGATTCCCTTCTGTTATTTGGTGTGTTTATGAAGTTAGGGTTTATGAAACCCATTTAGTGATTAGATGGGTTATTATGTTATTACCCAAACGTTTATACCCCAGTAATGAGATTTTTAGAAGTCCAGAAAGTCCCATGGTTGTATATCTCGGGACCATACGTAATTCAGGAAGCAGTTGCTCGTCTGCATGGCATGGACTCGTCGAGTTGTTCTTCAGACTCGGCGAGTAGCTTGAAGATTTACTGGGACTCGCCGAGTTGTTCTTCAGACTCGGCGAGTGGAGTCGGGGTGGCCCCGCGATTCTTTCAAGGGTAACTCGTCGGGTCGAGGAGGGTACTCGACAAGTAGATAAGGAATCTCAGAAAGGTGGAGGACGTCTAGACTCGCCGAGTCGCCATGGTACTCGCCGAGTCCGGTCGAGCTGACCGTTGACCGTTGACCAGAGTTGACCTAAGTCTGACTTCTTAGGGATAGTCACCCTTAGAAGATATAAGTGTTAATGAGATATGTGATGTTATAGGAAGGTTGTAGCTCGTCGGATTGTGCACGAGTGATTTCAGGAGTTGCTAGCTTTCAGCATTTACGAGGTGAGTCTTCTCACTATACTGTACCCGGAAGGGTTTGACTGTGTGACCGGAAGGTCGGATATGTTATGTGATATGTATGCTATATGTGGTAAGTTAATTGTTATATGTGCTATGTATTATATGTGGGCCGGAAGGCGATTATGTTATGGGCCGGAAGGCGTTGTAATGAGGACCGGAAGGTCAGGGCCTGGAAAGGCGTATGTGCGTAAGTGTATATTGGGGAACTCACTAAGCATTTATGCTTACAGTTGTTGTGCATGTATTTCAGGTACTAGCGAGGACCGTGGGAAGGCGCCGGCATGATCGATACACACTGAAGATTGTCTTTATGATCTTGGAATTTTGAATAATTGTATTTGACAGAATAATTAAACTATTTATGCCTTGTTTAAAATGGAAACAATTATGTTTTTAAAATGAAAAATTTGTTTGAAAAATTTGAGTTGTTATACCTGGACTCGTAGTTGATGGTATCCTAATCTTAGATTGATCTTTGAGAAGAAACTTGCTCCTTGAAGTTGATCGAAGAGATCGTCGATTCGAGGTAAAGGGTATCATTTTTTATAGTGAGTTTATTTAGTTCCTAGTAGTCTATGCACATGCAGAACGATCCATCGTTCTTGTTCACAAACAAGACCAGTGCTCCCCATGGTGAGAAGCTTGGTCCAATGAATCCTTTGCTTAGCAGTTCGTTTAGTTGACTGGATAGTTTCTTCATTTCCGTCGGTGCTAAACGGTACGAGGATTTGGCTACGGGGGTAGCTCCGGGAATCAAGTCAATTCTGAACTCGACTTGGCATTTTGGGGGAACTCCTGTGAGATCTTTGGGGAATATGTCGGGGAAATTACATACTTCGGGGATATCCTTGATATCTTTTATCTCTTGTTTCTTATCTACGACGTGAGCTAACAAGGCACAATATTCTTTGTGAATATACTTATGGGCCTTGACGCAAGAAATGATTTGAAAGTTCGTGTCGGGTTTGTCGCCGTAAATGACAGGGGTTTTGATACTTGTCAGATTAAGCCGAATAGCTTTTCATAACATAGGATATCAGCACGGTGAGGACTTAACCAATCCAAGCCGATGACAACGTCGAAGCTTTTTATTGAGACTGACATAAGGTTGATTTGGAAGGAATAGTTGTTTGGAGTGAGGGTACATCCTACGTATATTTTGTTAGTGCTGTATGTCTTTCTGTTTGCCATTTCTATGGTGAATGTGTCTTTTAGTGATTAGGGATTTTGTTTAAGTAGGTGTTTAAATTTATGACTCATGAAACTTTTCTCCGCACCGCTATCGAAAAGAATGCACGCGTATGAATTATTGAGGAGAAACGTACCGGTAACCACGGTAGGATCTGCTATTGCTTCTTCGTGACCTATTTTCAATACTCTTCCCACACCACCAACATTGTTTGCCTTAGGAAAATTTCTCTTTAAGTGTCCTGTTTGACCACACCCGTAACAAGCACGGCTTAGTCCAACGATGGGGACTTGGGTGAATGGTTGTGTCGTTGCCTTATAGAAACGGGCAGTGTGCCCATTCCTGTTGTAATTTTTGCAGTGCATTTCCCAAAAAACTCATGTGTGATGGAAATTGCACTTGTTACACTTTGGAAGAGTTCCAACATACCTATTGGGGGTGTTGGAGTAGCAGGAAAAATAGCAGGAATAGTAGCAGCGTGGACTGGCACAATTTGTTGCTTCTTTGACGACTCTTGTGAAGATTGGCTCTTCCTTTTGTTCCAAAACTTCTTTTTGTTGCCACCTTCTTTTGGCTAGGGTATGTCTGTCATGAAGCCTTGGTAGACTCCATGATCCACCAATGTTTGTGCCAGATGTTTGGCGCTGTGAAAAGTAAGTGGGTTTATAGCTATCACGTTTCCTTGGATCTAGGGAGATAGTCCCCAGATGTACCTATCCACTTTCTTACTTTCCGGGGTGACCATCCAAAGACATAATATAGCCAGGTCACTAAATCTCGTAGTATAAGCAACGATGTTGGAGTCCTTCATCGTCAGACCCCAGAGTTCTTGCTCTAGCTTTTGCACCTCGCCCCTCGGGCAATATTCTGCTAGCATCAGAACTTTTAAGTCTTCCCAGCTCATGGCGTTGGCTATTGGGAGAGTAAATGATTTGACTTAGCCGTTCCACCAAGAGAGGGCTCTGTCCATGAAAGTGTAGGTTGCGAATTTGACCTTGCTAGCTTCAGGGCACACACATATTTCAAACAATGATTCTGTCTTCTCGAACCAGCGTGTTAGAGCAATGACACCTCCAGTGCCATCAAAGGATTTGGGTTTGGAATTTGTAAAGTCTTTATAGCAACACTCCCTTGGGTGTCCGTGGCTTTCTCCATCGTTTGAATTGTTGGCACCACTACACGCCCCACTAGCACCACTTGCATTGATTTGTGTCATGGTGACTTCCACGGCGGCTGTTACTACTGCTTGGAAAACAGCAGGGAGGGTCATATTGAGGAGGTGATGACGGTGGTGGAGTTAGTGGCGTGTTGTTGAAACACTTGTTTGATTTACGTGGTGGCATCTTTCTCTATAAGGTTTAGATAGGATGTGATGATAAGTCCTCTATAGTGGTCATGAGTCATGTGATATTGAACAAGATATATATTAGTTCTAAACACATCATATCCTGACTTTTATAGTGTTCTATTAAGCGATTTCCAAAAGAAGTCTACTAATATAAGTAAACAATCGCAATTTGAATTTACGAAATTTATAGCAACACTTCTAATGAATTTGTATAGTGTGATCCGTAACAGGTCCTCCTATAATCACATAGTTTATACAAATTATATATAACCTAGATCAAATAGACCTTCGAATAAGTGATCCTACTTTAAGTCCATAAAATCATAATTACATATAACCCTAACGTATACACTTAGTAATTATAGATCTACCAGCAAGGGTCCGTTGTTTCCACATGGTTGATTCTGGTAAGAAGGACCTTTTCGACTATTAGTTTATATAATTATTGAGGCCTAAATATTGTTGTTCTTGTGCTATAGTGACATAAAATACTCCTATAGTATTTTAACTTCATGTTTGATTCTGGAGTTTCCTTTTGTATATAGAGTTGGTAAGTTTTAGACTTGTTGCAACACCACGATCATTCCCAAACACATGTGGTCGTATCTCAAATAAATATATTTGATCAGGCTATATTTATCCCAGATATCATTACATAACTATCGAGGCTTAACCACAACGTCCTACTCATCTAAATATTTTTATGTAGCTCTTACTGTGATATTGTTCCTGGTATGTACGGATGTTCGTATATTTCTTATAAAATACTTATATTTTAAAAGTATACTTTTAGTAAGAGCATTTCAGCCCCATTGTATTTATAGTTGTATATCTTGTGTGGTTTGATATACTTAGTTCACTATAAACAATGCTCTAATACCAATCTGTCACACCCCCAAACCAGAACGGCGGAAACGTTCGGGGGTGGATGACGTCATGTACAGTATCACAACAATTGAATAATAGTAATCAAAGTACACCAAATATCATATTGATATTGTATAGTTTTTACATTTGTGTTAAAATCATTGTATACTTGACACCAAAAATGTATATCAAAAACTAAAAGACATGGATATATGATACTCCGTCTTCTCCAAAACCTGTGTGGATACTTGTCTATTGATTCCCTGAGAATACAAGTGGTTTTGAAAAGAGTGTCAACAATTAAGTTGGTGAGTTCATAAGCATTTTTGTATTAGAAGTATGTCATTTGTTCCTTGAATAGTTTACTGTCTTCTTCCAGAAAATCCAATATTTTATGTTGTAAATGAATTGTAGTCTTAATACCATAAGACCCAGATGTGTAAGTGTTGTTGTACTCTGAAATACTATAATGTAGTTTTATTATTGTATAAAACCATATGAAAAAGTATGTTCCCTAAAGTATAAGTTTTTTTGTACTGGAAAATAGTGTTCTGTAATTGTACTTGTATGAAAACCCTTTTAAATGTATGTGCTTGGAACTACCAGTTGTATTGTAAAGTATTGTATGGTAGTTTTATTATTAAATAAAACTATTTGAAGTTATGTATGTATTCGTACACTAATCGTATTGTTAATACCAAATTGTGAGTTATTATAACCATGCTTGATGACCTAAGATGGCCTGTTACGATGTTCTATAGGAGTCAGAATTGGTATGATATTTGTCACCCCAGGCTTGCCGGCCTAACTATAGCTAACAGTTTAGGTGCGAGATTGTCAGTCCCGTATAGATCTATACACAAGTGTCATGCTCTCCCTCCAGGAGACTCTGATTTTAAATTCAGGACTTTCATTGGTACTTATATAAGTACTTGAAGTGTGTCTCACAAAGCTATATTGACGGTTACGTGTAAAATAATGAAAATTCATTTTTGTAATGAATAAACTGTATGCATGTCTCCTTTCTTAGTGTAATCGTAGTGTAAATAATTATATTTTTATATAATTATTTTTGTATTGTATCTCTGACTATTAAATGATATGTATATTCCGTAGACTATACATATTATAGTTTAAAGCATATGTTCTACTGAAATGGGAACTCTTGCATTCTTAACAATTTTGTATGTTTGTAAACGTAAATATGAGATAAAGATATTTCTTGAAATTTAACATTTTGTACAAACAGTAATAAAATAAGTTGCAAAATTATTCTTTTTATTGAACGTTATGAAATAATTTTTATACTATATATATATATATATATATATATATATATATATATATATATATATATATATATATATATATATATATATATATAAGATCGAAAAGAAGACGAATAAATGATGTTACCCTAAACCCACAACCAAACAAGGAACATGAGTTAAGGCGAAATCATCAATTCTAAGTTTGTGGAATCTTATATATATATATATATATATATATATATATATATATATATATATATATATATATATATATATATATATATATATATATATATATTGGTAAAAACGAAAATTGAAACAAGTTTGAAATAGTTTAGATATTAACACAAGATTCCTTGTGTTTTACTTATATCCCCCCCCTAAAACATAGAAAGTAGTGAAAACGTAAGGGTATGAACTCACTTCGAGTGTGTGTTGTTGGTTGGTTACGATATGGTAGTGACGTTCTTCGTGTTAGAACATGCGAAAACAACCGTATCCTAATAGTATTTAACACACAATATATATGTAAATTAGATAAACTAACCATTTAAATGTTAAATAACACTAATTTGTGTAAGACTACTTACAACGTGTGAAAGAGTTCCTGGAAATGGTTTGAATGTTTAAAGTTGTTCTTAAGAAGATTTGAAGATAATCTGGGTAATGATATGAAGGTATGAAGGTTGTTCTCGAGAATTATGAAAATGTGAAGATGTGTTTATGAGTTTTGAGAGGAAAGCAACAAATATGTGAAGTGAAAATGGGATTATGAGAAGGTGATTTTGCTTTTGTCTTATAATTAGGGGATAAATTCATGTGATAAGTGCATTGTGATGTGTAACTTATCATCTAGATTAGTGTGCCACCGCCTAGAATTGGATTTTTTGGACTATCCATTCAAACGAAATCCTTGATTTCGGTGCAAAAGTCCAACTAAAAAGGGAGTTATCGGTCAAGGTTCTCGGTCCAAAGGGGGTTTGCGGTCTAAGAGGGTTTTTTGGTCTGAGGGTGGGTCCTCGCATGTTTTCGGTTGGAAGAGTTTTCGGTTTTCAAATGAAATCACCAAAAGGTGATTTCGGTCCATACTTAGGATTTGATTCTCAATACCAAAATCATCCAAGCCAATTGAATTTTTATTATTAAATATTAAACAATTTAATTATTTGACTTATGCTTGAATTTCTTTGACTTTTATTGAGTTTCTTTTACTTTTGTTGACTCAAAATAACCGGTTGTTACAAATCATTATAGGTGTCTGTGACCATTTCTTCAACCATTGTTGCAAATTACACTACACATTTAAAGAAAAATGTCAAATCCTTAAATAGGAAATAACTTCCATGTAGAGGGGTTTGTAAACATATGAAAAGGAGAAGCACGTATGTAAGACCCTGTTCCGAATAAATTCCTATTTCGGGGTGGTGACCAATGATCGGGAATTATCAGGCTTAGGACCATTGAGGAAATGAGATTTGGACCTATTTGGATATAGGTGATGTAAATCTAGATGATATGGGGGTTCTCTTTGTATTTTAGAGCCAATGGGTATTTTGTAAATGCCAACTCGGACTTTGACAGAAATTGGATTTTTATTCGGGAAATTTTAAGGTGATTATGAGATGATAAAAGCGTAGAGCTTCTTGTTACCTTTTCATGGATACAAGGATCATTGGAATCGGATTTGTAATGAAGAGGTTTTGGCCTTCGGGAGAATTTAGGGTTTGGGGGAAAAACCCTAGTACACGGGGCGTACATGGTAAGTACGCTGGGCATACTCGTGTGAGGACCCTTACACGAGGCATACCTTGGTGTACGTTGAATCTAGTATGCAGTTTGATCGTGAAGCTTCGGCCTCGTACGTTGGGCGTACCAGGAGTACAAGAAACCCTAATTTAACTGTGTTGTACCTTATATAAACACCTTAAGACCCTAGGGCTGGCCTCTTTTCCAGCCTCCAAAACCTCTTAAAACCCTAAATCGTCACTTAAGCTTTCTTGGTGGTGTTCTTGAGCCCTTGAGAGGATTTTAGTGGTTGTTCACCTCATTGTGAAGGAAGATTTGAATATTAAAGGTGCCTTACTTGGAAGGAAGCTCATAGATCCAGAATCATCTCACTTGTTGCAATCTCTTTGAGGTATCAAGTTAATACCTTGGCTTGTAGATGTTTAGATCTCCTCATAGTTTGTTTTTTTTATGCTTTTCATCCCATTTTGGGTTGATTGAAGAGTTAAGACGTTTTAAGGGCTTGTTCTTTTAGATTTGAGCTTGTAGTGGACTCCTTGAGCATAAAGTTACAAACTTTATCGGATTTTTGGTCACATGCATGCATTAAGTCACTTGTCAATCCCTCTTTAAGCTTAAGAGCTTCATTTAGCCATGCATTAACGTAATAATGCGAGGTGAGTTTTCCTCACTGTAATTGCTATGCTGTAGTGATCTGTTAGATCTGTATCCTAGTAGATTGGATGTTGTTATGTTGTAGTGATCTATTAGATCTGTATCCTGGTAGATAGGATGTTGCTATGCTATTGTGATCTGTTAGATCTGTATCCTGGTAGATAGGATATTGCTATATTGTAGTGATCTGTTAGATCTGTATCCTGATAGATAGGATGTTAGCATGTGGTAGACATCGGTAAATCGGCATGTTTGACTGATGTCTGGTTTTATGTTTATTGGTTATGTGTATGTCGACATGTTATGGTTGGTTGGGTTGAGGCGGTCATGACTTGTGTTGAAGGCCAAGATTCCCACGGCGGACCGGATAGACTGTAGGCCCTACGAGACGGTCCAGTCAGGTCGAAGGCCTGGAGGATAGTCCAGATAGGTTGAAGGCCCAATATGGTAGTCCAGTGATGCTGAAGGTCCTTTGAGCGGTCCAAATAGGCTGAAGGTCTGTAAGGCGGTCCAATCATTCTGAAGGCTCTGTATGCATGTTGTTTCTTATGGTTATATGTATTGTGTGTTTGTACTTTAGGGGAAAGCTCACTAAGCGTTGGTTTACAGTTTTGGGTTATGTTTCAGGTACTTCAAAGGATCGTGGGAAGGAAAATGCATGATCGTACACATCCTCCTGTTTTGGACTTATGATTTTGGGAAAACTCTTATATGGAACATGTTTTGAAAACTATGTTGTAAATGACTTATGTTTTTGGGTTGGTTTTAAAAGTTTAAATTTTTCATGAATTTTATGGATGTTACAAGTTGGTATCAGAGCCTTGGTTTGAGTGAATTGGAGGAACACTCTTGTGAATCCAGTCTCAAAATAAGGAAAAAGATTTTTAAAACAATTTTCAAATGATTTTCAAAATAACCTAGGAGGATGCAGTGTGTACAATCAGTCGGATCCAGTAAGTAGACCCCAAATTACGACACTGATAATTGAGGTTATGTTATGATATGTTAGAACAACATGCTAGTAACAAAATAGGGATCTTCAGGAACTGCATGACAGAATTGTCTGATATAGGATGCCTTATCTCTTGTAGATTACTTGATTTATTTTTGTATGACTCTTTCGCGTGTGACGTGGTTGTTGAGTGAATACGCTAAGTCAAATGCTACATGGGTTACATGATTTTAGGATAAGGGATTTGGTCCTGCTGCAAAGCTCTTGTCTGAGTCCAACAGGTGTAGGATTGAATCTTTTAGTATAAGACTGTTTAAGTTGTGTGGCATGTGATTGTATTCATGCAATAGTTATCTGGCACCAATGGAAGGTCGTGTGTCAGTTAGTGGTAGGATGAGTTATGTGGGGTTAGTCAGCCAGTCTCAAGATGTTTAGTCTTCCTCTAGCATGTGAGGATTTCATATATGCCTATGCTAGTATGTATCATTAGGGTTTTTGTTTTGGTCCTTGAGACAAATATGGGTATGTGTGGAAGGTAGTATGGGCCCATACTACTTAAAGCACATGACCCATACGTGTTTCAGGGAAGTCACAACCCCTATGACTTTGTTGGTAATTGGATCCCATGGTATGATATGTGTTTCATCTGATATCTCCCGGGTTTATGTTCAGTATGGTGATGATGAGACGATTAGAGGTGGGATCCGGATCAGGATCAGGAGCTAGTGGCCAGGATAGGCCGGTATTGTCAGTTGATCAGATGCGGGAGGTGATTGTCGTGGAGGTTTTTCATATTTTGCAAGAAGAATTGTCTGGTTTCATAGATCAGGTCGCTAGTAGGGTAATTTCCAAGCTTGAGGAGCAAATTGCCACTTTGCAGTTTGTGAGAGGTGTTGCTAATGAGAAGGTTACTAGGGGAGATCTGGTTGTGGGGACACAACTAGGAAAAGGAAGAGGGCTCTTTCAGCGGAGAATGAGGAGACTGAGGTTGCTGATCTAGGAACTGGAATTCAGGAGAATCATGAGGTGTGTGGCAAGTGTGGGGGAACTCACGGATTTTCTTGTCACAAGTTCAAGTGTTTCAAGTGTGGGGAAAGAGGGCATATGCAACGGGATTGTAAGAAGGAGTATATATGCTTTCAATGTCGCCAGCCAGGTCATTTTAGGTCCAGTTGTCCTGCTTTGGAGGCAGAGGGAGTTCAGCTCCCAACACTCATCATTCCTCTGGAGGTCAAGGTCATGCCGCAAGAAATCTCTGGTACGTAATTTAAACCCCAATTATGTATTGATTTGTGGCGAAATTGTCCTTCATCGGTGTTGTAACTGCCTTGGAATCTTGTTGGGTGTTGGTAAGTAGTATCTTCGGGTTAGTTCTCTGGTTTGCCTGATTTATGTATTGTGAATCTTCATATGCCATTTTGCATGCCAAGGTAAAAAGTTCTTAACTTGATCATTAGAAGTTGAGATCTAAGGTTATATGGGTTTTGGCTCCATTTTAACCTCATGGGCTAGATCTAGTGATTTGACACCACTCTAGGAGCTTTGAGTTGCTACTCTTAGCATTTATGAGGTCATAAGTGTTGGATAAGGTGTCTAAGTCCATAACAATATTTAAGATGCACTTGACCCGACCCGACATGGTCCATTTAGGTTGCACTTCACCCGAACGATTTGGATAACCTTTTGAGAATAATATGTTTATGATTTGTTAATATATTATAAGTTATAATATAATAATATGAAATCATATTATTAAATTAGTAATGATCATAAATTAATTTAGAATTGATTTAGTGATAAAAAAGGTGACTAATTAAATATAGGCTCTTGTATTTATATGGTGTGGGCTAACGCTTATTTTGTATGGGCTTGGCATGCATGGAAGTCCATGGATCTTTTAACCCATGGATCCTTGGAAAGGAAAAGTCATGGGTATTAGGGCTTACATGGATGTAACCCTAATCCTCCACATTATATAAAGGAGCCTATGATGCTTGAAATGGTGACTAGTTGTGTGTGTACAAGAGTGGTGGCCAATTCAAGAGTGTGCATTATTCTCTCAAGAGTTTTCCAAAGTTTGTGGTGATTTTTGATTTCCATTTGAGGCATCCACACTATTGGTGCTGGGCTCTCAAACTCCAAGGAATCAACCACTACTAAAAGGTATGTCATTCTACTAGTACTTTTATAATTTAAGTTCCCCATGCCATGCTAGTTAGGACGTAAACCTTGGAAATTATTATTTGCATGTATTTTATAGAAAACATAGATCCAAGATTTATAGGGTTGCATGTACACCATAGAGTGTTAGAATGCTCAAAACCCAACAGTAGTATCAGAGACTAGGCTTGCTTTCTTGAATACTAGATGCAAACTATTTAAAAATCAAAAAATCTTGCTGTCTGGATAGTGGACTCGACGAGTCCATAAGGGGACTCGACGAGTCCATAGGGGGACTCGACGAGTCCAATCATATCTTCATCCTACTTGCCGAGTAGGTTCATGCACTCGAAGAGTAGGAGTCCCAGAGTGCAGTTTTTCGAGTTTTTGAGCTGGAATTGGACTAGAATCATTATACTAAACTGTTTTGGACTTATAAAACATGTTTTTGATGTTGTAATGATTATGCTAATCCAATTTCAAAGGCTATTATCAAAATTTCAAGTTTTGTATGTGTTCATATGATTCTTGAAATTGTTGATATGGATGTTCATGAAGTTATGAGTTTTGTTAGATCATAGGATTTATTTGCAAATTGTTTGTTAGTTAATTCTTGATCTTGATGTGTTTTAATGGAATCCATAATTTGTCCTCAAGTTATGGATTAACAAAAGTCTTTTCTTTAAAGTCCATTAAAAACCATAGGTTTCACAAGTTGAAGAGTCTTTTCATCATAAATGTTTTTATGGACTCCATAACTTATCCTCATGTTACGGATGACCAAGAGTATCTTCATTAAAAGTTTTTAAAACCTTAATTAAACTCATAATTTATGAAAATCCAAAAGTATTTTGAATTGTTCAAAACTTGCCCTCAAGTTTTGGAATTTGTAAAGTCTCACACACACTTTAGTTCCAACCCTTAGAGTTTTAAAAGTGAAAATTCAACCCTTATACTTTATTGTATTATAAGCTAATATATATATATATATATATATATATATATATATATATGTGTGTGTGTGTGTGTGTGTATGTATGTATGTATAAGAGCAAGTCAGTCTTACCATTAGTAGGCCTCATTCACGAAGCTGGTCTATAAGGGGGTATAAGGTTGTTGGCTATAAAATGGCAACTTAATGGGTGCCCACTCTCACCCACCGCTTCCTTGACTGGTGGAGGGTCGTTAGCCGAACGGGTAGGACAAGGACTATAATTCTCATTAAAATTATAATGATGAACATAAAGTAACTAAACCTTTTTAAAAATTCCCAATCTTAGTTACTTTAGGAAAATGTGAATTTGGTGCTAACCGATGAAATTTACAGTTTGTACCTTACCAAGTCGTTGGTGGAGCGTGTGTGGCTAACCGGCAAACTAACTTGGACTGGTAAGGATGGAAAAGGGTGACTTAATGTTTATCATAGATCGGTGGAGCGCGTGTGGTTAACTGGCACATTGATTAGGTGATAATATGAAGGGTACCAAGTGAATTTGCATGGTTATTCGCACCTTGTTTTGTGATCCTCGGCATCCCAGTCACAAAATCTGAAGGGCACAATCGAGATTGAAACATGCCATTAAAAAGTTAAATGAATCCCAAAAGATCTAGGAGTTTCAAATCTAATTAAAACCTAATTTTATTTCGTTTTTCGTGGTGGAAATTGGTGAATCGTCATTCAGGTACCTTCAAATATTCTATATCTTGGATTACGGCATCCCTCTTCCAAGTTATAAAATATTGTGTTGGGTCCTAGCCTAAATATTTCATATTGGGTGTTATATTAAGGATTTTTTAAATCAACTAACTTGAATCTCTCCCATTGTAGATGTCTGGTTCATACAAGTATGATCTTCCCAAATCTCTTGGAACAAGCATTCCTCCTGAAGATGATGTCCCACAACATCATGCTTCACTTCCTCCACCTCCTCCAATTATTCTCCCTGACCCACAAGCTCGAAGACTTGAAAATTTCAAACTCACTCAAGTCCTATTGGATAGTAAACACAAGGATGTAAAGCCAGTGTGTGCACATGCCTTGGAGATGAAGGCACACATTGACAGGCTAAGGATGATGGGTGTTGGGTTCCCAAGGAAGTTGGCTATTGACTGGGTTCTTTAGTCACTTCTTGAGTCATATAGTGAGTTTGTTAAAGACTACTATGTGATAGATCTCGACATGACCCTAATAGATCTTACCTATTTGCTAATTGCTGCTGAATCATCAATGATTTGGCGCAATGGTCAAGCAACTTGGATTGGAAGGTCTTCCTCCCAAGCGAGCATGGACATCCCAGAAATGTTTAAAGGGAAGGAATTGGCCATGGTCAAAAGTGATGATCATAAGAGAAAGGCCATTTCTGAGATTGCACTATGTGCTGACTCAGATAAGTCTGTGTGTTTCTATTGCCAAGGAAAGGGACAATGGAATCGAAGCTGCCCTGACTACTTGAGATCTTTAGTCAGAATGTATGGTTCTGCTTCAGGTAAGTCCACTATCTAACTCTGTTAAGTTCCTAATTGTTGATTCTTAATACATAATGTGACTGGGTTGCATTTTGATGTATGGTAGGATCGAGCAAAGGGAAGGAAGCTTAAAAGAAGAGTATGCTGAATCTGACCGCGAAGATGGATTTCAATCACATGGTTCGAAGATCGGATTCTTGAGCTACTACTTAGGAGTTATGATAGATTGCTAGGAAATATGTAATAACATAGTTTCCATTTTAAAGTTGCATTGTAAGGGAAGAGTTTTTCCGCATTTACAAATAAATAAAATTTATGTTTTACTTTATTTTATATCTCATTGCAATGACATTTATGGAAAGTTAATGTTTATATGTTTCTAACAATAATGAATTTGATTCTTTCATCTGTGGTAGTGTCTAAATTTACCAAAGAAGGAAAGATTATCATCACCCAAGTTTCAATTGGACCAAAACTTGGAATCATGTAGGTTGCATTGCATGATGAATGAGAATTTTCATTTTTGGAAAGTTAAGACAAATTCCATGACAATATGTGAGTCAGGTGAAAGACTAAAGGATCGGGTACACTGGCTGTGTGCAGGTCAAAGTCCACCACAAAGATCGATAAGACTATTCGTCATGATTTACTAAAGTTTAGTAAATATGGTTATACTTAATAGTTTAAGTATAATTTTGAAAATGTATGGCAGAACGAATGAGAAGAATCAAAGTTGGTAGAAAGATAAAAGTTTCTCAAATCTGAAAAGATGGGAGAGTACTTTAGTATCATGTTTCCATATCACAATTCATCCTCTGGGGACATCTTAGTGCATTCTTATGGATAAGAAGAGGAGTCATGAATGATTGAAGTGGTTAAAATCAAGAAGATGAGTCATACTTCGTTCCAAAACAAGTGTTAGAGTCATACTCCAAGATTGTAACTTGAGTGACACTTCTTAAAGAAGGTTTATAACACTTGTCAAATGTAAGAGTAAAATGTTTTCTACTCTCGTACATTTGAAATTGGTAAGTTGTGATGTTTTGGATAAAAAAAAAGACCAACTAAGTCCAATTGTGTGAAGTGTTTATCTTGATAAGAATCCGCACTGACTCTTGAATATTTGTTTGGTTGTCAAGGAATGGTTCTTGAAAAAGAGAAACTTATATGTCAAGAGGACAGTGGGAGTCTTAAAGGTCTTGAAAGTTTCAAGAACTAATCAAGGATAAAACCAATAGTTTATCGCTAGCACACGACTTGAGGTTTGTAACCTATGGTGTTGACATAATTCTTGTTTCTATGCCTATTCCTGTAAAGTTGAGTATGTATATGAGTTTTGTGAGTTCTCAATTATGTTCATAACAACTTGGAAGCAATGGTGGGTCCTTGCGCTACCAAGAGGCAAGAAATCAAGATTGAACAAGTTCAATCCATATGGTTTTGAGTTTGTCACTAACCTTGTCTTGTGATTATGGTTTTGACAAATTCATATGGATAGAAACACATACACTATAAAATCTAAGTGTCATAAGGTTTCTTTCCGATTCATGAAAATGATGGTGAGGAAATGCTTTCACTAAGTAGATTTTAAGTAGATAGCAATTGTGATTTTTGCATTCTCCAAATCGTTAGTGGAGCGTGTGAGGTTAACCGGCACACTAACATGGACTTGTGAGAAATGGAAAAAAGGTCTAAACATTATGATTATGGAATGCCTCTTCATAATTGTTTAGACACACATGTGAGATATCTAAGGAAAGATGTATGAGTCTGATAAGCTTAGATAAAGTTTTATCAAAGCATCTCGTATAAGAAATCTGAACTTTGGTAAGAAAGTCAATAACGTATTGATTTCTAGAAGTCCAATTGATTTCTAAGTACATGTCAAAACTAGTGGGAGCATAATTGTTATGCTAAATTATTATTATGCTAGTGGGAGTATAATGATAAGTATTGTTAATTATAGAAAACAAAAGTTTCGCTTGGAAAAAGGTTGTTTTGCTATACTTAATGGAGAGGAGATTATACTTCATTTCAATCATAAAAGTGTAGATTGAGATTTTAATCATCTTAAGTCAAGAATATATATATATATATATATATATATATATATATATATATATATATATATATATATATATATATATATGAATTTTATGTTGGAATGGTTCAACATAAGTGAATTGAATATATATTGTGTTCTCAAAAATTTGATTATGATTACGACATCCCTCTTCATAGTCGATTTTTGAAAACATGGTAAATAAGAATATTGTAGCAAAAGACTAATCTAGTATCATGTATTTATGTGAGACATCATGAATCGTGTCCCATATACTTTGGGTATAGGATCAATCACATGTGCTACAATATCTATCCGTTCTAAATTATCAAAATGCCTAGAGCATTACGAGGGAAAAAGGAATAGAACCGGATATGACTGAAATGATTAAGCAATTATCGAGAACAATCTGAGGTTTACCTAAGACTGGTTTCTAATGGACAGTTGGAAGTATGATGCTAAATTTTGGAAAGGGCCATATTGACATATTCTGAAAAGAGGTAGCTCTTGTTCAAAAGTGATAGTGAAAATGGGAATATGGAAATGTTTTCCATATTGGGAGTTGGATTTTAAGAATCTATAAGAAAGTTAGAATATTTTATGCAAGAAGGACATTCAAAGGAATGTACTTTGAATGTGAGACTTCGTTTCCATGGAATGGATTTCCACTGGAATACTTTGTAATGTCTGTTGCCAGGTCTCTGTGACTTTTGTGCATAGTCATTGTTGTAGAAACAATGCATATGAGTTTAAAATCTAACAGATTACAGTAAATGACACGAATTTGATATTCTTACGTTTACGGTAAGGATTTGGGATTGTGAAATGAGGATCCTTGGAATCATGTTCAATTGATCTATTTCAGAAAGTAAAGATCATAGACAAACATAGTTTGCATACTTGGAGTATGGCATGACTATCGTTTATAAAATATAGTGTACATGCTTGGAGCATGGGACAACTATAGTTTTAATTCAAGTGTTAAGTTGATAAATCGAAACAGAATAATGTGTAATCAATATGGTGATGATTAAAATGTGGTTTATTTATACTCATAAGTGTTGAGACCATATTGGATTCAATTATTCTTGTGTTTCACTTTGCATGTTTTGACTTCCATAATAACTAGTTTATTCTTTCCGAATGACTAAGTTATTCAAACTTCCACAGTCGGTCATACGTCGGAAGTAGGTATGAATTAAGACTGTCATGAATTGGGCTTGTAGATGAACAGAGGTGTTTAGCCATAACAATGGTTGCTACAACATTCATGAGTGCTCATAAGTGATGAGTATTGGAATAAACCCACGCTCACTTGCATCACTTCATGGAATTTATCTCGAGTGATCGTGAGACGGTAATATCATATAAGTCTTCAAACCTAGGGATATGACTTGCTGCCTATGAGTTGGTTATACATTGATTTTACGTAAACGCATTGGTAACTCGATGTTATAAAACATGCCTTTGTGTATAATTCAACAAGTAGTAGAACAAGCATATGAGTCGAAGTTTATCTGTTCCTTCTTGGATTAGAAGCGATATTTGGGCCCCTCGATGATTTTGTGTTGACCCATGTACCAGGCCCGGTCAGAAATAAGTTGATCTGTTCACTTAAGTTATATGTCAAACAAATCGGGAATCGAGAACCAAACTGCTGGACAATAAGTAAGACATTGTTCCATGTATTTGTCCGGCTGATATCTGGAACAGAGGATTATATGATCACTTATCTAAAATGGCGCTTCATAGTTCAACAGAGTTTTGAGAGCTACGATTTCCGGTTGGTTCCTGAAGTCATATCTGCAAATATAGTTATTAGACTTATCCAAGTGGGAGACTGTTGGATAAGGTGTCTAAGTCCATAACAATATTTAAGATGCACTTGACCCGACCCAACATGGTCCATTTGGGTTGCACTTCACCCGAACGATTTGGATAACCTTTTGAGAATAATATGTTTATGAATTGTTAATATATTATAAGTTATAATATATTAATATGAAATCATATTATTAAATTAGTATTGATCTTAAATTAATTTAGAATCAATTTAGTGATAAAAAAAGGTGACTAATTCAATATGGGCTCTTGTATTTATATAGTGTGGGCTAACGCTTATTTTGTATGGGCTTGGCATGCATGGGAGTCCATGGAGCTTTTAACCCATGGATCCTTGGAAAGGAAGAGTCACTGGTATTAGGGCTTACATGGATGTAACTCTAATCCTTTACACCATATAAAGGAGCCTATGATGCTTGAAATGGTGACTAGTTGTGTGTGTACAAGAGTGGTGGCCAATTCAAGAGTGTGCATTATTCTCTCAAGAGTTTTCCAAAGTTTGTGGTGATTTGTGAGTTCCATTTGAGGCATCCACACTATTGGTGCTAGGCTCTCAAACTCCAAGAAATCAACCACTACTAAAAGGTATGTCATTCTACTAGTACTTTTATGATTCAAGTTCCCCATGCCATGCTAGTTAGGATGTAAAGCTTGGAAATTATTATTTGCATGTATTTTAGAGAAAACATAGATCCAAGGTTTATAGGGTTACATGTACACCATAGGAGTGTTAGAATGCTCAAAACCCAACAATAAGTCCATAAAGTTGCCATGTTTAAGGTTAGATATGGTCCATGCATGTTCTTGATTAGGTTTTAATGGATTAAAATGGTTATTAAATCCCTTTGGGTCATGTACATGCATAAAGGTGTCGACTTTATGCATTAAGAGCTTTAGTTGGAGGTCCCCTGAAGTTTAGACGCAAATTGCTTAATCGATTAAGTCATATATTGAGTTTGGAAAATCTATGGTTACACCTCGCGTAACTAGAGGTATGACCAGCGTACCTCCTCTTTGGTCGCGATCCAGATTCGTCGAAGTATGCCCGGCGTAAGCTAAGCGTACACCCCGCATTCGTGGCTCTGTGGGCCTTCGGGCTTGTTTCGTATTTGGGCTTCGGTTATATGTTGGGCTTATGTGATGGGCTTTTTAATCAAAGGAAATGGAGAATTTTGGGACTTTTGGACATGCCTTGTTAGGCCAAGATTTTGTGTTGGGCCTTGGTGGACCTAATGCTTTTGGACTTTAGTAGGCCCAATGGGATTGGACCTTTTGGCCATCAAAGAATTATTTTTGGACCATGAATTGTTGGGCTTTTTGGCCCATGTGGGGTTGGGCCCAATTTGGAAAATTGGGCCATTAATGGTCTTTTATAGTTTTGGGCCTTGTTCGTTTTGGGGCTTGGGCCTTGGTTGTAAGTCCTGTTAGGCTAGGGGTAAAATGGTCATTTTACCCCACGTTTGGATTATGGATCATGCTTTGGAACCCAAATGCTAATTAGTTGGATATTTTGGTATTGTTAGCTCGGGAAGTTGTTAGTGCAGCAGCTAAGGATTTCTTGCAGCGAGCTTCAACGTTCGTGGTGAATCTCCGTTCATAGAATCCCTGGGTCGAAGGCACCAAGGCCGACCTACTAGTACTGATATAGCTTAATGATTATCTTTGTGATAATTATTAAGGTGGTGTGTATTGTTCGATGTCTATGTGAGTTATGCATGATTTATGTGGTAGTGGTAGGGGTGAAATAGACCCGGTATCCGGTTGAGATAGACCAGAGGGGTAGGTCGGACATCCAGATATGCCTGAGAAGGGTAGGTCGAGCACGTATATATGATTGGTGGTATCTAGTGAAATAAACTGAAGGGGTAGATCGAGCACCCAAATATGTCTGACAAGAGTAGGTTGAGCACCCAGATATGCTTGACGGTATCCAGTTGAAATAGACCGAAGGGGTAGGTCAGGCACCCAGATATGCTCGACAATATATTTGCATTATATGTGGTATTTGGGGAACTCACTAAGCTTTATGCTTACGGTTTTCAGTTTTTGTTTAAGGTACTCCAATTTTCAAATGAAAGAACTTGGGACGATCGCAATGCATACACCTGTGTTTTCCGCAATACGTGATCTTTAGGATTGGACTCTGATAATTGATTTATTTGAAAATCTTTTCAATATTTTGAACGAAGTTACAATAATATTTTAATTATATTGAAAATGAAATTTTTACCTTGGATTTTTGGGTTGTTACACCGGCATTTTTCAATAAGAGAACCTTTGGGTTCAACCTCTATCGTTGCCAGGGAAGGAGCGGTAGTAAGGAGATTGTGGTGTTAGTCACATGATTCGTTAGCTCATTAGAAGTGCCAGGGAAGTTTTATTATCACCAAGGGTTGTAGATGGTTAGAATTCAGGAGTTCAATTAAAGATTGGGAGTTAGGTTAAAGGTTTGCCAATGTAGAGCAAGGGTTATGGTTTTAGTCACCAACATTAGGGGCTTAAGGATTTGGTGCGGTATCTTGAGAAGTGATTAAGATTATCGGACTTGCTAGGATTTCGGGGAGCATTCTTTGGGAATTCAAGAGTTTTATAATCATCGAGATCGGCTAGTAATGGAACGTTGTTATTAGTGGACGTAGGTCATAGTCGGTTCGTGAGGATAAGATGGGTTTGAAAAGCTTTTCAATGTTTTGAACGAAGTTACAATAGTGTTTTAATTATATTGAAAATGAAATTTTTACCTTGTATTTTTGGTTCGTTACACCGGCATTTATCCATAAGAGAACCTTTGGGTTCAACCACTATCGCCACCAGGGGAGGAGTGGTAACAAGGAGATGGTGGTGTTTGTCGCATGAGTTGTTAGGTCATTGGAAGTGCTAGGGAAGTTTTATTATCACCAAGGGTTGTAGATGGTTAGAATTCAGGAGTTCAATTAAAGATGAGGAGTTAGGTTAAAGGTTCTCCAATTTAGAACAAGGGTTATGGTTTTAGTCACCAAAATTAGGGGATCAAGGATTTGGTGCGGTATCTTGAGAAGTGATTGAGATTATCGGACTTGCTAGGATTTCGGGGAGCATTCTTTGGGAATTCAAGAGTTGCATAATCATCGAGACCGGCTAGTAATGGAATGTTGTTATTAGTGGACGCATGTCATAGTCAGTTCGTGAGGATAAGATGGGTTAGGAACCCAACAAAATTTGTGGGATGGGAGAGTTTCGGAAAATCCAAGTGTGGGAGAATCGATCAGAATCTTCGGGAGCTGACTCGGGTGTGGAACTAGGGTAAGTTTCACTTCTTAGTTTGAGGGAGGCAATCGTTTAAGGAGGTCATGAGTATAAAAGGGGGTCAGTTCGTGCCTTGGGCACGACGAGCAGGATTATTGGAGATCATTTCTCAGTTTCAGGTTGAGGACCACTAGGAACCATGTGTTTATGGCAATTTAGGTGGGACTTGGTAGAGAACGTAAGGTCAGGATTTTGGATTTTGGGTTGTATGATTGAGTGTGTTGTCATTAAGTGGTGCAGAGGGATGCTTGGGTTAGGATATCCTTGTCTTTCGGGTTCTTATGAACCTGGTGGCTGGACCAGGTGTGAGACTAGTAGTCTCAGCGATGGTTGGGGGAAAATATTTATATACAGATTTAGTGAGGGGTTGTCGTAATCAAAAAATTACAGGTAAAATGCAAGTGTAGGTCCTTGGATCTCGGGTTATGGGTTAAGTATCGAGTTGGTTCTTGGTGGGAACTTGCGTTGGGAATCATGGGTGTTTATGTGCAAGGTATTCATTTCAGTAGGGTATGAATTAAGGAATATGTATACCAAGGGTATCCGTTAGAGGGTTCAGGGTTAAAGGATGGTTTCAGTTTTGATGGAAGATCAGATTCGTGTGGCTGTGGTTTGGTTTAGTTCTATTTGGGTGGGTGTCAGGCAAGTGTGGGTCTTCAGAATTTTTAGCAGTGATATGTTGGTTCGAGAGTTAAAGGAAGTGATGTCTTGTTCAACACTAGAAGGTTCATCTCCCAGTTTGTCTCCCATCGTTCATTATTCCTGGGAAATTGTTGTCATCAGGATGAACTTTCCGTCGAAGGAATATTGGTCCCTTTGGCCAAGTGAAAGGTTGTCAGCAACAACGTTTGTTCTGTGAATCTATTTTCTAGTGGGAACTTTCGGTAGTCCAAAGTTGAGTAGTCGGTTTGGGGACAAGTAGAATGGAATTAGCAGTATAGGCGGTCTGCCAGGGAGTCAGACCAATTCGAGACTTCAGATTCAGGTTGATTACTCGTAATTATTTTTCATGAGATTGTCTTAGGTTAGGAAGGATTCGTCCATCTTTCGGTTGGTTTCGGTTGCCTTAGGAAGGTTGTGGTATGCTCAGGGTTTTGGTCATGTCGCTTAGATTTTCTGGCACGCCGGGGATGGTAAGGACTGATTTCGAAGACGAAATCTAATTTGAGTGGGGGACAGTTGTAACACCTTGTTCCGAATCGTTTCCTATTTCGGGGTGGCAACCAATGATTAGGAATTATAAGGCTTAGGACCGTCGAGGAAATGTGATTTGGACCTATTTGGGTATAGGTGATGTAAATCTAGATGATCCGGGGGTTCGATTTGTATTTTGGAGCCAAGGGGTATTTTTGTAAATGTCAGCTTGGATTTTTATGGAAATTGGATTTTTATTCGGGAAATTTTAAGGAGATTATGATATGATAAAAGCGTAGAGCTTATCGTTACCTTTTCATGGATATAAGGATCGTCGCAATTGGATTTATAATGAAGAAGTTTTGGCATTAGGAATAATTTAAGGTTTTAGAGAAAAACCGTATACGCGGGGGGTACATGGGAAGTACGTTGGGCGTACTCATGCGAGGACCCTTACGCGACGCATACCTTGGCATACGTTGAGTGTAGTCAGCAGTTTGATCGCGAAGTTCCGGCCTCGTATGTAGGGCGTACGAGGAGTATGTTGGGCGTACGAGGAGTTCAAGAAACCCTACTTTAAGTGTGTTGTACCCTATATAAACACCTTAAGACCTTAGGGATGGCCTCTTTACCATCCCCCAAACCTCCTAAAACCCTAAATCACCTCTTAAGCTTTCCTGGTGGTGTTCCTAAGCCGTTGAGAGGATTTTAGTGGTTGATGTGCTCATTATGAAGAAAGTTTTGAAGATTAAAGGTGCCTTGCTTGGAAGGAAGGTTATAGATCCATAATCATCTCACTTGTTGCAATCTCTTTGAGGTATCAGGTTCATAACTTGGCTTATAGATGTTTAGATCTCCATATAGTTAGTTTTTTTATGCTTTTGGTCCCATTTTGGGTTGATTGAAGAGTTAAGACGTTTTAATGGCTTGTTCTTTTAGATATGGGTTTGTGTTGGACTGCTTGAGCATAAAGGTGTAAGCTTTATGGGATGTTTGGTCATATGCATGCATTAAGTCACTTGTTAAGTCCTCTTTAAGCTTAAGAGCTTCATTTAGCCATGCATGAACGTAAAGTTAGCAACTTTATGTGATAATCCAACTCAAGGAAGTCGGATCTATGTTTTGGCGCTATGTCTTAAGGGATTAAGTGATGAAATCAAGTTTTGGGCTGAATGGGTGAGTACGCTGGGCATACAAGCAGGTACACTTATCATACAAGCCCTCAAACGAGTACGTTGCACGTACATTCTGAGTACGCCCCGTGTACTTAGTCTAGTGGACTTCGTATGTTAGGGACTCGGATTTGGGCTATTCCTTGGGCATAGTGGCTTGGGGCCTTGTTGGGCCACCTGAATGCAAGAGTTTGGAGTAGAAAAAAGTTACTGGGCCTTAGAGTAAGACCCATGTAGGGGTTTGGGCCCAATTTAGAAAATTAGGCCATGTATGGGCCTTGAGTGTTTATTTGGATTTTTGGGCCTTTGGATTGTTGGTTTGGGCCTAGGTGTTGGTCATGCTGAGTAATGGGTAAAAAGGTGTTTTACCCCAGTTTGGGCAATCAGTGTGGACCAGATCCGATTCTTGATGGATGATTATTATGGTGATTTGTAGTGTGGGGAATTAGCGAGGCAACGACCAAAGATTCTTTCTTTGAGATTTAACAGTGCGATATGAGTTTTCCTTACTGTACTTGCGGGTTGAAGGCACCAAGGCCGGCCCTTTGCATTGTTATCCTGGTTTATCATATGATTCTGTACTGTAGTGTTATGTTAGATTTGTATCCTAGTAGATAGGATGTTGCTACGTTGTAGTGATCTGTTAGATCTGTATCCTGGTAGCTAGGATGTTGCTATACTTTAGTGATTTGTTAGAGTTATATCTTGGTAGATAGGATGTTGCTATGATGTAGTGATCTGTTAGATATGTATCCTGGCAGATAGGATGTTGCTATGATATTGTGATATGTTAGATATGTATCATGGTAGATAGGATGTTGGTACGATGTATTGATCAATTAGATCTGTATCCTGGTAGATAGGATGTTAGCATGTGGTAGTGATCGGTTCTGCGTGTTTGTCTGATGCCTGGTTATATGTTTATTAGTTATGTGTATGTCGACATGTTATGGTTGCTTGGGTTGAGGCGCTCCTGCTTTGTGATGAAGGCCAAGACACCCATGCGGACCAGATAGACTGTAGGCCCTGCGAGGCGGTCCAGGCCAAAGGCCCGGAGGACGGTCAAGATAGGCTAAAGGCCTGGTGCGGCGGTCCAGTCATGTTGAAGGTCCTATGAGCGTTGAAGGCATGTAAGGCGGTTCAGTCATGCTGAAGGCTCTGTATGGATGTTATTTGTTATGGTTATATGTATTGTGTGTTAGTAATTTGGGGAAAAGCTCACAAAGTGTTGGCTTACAGTTTTGGGTTATGTTTCATGTACTTCAGAGGATAGCAAGAAGGTGAAGGCATGATCGTACACATCCTCCTATTTTGGACTTATGATTTTGGGAAAACTCTGATATGGAACATGTTTTGAAAACTATGTTGTAAACGACTTATGTTTGTGGGTTAGTTTTAAAAGTTTAATTTTTTCTTGAACTTCATGGATGTTACAAAATACCTTCTTCCAGTTTTTTCCATATTTCTTATACTCCCACACTAAGCATTGTAGTTCTAGAGTCTTTGATCACTGGTTTCACATCTACAAAGTCCACGGTGACCAGCCCAAGTATCTATACAAAACGTCATCATATCACATACTACTACAGAAAACATATTGAAACAAAAGGAAAAGTCGTTCACTGTAATTACATCTGAAATGATTTTGAACAGCTTGGTGGAGTACATCATCAGCAAGAAGAAAAGGATCCTGAAGGTGTGTCCGGTCATCAGTAACATCCAGTAAACAGTCAATTTTGATGACTATAAGTGTGTCGACATTCTTGTGCAATTTCTCAATAGCTTCAAATGCCTGATAAAAAAGAACATGAGTTATTATGTATAATCTATCTTTTTGAATTAGGTAGCATAAATTCCCGTGGTGACCTCCCAGGACTAATCTTTTATGTCATTCAAAGCTGAATGGGTAGGAAAATAAGCTTATCATCCCCTGTTGTTGATCAAAAAAAGACTTGATTTCTTTGAGGACTTAAATCAAACACTTGGTGTGAAATACAAATAAAAAAGTTGTTTTCATTTTCCTCAATGTTTTTGTGTTTTCCATTCATAACCCCCTTCAAATTCTCTCTCTCTCTCTCTCTCTCTCTCTCTCTCTATATATATATATATATATATATATATATATATATATATAGGGTTAGGATTAAATGTGAATTACAATTATTGTGTGATTGTATGACTAGATTTGGACCATTGGATTATAATTCTTAATGACTAAGATTGTGATGGTATACCATAGTTACTATGTCATACATCACATATTAACAACGCTTTTATTAGGAACATTTTGCATATAAGGGTATTAAAGACATTTTTATTCATCACCAAGAATGGAAGATGCTATTATTTAGGGAGTTATGATTCTATTTTTTTTTTCAAATCTATATGTGTTATAAAAAATTTAGAACGATGCTTCAGATCATATAGTCGTGAACACATATAGGTCTTGCATTCTTAAAGAATCTAACTCCAATCTTGTGATTGATTGAGAATCGACATTCTTAAATAATACGATTGTATAAATATTACAATTATAACAAGTCGCATCAAAATAACAATACTTTTTATTGCAAAATTTGACAAATTTACTTGATAATAATGTAAAAAGTAATAAAAAAAAATCAGAATTTCTCAAAGGCAAGAGTATTCTGTGAGAATAGATGCATTCTTTGTATTCTTTATATCATATTTTATGAAAAAAGGAAAGAATGAGAAATAATGGTTAAGAAAGACAGTAAATAACATAAAACAAGAAAATATACAACATTTTAAAGAATATACACAACCTTCTATACTACATTTTTCAAGAATATATCATCATTTTTGAAGAATTTACAAAAAGTTATGATATATAGTACGTTCTTTAAGAATTTGTCTTCATTCTTGAAGAATTCGTCATCATTCTTGAAGAATTTGTCATCATTTTTAAAGAATCTCCTTTTTCTTTTTGATGGTTTTCTCATTCCTCTATTTTTACATCTCCTTGTTTGAACCTAAACACACAAAAACACATAAGATATCATATGACGCAAAATAGCTAAAGAACATTCAAGAGAGTGAAAAAAAAAATCATCGACTACAAACAGACACATTCAAATTACCTTGTAAAGGGAAAAAAAACCTGAAAACCCTCTTATTTCTCATTTCTATAGTTGTAGAGTGTTGCTCAATTTGAAATGGAAGGATTTGTTAAGAAGGATGTTGTTACTTTTGAAATATATGGGGATTATAGGAGGGCTGACATGTTCATGAAGGTACTCCAAACCTTTTTCTGGCTCAACAAAGCAAACACCATTGAAAATGCATGAATTTTTCGCTTATAGAATTCAAGTACGTGAAGGCGAATGTTCACTTCTTCTCTATGACAATCATATGCTGCAGCAATTTCTTGTCGATGCATATACAATGATTGAGTCTGAAAGGCTAATGCATATTCGAAAACAACAACCATACTTACAATGTTGTTCGTATGAGAAACTTCGTAAATTGATAGAAAAATATGAAAAATAATGATGTTGTCTCCCTCTTTAACAACACGCGATACATGATGCATAATTATCTTGAGCCCTTGACATTATACAAATGGTATAGTTATCCTAATTTGAGCCATGATAAAAATATACAACAATAAAAAATTGTTATAATAACATCTAATATTCATTATTAATAATAATTTAACATAATAATTAGGGACATCTTGCACCACTACTTTCAAAATGTTAATATGTTTTTTTTTTTTAAATTTATTTGTTATCGCCACCGATTTCCAACCACACTTCATTTAGTTTCCACAACAATGTATTGTTCTAATTAATTTTTGCGACAAACTTTAAGAACTATTAAAATTTACACGTTTTAACCTCCTTGGTCTCGCACGTACTTTGACTCATTTTGGTGGAACCATAATAATTAGATTTTTCTTTTTCGTCAAGGTGGAATATACAAGTCGATTCTTTTGGTTCGTTTGAATTTCTGGAATTTGGCCCCTGGTACTTTGCTTCATTCATGATGGTGTAATGGTATGTGTATTAATGGTGCAGTATGCGAAATTGAAGGTTTATTCGTTGCTTGTCTCGAGTTAATTGGAAATTATTTGAGAATTAGTGTGAATCCCATGTATTATATGAGTTTATTTTAAAAAAATTAAATAGGAAATTTTAACAATTTGAAAAGTTTAAATTTATATAAAAAATAAGAAAAATTTTGAATTATTAAAATTAATGAATCTTTAATGTATTGAATACATTACATATATAAACCCTTTCTAATAAATAACTTACATATATATTACATTACATATTAAAGTGCAATTTTCATTTAATAAAATAAAAAATACAATAATATGATAAGTGGAAAATAGAAAAATTAAAATTACTAGAAAATGTCATGTGTCCAAATGAAGAAGAAGAAGACATGTGGCAAAAAAAACCTTCATTTATTAGAGTAGAAGATTAATGGTGTAGTATGTGAAATTGAAGGTTTTTTCGTTGCTTGCCTTGAGTTAATTGGAAATTATTTGAGAAGTAGTGTGAGACCCATGTATTGCATGAGTTTATTTTAAAAAAATTAAATATGAAATTTTAACTGAAAAGTTTAAATTTATATAAAAAATAAGAAAAATTTTGAATTATTAAAATTAATGAGGCTTTAATGTATTGAATACATTACATATATAAACCCTTTCTAATAAATAACTTACATATATATTACATTACATATTAAATGTGGAATTTTCATTTAATAAAATGAAAAATACAATAAAATGACAAATGGAAAATAGAAAATTTAACATTTCTAGAAAATGCCATGTGTCCAAATGAAGAAGAAGAGGACATGTGACAAAAAAACCTTCATTTATTAGAGTAGATGAGAATGAGCTGTGACAGAATAGGATATTCTCAGTATCCTATAATTTAGGAAATTAGTTTGTATGTTCTTTTATTGTTGTAAACTTATATTATATGCATTAATCAATATATCAAACACCATATACAGTGATTTTTAATCAATATATCAAACTTGTATTTCTTTTTATTGTTGTAAACTTGTATTATAAATATTAATCAATACATCGAACACCTTATACCGTGATTTTTACAACCCTAATATGGTATCAGCCTAAACAAAGGTTCTCATTGTCTTTCTCTTCTCATCTGCAACGATGCTCCTCTTCGTTTTGGCACCATCTTACAAATGCTTACTATCAAGCTTTCTTCATCCTACTACCTCTTATGGCGGCGCCAAATGTTGCCACTCCTAGCTTACTAAAAACTTACTAGATGTATCGATGGATATGTTGTTGCACCGCGTGCCACTATCGTTGTCAATGACACCTCCTCCACAAATCTGGTGTATTCTTCCTGGCTTCGCTGATGATCAATGTGCTCTTATTCTCATTCAATCATCTTTATCTGAGGAAGCCATGTCCAAGACCCTTGGTCATGACACCACCTGTGATGTGTGGACTGCTTTAGAAAGAACCCACAGCCATGACTCAACTGAAAGAACACACACGTTAAGAGATTCTCTTCCTCAACTCCAAAAGGGATCCTCCATTGAGTCTGAGTATGGGTGGAAATTTGAGGCCATGTGTGACCAACTCAGCGCCATTTGTCACCTTGTTGAAGAATCTGACAAGATCCATTGGTTCTTGTTTGGCCTCAGTTCTTCCTTTAAATGTTCCCCACTATGTAATGTTTACTTTCTTCTCAATAAAGGGGTATTTCCTTTCGTGATCTTGTTTTTCAGGCTGAAAGTCATGAACTTTTCCTAGCCACACTTACTCCAACAAATCCTCATCTTATTGCCTTTAATGCTACATCTTCTGGTCGTGGTTATTCCACCAACACTCTTGGTCGTGGTTCTTCACGAGGTGGATCATCACGAGGACATGTCTATTGGGGGGGGGGGGGGGTTCTCACTGATCTCCTCACTGTCAATAATGCCAAAAAGATGGTCACTTTGCAAATCGGTGCCCTGATTTGCATACTTTTTCAAATCGATCTCCTTCTCCCGATGTAAATTTAGCCCAAGCCTTTCATGCTCTTTGCAATATTTCAACAAATGTTCCTGATTGGTTCGTTGACTCGAGCCCATCATCATACATGACGTCCTCCCATTCAAACTTGGACTTAGTCTCCACCTATTCTACCATGACAAGGTTGTTTTTGGTAATGGTAATTCTTCCTCTATTTCTCATATTGGTACATCCATTGTATCTCCCATTATTAATTTACTTGATGTGCTTGTGTTTCCCAAACTTACAAAAAATCTTATATTTATTAGCAAGCTCACTGATGACAATCTTGTTAATGTTTTTTTTCTTAATGGTGTCTTTACAATTGAGAATCAGCTCACAAAGGAACCTCTACCTCAAGCCAAAAGTAAGGATGAATTATATGTTCTACAACAAGGTCAACATGTTTTTTTGGTGATTGTTTCTTCTACGCATTTAAAGGCATCTTATGAACTTTGGCATCGCCGTTTAGGACATGCTTCTTTTGAATATTGTTTCTTTACTTAATAAAGGTGGTTGTTTATCTGTTACGTCTATTTTACCATACCCAACTATTTGTGATTCATGTCCATTATCAAAAAGTAAAAATTTTCCATTTGATCTTAATCCTAAATGCTCCTTGCATGTATTAGATATAATACATTGTGATTTATGGGGTATTGCGCCTGTTATATCTAGAGATGGATATCACTGCTATGTTGTGTTTATTAATGACTTTTCACTGTTTGCATGGTTTTATCCTCTCTAGGTTAAATCTGACTTCTATGTGGTTCTGCAAGCTTTCGTCAACCTCGTTGAAACTCACTTTTCTTGCAAAATAAAATTCTTTTCAATCTGATGGAGATACTAAGTATGTTAATCACAATGTAAGCGCCTTATTTACAAGTAATGGCACCCATCATCGCTTATCTTGTCCTTATTCACCTCAACAAAATGGGTGTGTTGAGAGAAAGCATCGACATATCTCCAAAATTGGTCTCTATATGATGTTTAATGCTCATGTTTTGGCTACCATGTGGGATCATGCCTTTAGTTTGGCTACATACATCATAAATCGTCTTCTGTCTAAGATGTTCGATAATAAATCCCCATATGAGCTTCTATTGTTCTCTTCACCAAATTATGGGAACTTAAAAGTTTTTGGGAGCTGTGTTTATCCTTATATTAGAGATTACTCTACTCATAAACTTGCACCTCGAAGTTCCCTGTGTGTGTTCATCAATTATTCCACTCAATACAAGGGATACAATTGCTTGGATCTCTCAACATGACGTATTTATACCACCTGTCATGCTCAACTTGATGAAAGTTGTTATCCTTTTATGGGTTTCTCTCTAATGTCTGACTCTGCACAACTTGTCTTCCTTACATATCGTGATAGTTTATCTTCATCTCCTCCTTCTACGATGGGAGTTTCATCCTTGCCTTCATCTGTTGTGCCCACATCAACTGAGGCATCATGTTTTGCTCCATCAACATCGCATGCCACATGTTCCTTGTGCCTTCAGCATGATTGACTTCAGACGCCTTTCGCATCTCCTACACAACCATCACCAACGTTGTCTCCTTCCCCATCTCTGCCACCAGCTTCATCTCTCATTTTTGCCTATTCATCAAGCATTATTCTCTCATAATGAACCACGTGGTTACAAATCAGCAGCAAAAATTCTAAATGGCTTGATGTAATGACTAAAGAGATGGTTGCGTTGCATAAAAATGACACATGGGCTCTTGTTCGTTGCCCCCAAACATACTAATGTGCTTCAAATCACGTTAGGTTGCACAAGGTTTCACTCAAGTCTCTGGCATCGACTACACTACCACATTTAGTGTTGTTGTTAAAGCCTCTATCATGTGTATTCTTCTTTCCATTTCTACGCTTAATAAATGGGAGCTTCATCAATCGGACGTCAATAATGACTTCTTAAACGTAAACCTTCTTAATACTGTCTTTATGGAACAACCTGTCACACCCCCAAAACCGGTGAACGGCGGAAACGTTCTGGGATGGAGGACGTCATGTACAGTATCATAACAATGTAAAGTAGTAAACAAGTAACAACATCATCCATTGCATTAATAGTAAAATTTCATACCAGTGTGTTTTGTCACCAAAAATTATATACATCAAAATAAAAGAGGAGTCTTGAACAAGCTCCTTCTTCTCAAAATCCGGCTCCTGTACCTGTCTACTGGTGACCTGAGAATACAAGTTATTTTGAAAGCGAGTATCAGCTTTAAAGCTGGTGAGATCATAAGTATATTAGTGTCTGAGTTTGTATGAAATCATTTGTAAGATGTTTTGTAATGTATAAGTTCTGTTAAGTTTTGTATTGTTTGTATTTGTTTGAACTCTCCTAGAAAACCCTATATTTTCTACTAAAAGTAGCCTTCGACCAAGGCATCTAGTATTTGTGTGTATGTCTTATGTAAGAGTGTGTATTTTCCCAACTCCGACTATCATTAACCAAAAATATAGTTTTTACATCACCGTGCATCGTGTGCATGATCACGAAGTGAATACAATGGGGAAATATTATAGTACTGTAGTGTTGTATTAAGTAACTACTGTTGTACTAATTACCTTAAGCAATTGTAATTTTTAAGGTAACATGTGATTAGCCTGTATCTTGCTACCGACTCAAAAGTAAAACGACAATGTAAGATGCTGTAAAAATGACGTTTGGCACCCGTAGACTTGCAAGTCCCACTGTAGCGAGCAACAATGTGTAGGATAGTCAATCGAGTATAGATCTATACACAAAATCATACACTCCCCAATTAAGGAGATTCTGATACAAAAACAGTCATGGAAGGTAGTTCCATGCCCTGTTTAATGGCTCACATAACTGTGTTAATGTATATGTGTGCTAGCTGTATTGTGCATTCTTTCTCTGTCTAGCCTGTATGTTTGTTTCTCGTCATAGTGTCTATTGTTTGTTTCTCCTCACTCTGTTTCATGTTTGATTCTCATCATAGTATGTATTGACTCATGAATGAACTGACTCAATGTATGTTTCATTGTTCTAGTAATTGTATCTTCCTAAACTACCCCTATGGTAGCTTACTAGTAAAGTATGAACATGTTTGTATGCCCTTGCTACCGAAGGGCATGGAATTGAATGAAAGAAATAACATTGTATATCTATATACATATACATAATATATAACTAGGATTCAAATGACCTTCAGAAAACTAACCTTGATACCCTAAGACCACATCAAACAAGAACATGAAGTAGGGTAGACTAGCAGTCCTTATTCCTTTCAATCCTACTTATATAACTATATTTATACAGATACACAAAATAAAAGTTTAAAAGAGTTTAAGTAAAACTATTTGACAATTAAAGGAGTTTATAAGACAGTTTGAGGTAAAACAGTTTGATAAATAGTTTAGAAAGTAAGAAAACCATTTGCTTGGTAGTCATTAATCACATGTGATTGATATAATAACTATAATTGTTCAACTTGTATCCCCCCATAAAAGCATTTAAAACATTTCAAAGGTTAATTTAGGTGTATGAACTCACCTGTAGTGAGTGGTTCTGATGACAATGTTGGATTTGTTGCTAAGTATCAAGTGGTGACTTGAGTACACACGCGAATCCTATTTAGCATATATTGGCACATATATGAATATAATTAGTGTTATGAACAACTAATTAACGAATTTGGACCACCTTAGGGACTAGTAAACACTTATATTGAAGTGTTACAACGATATATGATTGTATAAAGGGTTATAAGGCTATACAAGAAAGTGTATGGCCAAAATACACACTATATGTGTGTGTGCGGCCATGTGTGCGGCCAGAAGCGTGTGCTGCCAGAAAACATGGTGTTCATGGTGTTCTTGGTGTTCTTGGTGAAAGATGTTACCTTTCCGGATGATACTTGAGAGGATTTTCGAGTCCTAGCTTTGTAAGAGTGTAAGAAATGATCAAAATGACCAAGGATAGTATATATAGGAGGGTGTGTGCGGCTGGAAGGGTGTGTGGTTGGCCTGTGTGCGGCTGGTTGGCCGCACACACCTGGTTTGGTGTGTTTGGCCCGTTTTTCCAATGCTAGACCCAAACTAACCCATCCACCGACACATATCTCAATTATACTAAGCTTTAAGCAGTCGTTTAGACCCAAAACTTCATTATAAAAAAGCAAAACGAAGCTAACTTTGATAAAAATGAAGAATGTAAACTAGAAATTTCGGGTTGTCACATCATCCCCTCCTTAGAAGGAATTTCATCCCGAAATTAGAATTTAAGCAAATAAGTAATTACAAGCAATTAAGTAAAAAGATGAGGGTATTTCAGTTTCAACTAATCCTCTCGTTCCCAAGTGAATTCAAGTCCTCGCTTGGCGTTCCAACGAACCTTCACTATTGGGATACGACTTTGTTTCGTTTGCTTGACCTCTCGGTCCATGATCTCTACTGGTTCTTCCACGAATTTGTGGCTCTCGTTGATCTCAATCTCGTCGAGTGGGATCACAAGAGTCTCGTCGGACATACACTTTTTCAAGTTCGATACGTGGAAGGTAGAATGTACGTTACTAAGTTCGCTCGGTAGATTGAGTTTGTAAGCTACTGGGCCGATTTTGGCAAGAATCTCGAAAGGCCCAATGTACCTTGGATTTAGCTTTCCACGCTTTCCAAAGCGTATCAAGCCCTTCCGGGGTGAGACCTTCAATAGAACACGATCGCCCACCTGGAATTCCAACGGTTTTCTATGTTTATTAGCGTAGCTTTTCTGTCAGTCTCTGGAGGCTTTCTATCATTCACGGATCTAAACGATCTTCTCCATCGTTTCCCGTATGATCTCCGGACCTGTGAGAGTGCTTTCAGGAACTCGTCCTATAGCTAACTGGGTATCACCCACCTCAGCCCAACACAGAGGGGATCTGCACTTGCGGCCATAGAGGGCCTCGAATGGAGCAGCCTTTATGCTTGTGTGATAACTGTTGTTGTAGGAAAATTCGACAAGGGGTAAATGAGTATCCCATACCTTCCCAAAGTCGATCACGCAGGCTCGCAACATATCTTCCAAGGTTTGAATAGTCCTCTCACTTTGTCCGTCTGTCTGCGGATGGTAGGCTGTACTCATGTCCAGCCTAGTTCCTAGGGAATTCTGTAGCGACTGCCAGAACCTAGAAGTGAACCTACTATCTGTGTCCGAGATAATGGATATGGGAACACCGTGCAGCCGTACTATCTCCCTAATGTAAGTTCTTGTAAGTTTCTCCATCTTGTCTGTTTCTTTGATCGGCAAGAAGTGTGCAGACTTGGTCAATCGGTCGACGATGACCGATATGGTATCAAGTCCACCCATTGGCTTTGGCAAATTGGTAATGAAATCCATAGTTATCCGCTCCCACTTCCATTCCGGGATCTCCGGCTGTTATAGGAGGCCTGAGGATTTCTGGTATTCGACCTTGACCTTGGCGCAAGTAAGGCATTTACTTACGAAGGTAGCAATCTATGCTTTCATGTTAGGCCACTAGTATAAGTTTTTAAGATCCATATACATCTTATCTGAACCTGGGTGGACGGAATAACGAGTGTTGTGCGCCTCGTTCATGACCAAGTCTCTGAAACCACCTAGTTTCGGGCTTCAAAGCGTCCAGTTGAGACGCCTCATTCTCAGGGATTCACTCGCCACGTTTTCAGGCTTCAAAGCGTCCAGTTGAGACACCTGTATTTGTATGGATAAGTGTGAATGGATAGTCATAGTCAATGATTTGACCCTATGACCAGAATATTCCTTCCGACTTAGGGCGTCAGCTACTACATTGGCCTTGCCAGGATGATAACAAATTTCGTATTCGTAGTCACTGAGTATCTCGACCCACCGTCGTTGTCTCATGTTGAGCTCCTTCTGGTCGAAGATGTGTTGTAAGCTCTTGTGGTCTGTAAAGATAGTGCTCTTCATACCGTATAGGTAGTGTCTCCAGATCTTCAGAGCAAACACAACTGCTCCTAGTTCATGGGTCGTATAGTTGACCTCATATGTCTTCAGTTGTCTCGAGGCATAGGCGATGACCTTACCTCGCTGCATCAGAACACATCCGAGCCCTTGATTTGACGCATCGCAATAGACAACGAAGTCTTCTATTCCTTCGGGAAGGGATAGTATTGGTGCGGTGTACAAGGCTCGCTTGAGCGTTTGAAACGCTCTTTCCTGCTTCTCTTCCCAGTCAAAGGCCACACCCTTCTGGTTCGGTGTTGTAAGAGGTTTCGCAATGCGGGAGAAGCTCTGAATGAACATGCGATAGTAGCTAACGAGGCCTAGAAATTGACGAATTTCTGTAGGCGTCGTCGGTGCTGACTAGTTCTCAATGGCCTTGATTTTGGAAGGGTCCACGTGTATTCCCTCTTTGCTAACTACGTGCCCTAAGAATTCGACGCGTCGAATCCAAAATTCGCATTTCGAGAACTTCGCGTAGAGCTTCTCCGAACGTAAGGTTTCGAGGACTTGTTGCAGATGTTGACTATGCTCCTCCTTAGTACGAGAGTAGATAAGTATGTCATCGATGAAAACGATGACGAACTGATCTAAGTAAGGACAACACACCCTATTCATTAAATCCATGAATACCGCGGGCGCGTTTGTCAATCCGAACGGCATTACTACGAATTCGTAGTGCCCATAACGAGTCCGGAAGGTTGTCTTCTGAACATCCTCCCCTAGCACTCGTAGTTGGTGATATCCGGATCTTAAGTCAATTTTTGAAAAGAAGTTCGCCCCTTAAAGTTGGTCAAACAAATCGTCGATCCTAGGCAAAGGATAACGATTCTTGACAGTCAGCTTGTTGAGCTCCCTATAATCGATGCACATACGAAATGATCCATCTTTCTTCTTGATGAATAAGACTGGAGCTCCCCATGGTGAGAAGCTTGGTCTTATAAAGCCCTTGCTGAGCAGTTCGTTATGTTGACCGGACAGTTCTTGCATCTCTGCAGGTGCTAGACGATAGGGCGATTTGGCTACTAGGGTAGCCCCTAGAACTAAGTCAATTCGGAACTCCACTTGATGTTGCAGAGGTAATCCTGGGAGTTCTTCTGGAAAGATGTCGGGAAATTCGTGTACCACTGGGATGTTCTGAATGACCTATGTTTCTTGGCTCACATCGACCACATGAGCGAGGAATGCACGACATTCCTTTCGCAAGAATTTCTGAGCTTGGATGCATGAGATGATACGAAGGTTCGTGCTGGGTTTGTCTCCATAAATTACTAAGGTTTCGCTTGACAGAAGATTAAAGTGAACAGCCTTTTCGTAACACATGATATCGGCACGATGACAACTCAACCAATCCATGCCGATAATGACGTCTAAACTTTTAATTGAGACCGGCATGAGATCAATCGAAAATGAATGGCTATCTAAAGTTAGGGTACACCCTATGAATATGCTGCTAGTGCTTTCTGTCTTTCCATTAGCCATTTCTATAGTGAACGGTTCAATAAGTGCTCGTGATTTTTGCTTAAGTAAATGAGCAAATTTTTGGTTCACGAAACTCCTCTCCGCTCCACTATCAAACAGAATGCATGCATAAGAGTTATCAAGGAGGAACGTACCAGTGACCACTGTGGGGTCGGCAACCGCTTCCTCATGACCTATGGCCAGAAGTCTTGCCGATCCACCGGCAAACCCTGCCTTCGGGCAGTTTCTTTTGAAGTGGCCTACCTCGCCACATCCGTAGCAATTTTGGCCCACTCCAGCGTCGGGGACTTGGGTGATTGGCCTCGTCGGAGCTTTGCAGAAATGGGCAGTGTGCCCCTTCCTGTTGCAGTTTACACACTGCATTTCCCGACAGGCTCCCATATGGTGGTAGTTACATTTGTTGCAGAGCGGTAGGCTTCCAGAATACTGCTTTAACGCAGCAGCAGCAGTGGCAGGTGTTGTCGCAGCATGTACTACCACGACCTGCCTCTTCTTGGCAGCCTTATTCTTTATCTTGTCATCCCAGAATTTCCGCTTGGACTCAGCGGTTCTGACAGGTTCTGAGATGGCCAGGGAAGTTGTTGCGGCCGGGGTACGAGCCCCATGGTCAATTAGCCGCTGTGCCAATCGCTTGGCACTATCAAATGTAGCTGGATGTGAAGCCAATACATTTCCTTGGTATGGGGGCACCAGTCCCCATATGTATCTCTCGATCTTCTTTCCCTCTGAAGGAATCATGTTGGGACAGAGGCCCACCAGTTCACATAACCTGGCAGTGTAGGCGACTACGTTGGAGACCTTCATGGTTAGGCCCCATAGCTCTTCCTCCAGCTTTTGGATCTCGCCCCTCGGGCAGTACTCCTCTATCATGAGGTCTTTTAAAGATCCCCAGCCCATATCATTAGCCACTATTAGAGATAGTGACTTAACATGGCTATTCCACCATGTTAGGGCTTTAGTTTCGAAGGTGCAAGCAGCGTACTTCACCTTGCTATCCTCGGAACAAGAGCAGATTTCGAAAACCGATTCGGTTTTCTCGAACCATTGCAAGAGGGCAATGACTCCGCCCGTCCCATTGAAGGACAACGGTTTGCAGTTCGTGAAGTCCTTAAAGGAGCACTCTCTCGAGCGCACGGGAGCTTCCACCTGAATAGATTGAACAGGGGTTCCCCCTCCAGTGGAACCTGATGAATGGTATTGAGCCATGGTTGTAGCCACAGCTGCAGCTACAACAGCATTCAAGGCTGTCGTGTCGAACTGAGGAGTAGGTGGTTGAGGAGGTGGTGTTTCGTTATTAGGGTTTCTCCTTGGATTTATGCAAGGTGGCATCTTTGATCTATAAGTTTATGAAGATGCAAACATTGATAAGAATTTAATGGAAGAATTTATGAACATGACTCATGGACTAACTCTACATAGCCCAACAATACGATTTAATGTAGGTCTAGAACTAATAGATGATGACATTTGGATAATAATTCCCATAGGATTAGGTATCTGCCAATATTACTGGAATTGTAGATGTAACAAGTTTGGGAAAAACGACCAACACAAAGAGGCCTTACATCAACCATAATGGGAAATTTTTTGACAGACTACGACCAAATCAAGACCTATCGGGTCTAAGATTTACAAGGATAGGAAATTAGCCTAAGTTTATACATAACTAGGTTATATCCAAAAGAAAAGTTAATAAGATTCTATCGACGACGAGAACTGTTAGAGTGAGTTCTCGAATTCGACAAAAGACGCTCGATGTCCCTTATACGCCTATCCGATCTTGCCTGCTGAGTTCGAAGTTCCCTGACTTCTGCTTGGGTTTCAACAAGCTCCTTCTGAAGCATTGCATTGCTGACCTGAGCCCTTTCCTGTGCAGACTCTAGTTGGTGAATGTGTACAGTGTTAACACCTGAGTTGGCATCAATCTCCAAGATTCGATTGATAAATGATTGCCCCAGTATCGTGTTCCGAGACATCCTTCTAACTATGATGGGTAGGACTCTGTCAGCAGAACCTCCATCAGTGAGGTTGTAGAAACTTCTATCTCCATTGTAGGGAATGGGTTGACCCTATTCATGGCTCCGAGTATTCAAGTTGGTTGCCTACAGAGGTGTGGGTCCTTGAAATGCAGGTCGGGGATTGTTATTCGGGGCTTGGCCTACTTGAGGTAGGTTGTTGACTTCGGGTTCCGAGTCAGAACCATCAGAAAAGCCTTCAGCTTCATGATCATCCAAAGGAATCGGGTGATCATCATCTGGTTCCTCTTTTAGCCATCCTGCATTGCCGTGGTTGGGGAAGTACAGGTCCCCAGGGATATGGAATCCAACCATTTAATCTATACGAGAATAGGGATAAGGAAATAAGTAATAGAAAAACTAACTCAATAATTATTAGATGATCTTTATCAGTTACTCCAATACTTGTTTAGTGCATACCAGCTATATGTACTCATGACAGGATAGCCCTTCGAATAAGTGAATCCTAACTTTAAGCCCCCAATCAAACAAGAACAGGAAGTAAACCAAAGATTTACAGATTCTAAGGCTATGACATCCTAGGCAAATATACTCGTAATGTATCCACTAAGCAACTATTGGCATACAAATAAAGATCTTTAATTCTCAGATAAATGATTATTGTAACACAAAATACTCCTATAGTATTTTAAGTTTAGTGTTCTGTTCTACTGTTCTCGTTGTAGTAGTGTTGGTAAGTTTTTAGACTTGTTGCAACTTCACAACTATACTTAGGCACATGCTAATCACTCCTCGGATAATGTAGTTGATCAGGCTACATCTTCCTAGGGTTGACCATATGTCTCTAAGTCTACTTGTGTTGTCCAACAATCGTAATACTTTTGTGATGTCCTAGTGACACTGATTTTAGTATGAATGCAAGCACGTATACTTAATTAAATATTTTATTATTTAAAAGTATAAACTCTTTATCAGAGTATTTTAATCCCGCTTGTGTTTATAGTTCGAATATCTTTTATGGGTTGATACACTCGATTCACTATAAACAATGTTCTGATACCAATCTGTCGCACCCCCAAAACCGGTGAACGGCGAAAACGTTCTGGGGTGGAGGACGTCATGTATAGTATCACAAAAATGTAAAGTAGTAAACAAGCAACAACATCATCCATTGCATTAATAGTATAATTTCATACAAGTGTGTTCTGTCACCAAAAATTATATACATCAAAATAAAAGAGGAGTCTTGAACAAGCTCCTTCTTCTCAAAATCCGGCACCTATACCTGTCTACTGCTGACCTGAGAATACAAGTTATTTTGAAAGCGAGTATCAGCTTTAAAGCTAGTGAGATCATAAGTATATTAGTGTCTGAGTTTGTATGAAATCATTTGTAAGATGTTTTGTAATGTATAAGTTTTGTTAAGTTTTGTATTGTTTGTATTTGTTTGAACTCTCCTAGAAAACCCTATGTTTTCTACTAAAAGTAGCCTTCTACCAAGGCATCTAGTATTTGTGTGTATGTCTTATGTAAGAGTGTGTATTTTCCCAACTCCGACTATCATTAACCAAAAATATAGTTTTTACATCACCGTACATCGTGTGCATGATCACGAAGTGAATACAATGGGGAAATATTATAGTACTGTAGTGTCGTATTAAGTAACTACTGTTGTACTAATTACCTTAAGAAATTGTAATTTTTAAGGTAACATGTGATCGGCCTGTATCTTGCTACCGACTCAATAGTAAAACGACAATGTAAGATGCCGTAAAAATGACGTTTGGCAACCGTAGACTTGCAAGTCCCACTGTAGCGAGCAGCAATGTGTAGGATAGTCAATCGAGTATAGATCTATACACAAACTCACACGCTCCCCAATTAAGGAGATTCTGATACAAAAACACTCATGGCAGTTAGTGCCATGCCCTTTTTAATGGCTCACATAACTGTGTTAATGTATATGTGTGCTAGCTGTATTGTGCGTTCTTTCTCTGTCTAGCCTGTATGTTTGCTTCTCGTCATAGTGTCTATTGTTTGTTTCTCCTCACTCTGTTTCATGTTTGATTCTCATCATAGTATGTATTGAATCATGTATGAACTGACTCAATGTATGTTTCATTGTTCTAGTAATAGTATCTTCCTAAACCACCCCTATGGTAGCTTACTAGTAAAGTATGAACATGTTTGTATGCCCTTGCTACCCAAGGGCATGGAATTGATTGAAAGAAATAACATTTTATATCTATATACATATACATAATATATAACTAGGATTCAAACGACCTTCAGACAACTAACCTTGATACCCTAAGACCACATCAAACAAGAACATGAAGTAGGGTAGACTAGCAGTCCTAAGTTCTTTCAATCCTACTTATATAACTATATTTATACAGATACACAGAATATAAGTTTAAAAGAGTTTAAGTAAAAGTATTTGACAATTAAAGGAGTTTGTAAGACAATTTGAGGTAAAACAGTTTGATAAATAGTTTGGAAAGTAAGAAAACCATTTGCTTGGTAGTCATTAGTCACATGTGATTGATATAATAACTATAATTTTTCAACTTGTATCCCCCCCCCCCATAAAAGCATTTAAAACATTTCAAAGGTTAATTTAGGGGTATGAACTCACCTATAGTGAGTGGTTTTGATGACAATGTTGGATCTGTTGCTATGTATCAAGTGGTGACTTGAGTACACACGCGAATCCTATTTAGCATATATTGGCACATATATGAATATAATTAGTGTTATGAACAACAAATTAACGAATTTGGACCACCTTAGGGACTAGTAAACACTTATATTGAAGTGTTACAACCATATATGATTGTATAAAGGGTTATAAGGCTATACAAGAAGGTGTATGGCCAAAATACACACTATATGTGTGTGTGGCCATGTGTGCGGCTAGGTGTGCTGTCAGCACGTGTGTGCGGCCAGGTGTGCTGCCAGAAGCGTATGCTGCCAGAAAACATGGTGTTCATGGTGTTCTTGGTGTAAGATGTTACCTTTCCGGATGATACTTGAGAGGATTTTCGAGTCCTAGCTTTGTAAGAGTGTAAGAAATGATCAAAATGACCAAGGATAGTATATATAGGAGGGTGTGTGCGGCTGGAGGGGTGTGTGGTTGGCCTATGTGCGGCTGGTTGGCCGCAAACTCTAGTGTGCAGCCGCACACACATGGTTTGGTGTGTTTGGCCTGTTTTTCCAATGCTACACCCAAACTAACCCATCCTCCGACACGTATCTCAATTATACTAAGCTTTAAGCACTCGTTTAGACCCAAAACTTCATTATAAAATAGCAAAACGAAGCTAACTTTGATAAAAATGAAGAATGTAAACTAGAAATTTCGGGTTGTTACACAACCTCTTGGATTTCTTGATCCCATATTTCACAATCATGTGTGTCATCTTAAAATGGCATTGTATGGTCTTAAACAAGCCCTATGAGCATGGTGTCAGCGCCTTTCAACCTTTCTTGTTTCTCTTCGTTTAATATGTAGACGTGTAGACACCTCATTATTTGTCTTCAAACGCGACTCATGTGTTCTTTATCTTTTAGTCTACGTTGATGACATAATATTTACTGGTAGTCATGCCTTTGTCATGCACAATTTCATTGCACATCTAAACAAGGAATTTTCTATTACTGATCCTAGTCGTTTAAACTACTTCTTGGGACTAGAAGTATCTTACACTGATACAGGCTTGTTTCTTTGTTAATCCAAGTATGCCCATCACATTCTCACATGAGTTCAACTATTGGATGCCAAACCCTTTAGCACTACCTTGTCTACATCTTATTTTACCACTCAAGGCGTTCCCTTTTAGGATGCTACACTATACACATCTTTGGTTAGTGATCTTCAATATCTTACAATCACACGACCTAATCTTTCCACTGTAGTAAATCAAGTTAGTCAATTTCTCCATGCACCAACTGAGTAACATTTTCAAGTCATTAAACACATCCTACGATATGTCAAGGGTACTCTCTCTTATGGTCTCACATTTTTACACTCACCATCTCCTACTATCCTTGGTTATTCGGATGCGGATTGGGCATGTTGCATTGAGCCACGATGATCTATATATAGTTATTTTATTTTTGGGTGGTAATATTGTTTCTTGGAGTGCTAAGAAACAACCTATTGTCTCTCGTTCTAGTTGTGAGTCTGAGTATCAGACCCTCGCCAATACGACAACTGAAATAATTTGGATCACTCATCTGTTATGAAAGTTACATGTCTTGTCCCCCTCCAGGCCTACTCTTTTGTGTGATAATCGTAATGCCTTATTTCTTAGTTAAAATCTAGATTCTCAGAAACAAGCAAAACACATTGACATTGATAGAATAGGATATTCTCAAGACCCTATAACTTAGGAAATTAATTTGTATTTCCTTTCATTGTTGTTAAATTATATTATAAATATTAATCATTATATCAAAAACCTTATACGATGATCTTTTACAACCCTAATAAGTTGATTATCATTACAGGAGCACTCACACGGTCCGCCTGGATATGCAAAATGACCCGCGTGAGTTTACAGGGACAGATCTGGATTTTCAAACTTGGCTGCTATTTTAGGAAACATGGTGTGACTCTTTTGGAGAACTTTTGAGATCTGAAAATTTGGTGTTTTCTTTGGATTTTTGGAGCAAGAAGAACACACCAATAAGAATTTGAAGAATATCATTTTGCTCTTATCTTCATTTCCAATGTTTGGTACATTTAACTCTTATTTTGTTTTCTTATGTTCAGTCATGCTAAGCTAAACTTATATTGGTTAACTTTTATTCATGAGTTTAGATATATATATATATATATATATATATATATATATATATATATATATATATATATATATATATATATATATATGGTGATTAGTTGGCTAATTTCATGATTAAGTAATGGATCTTCAAATTAGCAAGCAACAAATGGTTCTTGTGTTAGTTTTCATTTCACACAACCACAAAAACATTTTCTCCAACATGGTAGTGAAAGCATTTGACCCATCTTGGATTTGGCGACCTTTTGATTCTTAATGCTAGTTAATTTACACTAATTACAAGCTTAATGAAAATTGTGACTATAACTAAGGAAATATGTTATAAGCTTCTCTGACTATTTTACTAACTAAGAAAAGTCTACGTAATCTCAAGCTTCTTGGATTTTCATAGCCAAATTAGAGATTCATTACAAGTATTGCACCTTGAGTTGGAAAGAATTATTTACCAAATGTTCAAGTAGTGAAATCCCAATGTCAACCGTCTTTCTACCAATGATTTACATCAAAGTTTTGTCTTTGTTGAATTGTAATTTCCAAGTCATAGTATATTTTTAGTTTCTTTAAACAAACCAAAAGATTAAAGCCCCCATCCTTATTTTTATTTTATTTTGACAAGTATTTATACAACATGATTTTCATAGAGTTGCAAATTGAACCAATCTCTGTGGATACGATCCCTTTACCACTATATGTTATTTTTTGTGCAGTATTTAGGGTATTAGTTTTTTTGGCCTCAACAACCACCAAATTTTGGCCCTGTTGTCGGGGATTTGTTTAAATTTAATCAGTTTGTTCTCTATGCCCATATCTCATCGTACAGTTACTTTAGTCAACAATCCCGAAATTGAAAAAGAAGCAATGCATTTGGCAAAGGAAAAGAGAATAGAATGTGGTCAAACTTCTCACACTAACGTGGCTTCGAAGGTTGAAACCGCTTGCTCTAGAGAACCAAAGTGGAACTCGAATCAAGTCCCAATCCTCACGGTTGATTGTGTTTCTAAATGGTTGAAGCCAAATCCATAAGATTAGATGATGCCAAAATAGTTATCGATTTTTTAATGTCTAAGATTTTTGTAAGATTTCGTGTATATAAGGCTTCGATTAGTGATTGAGGGATGCATTTTTGCAACAAGATGATGGAGGCTTTATTGAAGAAGTAAAATGTGACCCATCGTGTCTTTACCACCTATCACCCCTAAAAAATGGCCAAGTGGAAGTTTTGAATCAGAAAGTCATGTCCATCCTTGAGAAAACAGTGGATCTGAAAAGAAAGGATTGGACTTTTTGGCTTAATGATGCTTTATGGGCTTACCAGACCACTTACAAGACCCTGATAGGCATGTCTCCATTTAGATTGGTTTTCGTAAAGCCATGTCATATTCCCGTAGAATTAGATCATCATACATTTTAGGCGGTCAAGTAATGCAACTTTAACATTGATGAGGTGGGGAGACATGGAAATTTCAACTTCAAGAGTTGGAAGAATTGAGGAACGATTCCTATGAGAACACAAAGATTTACAAAGAGAAAAGGAAACCCTTTCACGATGAATCCATCATTCGGAAGAATTTTGAACCGGGACACAAAGTCTTTCATTATCATTCATGTTTAGAGTTATTTTCAGGCAAGCTAAGATCAAGATGGATTGGTTCATTCATTTTGATAAAGGTCTTTGAAGATGGAGCTGCAGAGATTAAAAGTGAAGAAACATGAAAAATTTTCAAGATCAATGTGCATCGATTGAAGCCATTTTATGAGTGTTTCAATGCAAACGTCCTAGAATTCATCCGTTTGGATGTCCCAGGTTATTGAGTGAAAGTTGGAAGCCGTCTCGCCAAAGCGTTAAAGAGAGCCATTAGGAAAGTATTGTGCTTTCCTCTTTTTAAAATTCTGAATAAATGATTTTCAATCATTGTATTTCTTAAAAGTGATTGTTTTTAAAAATCCGAGCCACGCCCTCATTTAAAGTCCCAATTTTCAAAGTTTGAAAAACGGAGAGTCGATGAGTGTCATTGTGATCAAAACCGACAAATTTTTGGAATATATATATATATATATATATATATATATATATATATATATATATATATATATATATATATTGCAAACAGATTCGCATACACGGTCTGTGTGTGACCCTAAACAGTCTGCATGGATCGTTAAAAATCACCTTCAAAACAGTTCCACTCACGCGTCTGCGTGACTTTCCAAATGGTCTGTATTGCTTGATAAAACGGTCTGTGTGGGTTTGGACGTCGTCCGCATACCGAATCAAGAAACAGGAAGCTATCAGATCAAAACACTTTGTCCAGGTGAGATCATGTGCGTTCTGTGTGAGTTCAGTTGACCACCTTTGATTTATATTGACCTAGTTTGACCAAACTTTAAACCCATTTCTACTGATGCCTACATTCGGTTATTCTTCTTACATAAAACTCTTTTCTCTCAATAAACCATTAACCTAAACCCTTATCTCCCTATAAAAACTCAATTTACTGTCAAACCACCCGTCCAAAATCGTGTGAAGTTAGTGCCATTCTCTTCCTCTTCTCGAGCACTACAATCCCAATTCAATTTTCGCCATGATTCGTGACCAAATCAAGAATCGACGGCGACCCCCCATTCCACCATTTTCTCGATTTTCCGGCCACCACCAGCCGATTCTCGGGTTTTTGACACCACCATTGTGTTCCCCTTGGTCTAGACTATAAATTCCACCAAAAATTTCTGGAAAATATCGCCGAAAATTTTCACTATATTTTTCAAGTCTCGCCGGATTTGTCGAATTTTCAGGAAGAACTCTTTTTCATGAGTTACTATACAAAGATTCAAGCTTGGGGGTGATGATTTACAAGAGTTTCAAATTCTGGATTTTCTGGAGCATTTTCAAATTTCAAAATCCGTGAACACCAATGAGGTACACTCTTTCCTTGAATCTATTATTATTATTATTATTATTACATTCATGTTTTGAATGATAATTGCATCCGAATATGTGTAGGATAAATGTCTTGAAATGATTTGGTGATTGTTTTAGTGGTTTATAGGAAGTCAAATTGGTTTATTTAGTTTACTTCGATTATTTGGATTGTTGGTTTGTTTGGATTGTTGATTTCATTACAGGTTCATCATGTCCACTTCATGAAAGCGCCCAACTACTTGTAAATAAAAAGCTAAGGCTAAGGGAGGGAGTAACGATCCGAACATTCCAAAGCTCCCGACAGCAGCAATGAGAGATTTCTAAAAAAATGCACTACAAAGAAAAGTCAAGTCGACAAATTTTGTTTCTATGATCACACTCGTCGATTTGGGTGTCCTCGACGGAGCTATCTAACTATTCCGCAACATCGCATGCGAGAATTTCCTTAGCCTCTTAAATTAGACTTATGAGCTCCCAACTAGAGAATTTCTTGCGGCTTGCGGGCGCAACAAAGAGGAACTAGAATTAGTATTCCATCTTATGGGAGAAACTTATTTGCTCCCTTTCCAAAGGGTGAATGAAATAATGGGTAGGCCAACCACAAACACTCATCAAACTCCCGACGAATTACCTAGCGAGTTCAACCACGAAACCTTTTAGAGGGAAATTACCATTCTTACCTATTCATGTGACGATAGAGATAAAGCCACCTCCATCATTCACCAGTGTCTCTGACTTTTCCACTGCATCCTCATTCGCACGGTTTTTGCGCGACAAGAAGTCAGACAAGTAACAAAAAACGATATATTTTTCTTGTGGTGTATGACTAGGCGTAAAAATCCTCGCCTCAAACTGGATTTCGCCTCACTTCCAGAAGTGTTGTAGCATTCAAGCCCAAAAGACTGGTGATACGTAATTTATATACTAGTTTTTAATTTACAAACCAAACAATCTAAACTAGCTAAATGCGATAGGTAGTGTACCTAATCGAACAGTAGTATAATAAGAAATTTGGGTGTCGAACACAAGGGGAACGAGAATGATTAATAGCTAATTCTCTACTAAAAGTTAACTAATTTCAAAGCAAGTAATGAGGGGTTTTTTCTCTAGTTTTCAAGTCTAGATTACTTAAAAGCAATTATCACAAAAACAAATTAACTAACAAAAAGCAATCTAAATTAAGTTTTAAAACAATATTTTAAAGAGACTTCCGTTTAGATACGACTCACTTTACTCCTATGGTTGATTTCCTGGAAAGTGCAATGGATTAAGTTGTTGTTGCTTACTGATTCCTAAGCTGATTAGAATTTAAGATCGAAAGACTAATCCTTTAGTAAAACAAGTTCATTCATTCCTTGATAAGGTGGAAAAACAAACAGGTACACTAGTATTAAGTTCGAATTTTCTAGACTTGAACTAATGATTGATATTAATGGATAATAACATCAATTCAATACATGAATCATCATCATATACGAGCTTGCACATTAATTTACCCACTTTTCTATTTAACCCTAGGTTTATGATCAAAAAACTAGTCTTATAACTTTGATTATCACAAATTCATAAGATACAGGCCTACCAAAACAGAATAATCATCTAATTTCAGCAAAACTCAACAACAAACACAAAAAGTAGTTATCATTAACACAAAAGGGTCTTTAACAAGCTATCATTACAAATAATCAAGTAGCAACAATCCATAATCTAATCAATAAACATATAGTCATAAATATCCTCTACTCTAAACAGAAGTTAGGGTTTTTAGCCCATAGCTACTGGAAACAAACAATCAAAAAATGAAGTTCACCATCAAAAGCATAATGAAAAACAAAGTAAACACAGGTTTAGAAGTTATGCTGCCTTAAAATCTCTTCAAAACTAAACTTCAAGTTAAATCAAGCCTCTCACAGTCTTCTAGCACGTCTTTGATATTTAAAAATTGATAATAAATTGAAGTATAAGGCAGGGTTGATGGTTGAACTGCAATATATATAGTTTCCAAAAAATGGATCCCACGTCATGGCTAAATAGGCTCTATGACATGGCGATCTTTAATCACACATATTCCCCAAGTCGGCTTCTCTGATCACTAATCTTCTCCACTTCATGGGCTTCATAATTCTTGAGTTCTTTTGACCGTGATTAACTTGATCCAATTTTGCTGCTTCCAGCTCCCCATTTTCTCTCTTTTAATCTCGAGCATGTATTTGCTGCTACAAAATAGATTTTAAACATATTAAGAACCTTTTTTCCTAAAATAAGAACAATTGTAGCTAAAAATATTAAGATAAAGCACAAAGTATATGAATAAATATGCAAATATTAACTAATGATATTTACATTAGAGGATTTTTTTCCCTACTTGTTGATGCCCTTGATATTGAATTCCAACCCGACTTCTAGCCCGTGGATGACAAGAATCTTTTAGATTCCCGTGCCTTAAAGAGCATTCATCACATCTACAAATGGTCTGATGGATGTTCAACTTGGTTCTGTCCTCAAAGAATCCCTTATCTCATCATCCTCGACCCTAGAGCCTCCAACTACATCCCTCATGATCAGTCAATGGAAACTCGCAAGAACCATCACTCAAGAGGTCCATGAGGAAGTAATTCCTCAAGAGGATGAGATACACATAGATCAGGAGCCTGAGTATGAACAAATGGAAGTATCGCAATAAACTCCACCTCAGGGATACTACTAACTCCCACCCAATTTCGTTGAATGACTTGATGTGCTTTGTGTCTTGCAAGAAATCATGGAACAACAAATGCATCATGTGTCGGGTTAGTATCAATCCCAAACCACTTTGAGCACATTTTGCTTCCATCTCCTTACCCCAAATCCCCTTCCCACTAAACCATACCCTCCACCACCTTACCTTTACCCTTACCTACCCAATCCCTATCCCTATCCTCATCCTCATCCCCTGATCTAGGTATCTTGCCATTCCCCCAAGCATTGAAGACAAGCTTGGGTTGGGGTATTTCCTTTCTATTTTTTCTTTTCCGCATTATTAGTAGGTTGTATATTAGTTAAGTTACATTCATTTTTATTTATTTTGTTTATATTTAAAACTTCAAAAAGGTTTTATTTTCTTTTTTTTTTATCCACTTTTTATTTTAGCATAACATTTAATTATGGTGTTAACATACATGGTTTTTGTTATCTATTTATTCTCATCCCTTGGATGTCATGGAACATGGTAATAGCTATTGTATCTAGGGGTGTTCAAAATCGAATATCTAAAATTTCAGATATCCGGATTTCGGATAGTGAATTTCGATATCCAAATCCGTATCTGAAATTTCTGATATCCGAATTATCCAAAATTTCTATCTTTTTTTGGCAATACAATTACACAATCTATACAATAAGCACTATTTAAAAATAATAATATCAATAAAAAGAGTACACTTATTTAATAAAGAATTGTAACAAAACAGATATATACGAAACAATTCGATAAACGTTTTGTGCCTTCGTGGATTATGTGTATTACCATTGTAAATTAACTACATGAACTATCACCAATAATATTTAGGAGCTTTATAGTACTCAACATTATTAGATCAGTTCTTTAAGTCGGTAGTTTAGAGTTTCCATAGTCTAGAATCTTCGTTCTAATCTTGTGTAAAACAAATAAAAAACGTAAGTGCAATGAGGACGGAGACAACTAACATCTACATGTATAAATAAATATAATATATGTATACATAGGTAAACATTCAATAGAGAAACATTATAAACGGTTCTTCAAGAAACCAAATCTTTTTTCAAATTTTAGAGCTTAATATTTAATAAAAAAAACTAAAATATCTAAATTAATAACTTCAGATTGTGAATGCTAATATATTTTTTGGATTCACCATGTGATTTTAGATTCACAATGTGAATCTGCATAAATTTTACACTATGTATTTGACGAAAAAAAAAGTTAACTTTTTATTGAATTTGATATCATTGAAAAAATGATAAAAAGTTATGAATTTCTGTATTTTTGGTTTTTTTATTGATAAAAAAAGCTTTAAAAGCTGGAAAAAAATTGGTCATTTGTTTCATGTTTAATAATGTTTCTCTATTGAACCTCACTTTATTTATATATATATATATATATATATATATATATATATATATATATATATATATATATATATATATATATATATATATATATATATACACACACACACACGCTATGTACTTCCTATTAATGGTCTTTTAAATTTTTTAATGTAAAATATGATTTCAGATATCGAATATCATAATATCCAAAATATTGGAACATAACTATCCGTATTCGAATCCGAAAAATCAGGTATCTGAATTTCTGATTGGATTTTTGGATTCTCAAATCGGATTTCTGGATGTGGATATTATTGAACAGCCCTAGTGTATCTTTATTAGTCCAGAATCTTGTTTGTTATCTCACTTATCATATATCATATACATAGGACCACTAGGCCGCAGTTTGGATTTCATACTTGTGATCAAATGTTGTAGCTTAAAAGGGTAAATGATCATTGTTAGGACAATTTTTCATGAAGAATTATGCATACAACACTAAAAGCTGTAGGATATACTATAACAATGGATGTTCATACCCCCATGGTTTATACTATAGAGAGGGATCACTATTTATTAAAGTTTGAATCATTAGGATGAAGCATTGAAGCTTGCCCCGAGTAATAATCCATATCTGGCCTCTTTACTAACCATTTTTGAGATTTTTAGGCTTATAGTTATCCTTTAGAAGTCTTTAATATATTTTGAAATCAAAAGTTTGAATAAGAGCCTACAACTTTATGCTCCAGGCTAAGGTCATTTCACATTCTAGACCATTCGAATTATTATCTATAGGTTCCACGTACATATTTTTGGAACCAAATTTTTGAGTCAAATGTTTTTATTTAAATCTTACTATTCTATAATTTTCCTTAAAAAACGAAAACAAAAAGGTACAAATAAGCAACTCTAAATTGAAATTATTTTATATTGGTGACCGGTCAAATTATTGGACAAGTTTTCTTACATTTTTTGATCACCCGTCGATTGATATATATGTTAGATAGGTAGGTTTAATGTATATAGATCGAATTGAACTTTTCCGCAAATTTGGTGATGCTAGAAAGTCTATCGAGTCGGGTTGCTATATAAATTTTGGGTCAACACTAAGTGAATTGATTCTTAAAACGGTGCAAGAGCGATAAAAACCCAATTACATATGGAAAGCAACTGTCAAATGAGAGATCACATAACTTTTGTGATAAGAGTATACACTTAAAAAGAGCTCCAAGTGAGGCCATCCATTTGCTTTCTCCCTACTACATCGGCTTTTTTATTGTATGCGTTCTCCATTGAAGACAGTGATTAGCCTCCCCTCCTTTTCATGCGAACGAGTTGTTCTGGGATGTGGTTTATGGTTCCAATAACAACCGGATGAAAAGTTCTTGGGATAAAAACAAGATCACCTCAGACCATGTTGATTGACCTAGACGAGGTTCTACGGCTTCAACCCTTCTTTTTGTTTTTAGTTTAGTTCATTCTAGTCTTGTCTTACTTGAGGACAAGTAGGGTTCAAGCTTGGGGTGATTTGATAGTTTCATTTTATTTACTTACTTTTCTAACGTTTTTAGCATATTTCATCTCATTTTAGTTAATCTTCATCAATATTTTCTCCTTTTGTTATTTTATATCTTTATCAAGTACTTTCTTGTCTTTTGAGTTTAATTGTAGATTTATCAACAACAATGCAATATGGAGCGATTGTGGGAGTGCGGGATCTTGAAACATAAGGATTGATGTATGTTTACAAACTTCAACACGTTCACTTGGGCTTGCTAGAAAAAAGAAGATAGAGCTAAATTTCACTTAGTATAGAATGAACATTTGGATGATGATGTGATTATTTTGGGCTATGGAAGATCAAGGAAGAAATGGGATAACTTCGAAGTGTTTAGAAGACAACGATTGGGCTTTTGATGACATGTAAGTGGGCTGAACCATAAGCAAGAAGAGAGTGAAGGATGAAGGCCTTAAGAATAAGCTAATTATCATTACAGCAGAACTCACGCGGTCTGTGTGGATATGCAAAACGGTTTGTGTGAGTTCGCAGGGATAGATCCAGAATTTCAAACTTGGCTGCTATTTTTGGAAAGTTGGTGATACTCTTTTGGAGAGCTTTTAAGATACGAAAATTTGGTGTTTTCTCTGGATTTTTGGACCAATAAGAACACACTAAGAAGACTTTAAAGGCTATCATTTTCTCTCATTTTCACTTGGAATGTTTTGTACATTTAACTATTATTTTGTTTCCTTAAGTTTACCCATGCTAAGCTAAACTTCTATTGGTTGGCTTTGGAAGTAACCCTTGAATATTTGGTTGATCTTGAAGAACTTTATAAACTTGTTACTGGATCTTTATGAAAGTGTTTTCTATCTTAACATCTTATATCTACTTATATGTCTTTAGTCATGAGTTTAGATGTGTGTGTGTGTGTGTGTATATATATATATATATATATATATATATATATATATATATATATTGATTATATGGGTAATTTGTTGATTAAGTAATGGATCTTCAAATTAGTAAGAAACAAATGGTTTTTGTGTTAGATTTCACTTCGCACAATCATAAAACCATTTTCTCCAACATGGTAGTGAAAACATTTGACTCCTCTTGGATTTGGTGACCCTTTTATTCTTAATGCTAGTTAATTTTCACTAATTCCATGTTTAATGGAAATTATGACTTTAACTAAGGAAATATGATATGAGCTTCTCTAGATATTTTACTAACTAAGAAAAATCTATGTAATATCAAGCTTCTTGGATTTTTATAGCCAAATTAGAGATTCATTACAAGTATTGCACCTTGAGTTCTAATGATTTATTTGCAAACGTTCAAGTGATGAAACCCCAATGTCAACCATCTTTCTATCATTGATTTACATCAAAATTTTGTCTTTGTTGAATTGTAATTTCCAAGTCTTAGTATATTTTTAGGTTCTTTAAACAACCTAAAAGATTAAAACCCCTATCTTTATTTTTAGTTTATTTGTCTCATGTTCAACATGATGTCTGTAGTAAAGGGATAACTAATAAACTTACCTTATACACTAATAGTAGCTTTGAACTTCTAGGGAATTGGGCGTTGATAGAATAGAACAAAGTTGTATGTTGTTGGTGGCAGTGAAATGTTGCTAGACATTCATTACTGTCTATATCAATCTATTATGAGTCTTGCGCAAGTGGAAGATTGAAAGATCTAGTATGCTCAAGAGTCATATTAAAATGATATTGGTAATTAACATATGGTCTTAAGGGTCACACTAACAACAACTTGATACAATTGATTCTTTATTAGAAATTGATTTTAATAAATAGTCATAAACTCTTATAGTAATTTGGGAAAATATTTACTTCATGGAAATAATTATTTTACAATAACAAGTATCATATTATTTCATATAGTATGAATTAATAAGTCCTATACAAGTACAACATTTTAGACTAAATAAATGCTTTTGTCTTTTACCTAAAATTTGAAGTTTATATCTTATAAACTAGTTTTATAAAATTGAAAAGAGTAGTTCTTTTTCTTTTATACATTAAAACCCTAGCCTCCTCTTTAGAGGACAGGTTATGGTTGTTTGATTATTTTAAAGAAAAGAATACTTGACTTGTAATGCATGGTAACATTATGGTCTAGAAACATGGAATGCCTAACTAGTTAAGAACGTATGGGTAATGACTTCACTTTATACGTATAAAGTTGGGGCTTTCATTTCACTCACTCTTGCATGTCAAATTTGACATACACTCTTACTCTCTCATTCTATCTAGCTTTTAAGGATTAGAAGATTAAGTCACTTGCATTTGTTTCTCTCTTGAAGATAGAACTTGGTCTTATCTTCAAGCTTAATAGTTTTATCACAAAGAACAACAAAGGTTGCTATTTCTTCATCTCCTGTATGGTTGTTTTTTTTTATCTTTCCATTTTTGCAAGACGGTCCTTGGTGGGTTGTAACTTGTTTATTTTGTTCATAGATCAAGTCTTCCGCTTGCCATGTTTTTCAAGTTTATGAAACAATTTTGAACTAAAACTCAACAATTTGTATCAAGTGCCACCTTGCAAGTTTGGTTAGATTTTTTAATTTTCGTAAATCTTGGTTTTTGGAGAATATGGATAACTTGTTTTTGTGTAAAAATGAGTCCATACATATTTTCTTTGACATCTTCTTAATTGTTATTTTTGTGACAAAAGTATACATGTATTTTTGTTAAAACTGCAAAATTGGTCCATATGGTATTCTAAAAATTTCGGAAAGGGTCCAAAAGGTTTCCAACTTGTATGGATGGTCGAAAATCAAGGTTTTCCTGTGGTTTTGGTCCCTATAGATCTTGAAAAGACTGTTTTGCCCCCTTTTTTTTTTCTTTTTTGTATTTTTTTTTATATTTTCTTTAATAATTTATTAATTAAAAATAAAAAATGAAAGAATTATGCCCACCCCCACCCTCACCCCTACCCCTACCCCTACCAATACTCTCTCTCTCTCTCTCTCCCTCTCTCTTTCTCTCTCTCTCTCTCTCTAGATCTTGTACGAATAAATGAATGACAGGGTTGTTCCTTTCTGAAGATAATCAACATTTTGAATGAACTTCTCGATTTAAGCATATACTAAAAAGGTGTAAACATAGGTCTTCAATTTCAACAGAGGGGAGAAAAGGAAGAAAGGGTGTTCGTCTTCAACAGAAAGGACAACCACCAAATTATCAGAATGCAACCAACACCACTGTCGGCCACTAGTCTCCTAGAAACCTCTGATCTGAAACACCCTTGATTTTCAGGTGAAGACAAAGAAACCCTATGATCTCTAGATCCTCATTTTCATTTTTCTTCAGGCTATCAATTATGTTTTTTGTTCAAGATCTAGATTAGCAATCAGTCGTTGCCACCTAGTAATCAATCGCCAAAATCCCTAGCAATCAACTGATGTTGCCATTACGACGAACATTGGGGTTTCAAATGGTGATGTCGTCGGATCTAGCTCTAACCCTAATCAAAATCCGTCTCCATAACCGAGATCTGAAGATGAAACGAAAACTGAAGGCAATATATTTAATTTTGGAGTGTATGTGTATGTTTGTGTTTGAAGGAAAGAAATCCATTTCTTTCCCCAAATTCTGGCATTTGTGTATTAGCTATGAGATGAACATAAGATTTTCATCTTCATATTTACCCTAATTTCTTCACCTTCATCTAGTTCCCAGATCTTCATCTTGTTCAGCCTTGTTTATATGTGTATGAATAAGGAAGAGATAGTGAGTAATAGAGAGAGAGAGAGAGAGAAAAATAGAATGAGTGAGAGAGAGAGGGAGAGAGAGAGAGAGAGAGAGAGTGAGAAAGAGAGTATGAATCTGGTTCAAAACTTCATCAGATGGAAGTGGTGATATTCCATTTTTCTGAAAATCAGAATGATTAAGATGTGTTTTGTGGAGAGAGAGAGAGATAGAAGGGGGTGGGGGATAATTTTCTTTTTTTGTTTATTTTTAATTAAAATAGTATTAGAATGATTATAAAAAATTCAAAAAGAAAATAAATAGGCATAATCGTCTTTTCAAGTATTTTTGGACCAAAATCATGAAAATATTTTAATTTTGGAACTTCCATGCAAGTGGAAACGTTTTTGGACCCCATCCAAAGTTTTTAGAATACCACAGGGACCAATCTTGCAGTTTTGTCTGCATTTTTTGTCACTTAAAGTTGTCTTATAAAAACAAACGGTTTTTTTTTATGTTTATATGTATTTTAGAGTGCATAAACAAGCCATGTAACATTTGTGTGGTTGTTTGTCTGATTTATTATAATGGTTTTAATATTCTTTTATTTATAAAGTATGTAATAAAAGTAGTTAATTTTCTTTTTTCATTCTTGTAAGTAAAAGATTAGTTGTAGATATAATTTATTTTGTACAGAAAAATGTAACAAGAAATGAAGTTGGAGCCATTTTTGAAGATCATATAAGGATTTTTCGCAACTTTTTATGTTGCTGGAAAAAATGCAACCTTTTTGGAATCTGTCCAAAAGTGTTGTTGTTGGCCGATTCTTTTTATGCTTCTTGAATTTTTTTCATTTCAAGAAGTTTCAACCTTTTCCAAGCAGTAGATGTATTCTCAAGTGGGAGCTTCATCAACAACATTACTAGAAGATCATGAAGTCCTTTCGTCCCTTTAGGAAGGACCTATCACTTTTGTGTTGGCTCACAAAAGTGTTAATTAGATCATGACTTGTATATGTCAAATGCATGTTTGAGTTGTTTATTTTTATGCAAATATTTTGTATGGTTGATAAATTATTTTCTCACAAACTCAAACTATTTTTTGGACAAAATAAAAATCACATTTAATTTGGTTTTTCAAAATAGAAAAATGAACATAAGATGTAACAAGTTATAAATTTAAAATTAAAAAAAAAAACGGCTTTATGAAAATGCTTATAACAAAAAAAAATTGAAATAGTTAAATTATAAGTCTAAAATGGTGATTTTATAACTTATTCAAACTCCAAAGTATTAATAACAAAAAGAAGCTTTATTAAGTACTAAACAATGTTAAAAAAAGGCTTAAACTCCACTTTATATTGGATATTATTGTTAAAATTGTCCACATCAAAATATAAAAACCAAATTTTATATATAAACCTTAGAAGTATTTTTTTTTTTTTGGAAAATTGATACAATCATTAATTGGATGCATGCAATTATCATGATATCACATGTTTTAAAATATAATAACAAAACATACAAATTCCTTTCAAAAGGCAAGTCTATGTCATCCAACTTTAGAAGCATTTGCGCACCATTTGTGTACATGTTGTGGGATAAAGGTCACCTAACCATTTGTGTTATCTTTTGGTGTCCAAAGTATTTTTGCGATTTCTATAACTAAGTTATATGTCAATTATACAAGTTTCTCTAGTTGGATGAATTGATTGGAAACCACTTGTGGTAAAGGTCACATAAAGCTAGAGTGTTCCAAGACATAGATGAGACCAAACATGTCAAATTAACAAATTGATTGATAAGGGTCTTATACATTTAGGAATTACAAGTAGCATTATTAACAAAAACTATTTAACGTACTAAAATTGAGTAAATGGGATAAATGTCACCTAACCATTTATTTAATTTGTAACTTGGATCCGAGACTTTAAATAAATGATGTTTTTGGAAACAAAAAGGTATTATTTTTAAAAAATTAAATACTGAATAAAACTTTGTTAAATTTTGTAGCTGGTTCAACCTACTACTTTTTGGATTATGCCCACCCCCACCCCCACCCCTACCCCTAACCCTACCAATACTCTCTCTCTCTCTCTCTCTCGCTTTCTCTCTTTCTCTCTCTCTCTCTCTCTAGATCTTGTATGAATAGATGAATGAAAGGGTTGTTGCTTTCTGATGATAATCAACATTTTGAATGAACTTCTGGATTTAAGCATATACTAAAAAGGTGTAAACATAGGTCTTCAATTTCAACAGAGGGGAGAAAGGGAAGAAAGGGTGTTCGTCTTCACCAGAAAGGACAACCACCAAATTATCAGAATGCAACTAACACCACTGTCGGCCACTAGTCTCCTAGAAACCTCTGATCTGAAACACCCTTGATTTTCAGGTGAAGACAAAGAAACCCTATAATCTCTAGATCCTCATTTTCATTTTTCTTCAAGTTATCAATTATGTTTTTTGTTCAAGATCTGGATAAGCAATCAGTCGTTGCCACCTAGTAATCAATCGCCGAAATCCCTAGCAATCAACTGATGTTGCCATTACGACGAACATTGGGGTTTCAAATGGTGATGTCGTCGGATCTATCTCTAACCCTACTCAAAATCCGTCTCCATAACCGAGATCTGAAGATGAAACGAAAACTGAAGGCAATATATTTTATTTTGGAGTGTATGTGTATGTTTGTGTTTGAAGGCAAGAAATCCATTTCTTTCCCCAAATTCTGGCATTTGTGTATTAGCTATGAGATGAACATAAGATTTTCATCTTCATATTTACCCAAATTTCTTCACCTTCATCTAGTTCCCAGATCTTCATCTTGTTCAGCCTTGTCTATATGTGTATGAATAAGGAAGAGATAGTGAGTAATATAGAGAGAGAAATAGAATGAGTGAGAGAGAGGGAGAGAGATCAAGAGAGAGAGAGAGAGTATGAGTCTGGTTCAAATCTTCATCAGATGGAAGTGGTGATATTCCATTTTTCTGAAAATCAGAATGATGAAGATGTGTTTTGTGGTGAGAGAGAGAGAAGGGGGTTGGGGGGTACTATGGGTAGGGTGGGGGATAATTTTCTTTTTTTGTTTATTTTTAATTAAAATAGTATTAGAATGATTATAAAAAATTCAAAAAGAAAATAAATAGGCATAATCGTCTTTTCAAGTATTTTTGGACCAAAATCATGAAAATATTTTAATTTTGGAACTTCCATGCAAGTGGGAACGTTTTTGGACCCCATCCAAAGTTTTTAGAATACCACAGGGACCAATCTTGCAGTTTTGTCTGCATTTTTTGTCACTTAAAGTTGTATTATAAAAACAAACGTTTTTTTTTATGTTTATATGTATTTTAGAGTGCATAAACAAGCCATGTAACATTTGTGTGGTTGTTTGTCTGATTTATTATAATGGTTTTAATATTCTTTTATTTATAAAGTATGTAATAAAAGTAGTTAATTTTCTTTTTTCATTCTTGTAAGTAAAAGATTAGTTGTAGATATAATTTATTTTGTACAGAAAAATGTAACAAGAAATGAAGTTGGAGCCATTTTTGAAGATCATATAAGGATTTTTCGCAACTTTTTATGCTGCTGGAAAAAATGCAACCTTTTTGGAATCTGTCCAAAAGTGTTGTTGGCCGATTCTTTTTATGCTTCTTGAATTTTTTTCATTTCAAGAAGTTTCAACCTTTTCCAAGCAGTAGATGTATTCTCAAGTGGGAGCTTCATCAACAACATTACTAGAAGATCATGAAGTCCTTTCGTCCCTTTAGGAAGGACCTATCACTTTTGTGTTGGCTCACAAAAGTGTTAATTAGATCATGACTTGTATATGTCAAATGCATGTTTGAGTTGTTTATTTTTATGCAAATATTTTGTATGGTTGATAAATTATTTTCTCACAAACTCAAACTATTTTTTGGACAAAATAAAAATCACATTTAATTTGGTTTTTCAAAATAGAAAAATGAACATAAGATGTAACAAGTTATAAATTTAAAATTAAAAAAAAAAAGGCTTTATGAAAATGCTTATAACAAAAAAAAATTGAAATAGTAAAATTATAAGTCTAAAATGGTGATTTTATAACTTATTCAAACTCCAAAGTATTAATAACAAAAAGAAGCTTTATTAAGTACTAAACAATGTTAAAAAAAGGCTTAAACTCCACTTTATATTGGATATTATTGTTAAAATTGCACCACATCAAAATATAAAAACCAAATTTTATATATAAACCTTAGAAGTATTTTTTTTTTGGAAAATTGATACAATCATTAATTGGATGCATGCAATTATCATGATATCACGTGTTTTAAAATATAATAACAAAACATACAAATTCCTTTCAAAAGGCAAGTCTATGTCATCCAACTTTAGAAGCATTTGCGCACCATTTGTGTACATGTTGTGGGATAAAGGTCACCTAACCATTTGTGTTATCTTTTGGTGTCCAAAGTATTTTTGCGATTTCTATAACTAAGTTATATGTCAATTATACAAGTTTCTTTAGTTGGATGAATTGATTGGAAACCACTTGTGGTAAAGGTCACATAAAGCTAAAGTGTTCCAAGACATAGATGAGACCAAACATGTCAAATTAACAAATTGATTGATAAGGGTCTTATACATTTAGGAATTACAAGTAGCATTATTAATAAAAACTATTTAACGTACTAAAATTGAGTAAATGGGATAAATGTCACCTAACCATTTATTTAATTTGTAACTTGGATCCGAGACTTTAAATAAATGATGTTTTTGGAAACAAAAAGGTATTATTTTTAAAAAATTAAATACTGAATAAAACTTTGTTAAATTTTGTAGCTGGTTCAACCTACTACTTTTTGGATTATGCCCACCCCCACCCCCACCCCTACCCCTACCTATACTCTCTCTCTCTCTCTCTCTGTCTCTCTCTCTCTCTCGCTTTCTCTCTTTCTCTCTCTCTCTCTCTCTCTAGATCTTGTATGAATAGATGAATGAAAGGGCTGTTGCTTTCTGATGATAATCAACATTTTGAATGAACTTCTGGATTTAAGCATATACTAAAAAGGTGTAAACATAGGTCTTCAATTTCAACAGAGGGGAAAAAGGGAAGAAAGGGTGTTCGTCTTCACCAGAAAGGACAACCACCAAATTATCAGAATGCAACCAACACCACTGTCGGCCACTGGTCTCCTGGAAACCTCTGATCTGAAACACCCTTGATTTTCAGATGAAGACAAAGAAACCTTATAATCTCTAGATCCTCATTTTCATTTTTCTTCAAGTTATCAATTATGTTTTTTGTTCAAGATCTGGATTAGCAATCAGTCGTTGCCACCTAGTAATCAATCGCCGAAATCCCTAGCAATCAACTGATGTTGCCATTACGACGAACATTGGGGTTTCAAATGGTGATGTCGTCGGATCTATCTCTAACCCTAATCAAAATCCGTCTCCATAACCGAGATCTGAAGATGAAACGAAAACTGAAGGCAATATATTTAATTTTGGAGTGTATGTGTATGTTTGTGTTTGAAGGCAAGAAATCCATTTCATTCCCCAAATTCTGGCATTTGTGTATTAGCTATGAGATGAACATAAGATTTTCATCTTCATATTTACCCTAATTTCTTCACCTTCATCTAGTTCCAAGATCTTCATCTTGTTCAGCCTTGTCTATATGTGTATGAATAAGGAAGAGATAGTGAGTAATAGAGAGAGAGAGAGAGAGAGAAATAGAATGAGTGAGAGAGAGAGGGAGAGAGATCAAGAGAGAGAGAGAGAGAGAAAGAGAGAGTATGAATCTGGTTCAAATCTTCATCAGATGGAAGTGGCGATATTCCATTTTTCTGAAAATCAGAATGATGAAGATGTGTTTTGTGGAGAGAGAGAGAGAAGGGGGTTGGGGGGGGGGGGGGGGTACTATGGGTAGGGTGGGGGATAATTTTCTTTTTTTGTTTATTTTTAATTAAAATAGTATTAGAATGATTATAAAAAATTCAAAAATAAAATAAATAGGCATAATCGTCTTTTCAAGTATTTTTGGACCAAAATCATGAAAATATTTTAATTTTGGAACTTCCATGCAAGTGGGAACGTTTTTGGACCCCATCCAAAGTTTTTAGAATACCACAGGGACCAATCTTGCAGTTTTGTCTGCATTTTTTGTCACTTAAAGTTGTCTTATAAAAACAAACGTTTTTTTTTTATGTTTATATGTATTTTAGAGTGCATAAACAAGCCATGTAACATTTGTGTGGTTGTTTGTCTGATTTATTATAATGGTTTTAATATTCTTTTATTTATAAAGTATGTAATAAAAGTAGTTAATTTTCTTTTTTCATTCTTGTAAGTAAAAGATTAGTTGTAGATATAATTTATTTTGTACAGAAAAATGTAACAAGAAATGAAGTTGGAGCCATTTTTGAAGATCATATAAGGATTTTTCGCAACTTTTTATGTTACTGGAAAAAATGCAACCTTTTTGGAATCTGTCCAAAAGTGTTGTTGTTGGCCGATTCTTTTTTTGCTTCTTGAATTTTTTTCATTTCAAGAAGTTTCAACCTTTTCCAAGCAGTAGATGTATTCTCAAGTGGGAGCTTCATCAACAACATTACTAGAAGATCATGAAGTCCTTTCGTCCCTTTAGGAAGGACCTATCACTTTTGTGTTGGCTCACAAAAGTGTTAATTAGATCATGACTTGTATATGTCAAATGCATGTTTGAGTTGTTTATTTTTATGCAAATATTTTGTATGGTTGATAAATTATTTTCTCACAAACTCAAACTATTTTTTGGACAAAATAAAAATCACATTTAATTTGGTTTTTCAAAATAGAAAAATGAACATAAGATGTAACAAGTTATAAATTTAAAATTAAAAAAAAAAAACGGCTTTATGAAAATGCTTATAACAAAAAAAAATTGAAATAGTTAAATTATAAGTCTAAAATGGTGATTTTATAACTTATTCAAACTCCAAAGTATTAATAACAAAAAGAAGCTTTATTAAGTACTAAACAATGTTAAAAAAAGGCTTAAACTCCACTTTATATTGGATATTATTGTTAAAATTGCCCACATCAAAATATAAAAACCAAATTTTATATATAAACCTTAGAAGTATTTTTTTTTTTTTTTGGAAAATTGATACAATCATTAATTGGATGCATGCAATTATCATGATATCACATGTTTTAAAATATAATAACAAAACATACAAATTCCTTTCAAAAGGCAAGTCTATGTCATCCAACTTTAGAAGCATTTGCGCACCATTTGTGTACATGTTGTGGGATAAAGGTCACCTAACCATTTGCGTTATCTTTTGGTGTCCAAAGTATTTTTGCGATTTCTATAACTAAGTTATATGTCAATTATACAAGTTTCTCTAGTTGGATGAATTGATTGGAAACCACTTGTGGTAAAGGTCACATAAAGCTAGAGTGTTCCAAGACATAGATGAGACCAAACATGTCAAATTAACAAATTGATTGATAAGGGTCTTATACATTTAGGAATTACAAGTAGCATTATTAACAAAAACTATTTAACGTACTAAAATTGAGTAAATGGGATAAATGTCACCTAACCATTTATTTAATTTGTAACTTGGATCCGAGACTTTAAATAAATGATGTTTTTGGAAACAAAAAGGTATTATTTTTAAAAAATTAAATACTGAATAAAACTTTGTTAAATTTTGTAGCTGGTTCAACCTACTACTTTTTGGATTATGCCCACCCCCACCCCCACCCCTACCCCTAACCCTACCAATACTCTCTCTCTCTCTCTCTCTCTCTCTCGCTTTCTCTCTTTCTCTCTCTCTCTCTCTAGATTTTGTATGAATAGATGAATGAAAGGGTTGTTGCTTTCTGATGATAATCAACATTTTGAATGAACTTCTGGATTTAAGCATATACTAAAAAGGTGTAAACATAGGTCTTCAATTTCAACAGAGGGGAGAAAGGGAAGAAAGGGTGTTCGTCTTCACCAGAAAGGACAACCACCAAATTATCAGAATGCAACTAACACCACTGTCGGCCACTAGTCTCCTAGAAACCTCTGATCTGAAACACCCTTGATTTTCAGGTGAAGACAAAGAAACCCTATAATCTCTAGATCCTCATTTTCATTTTTCTTCAAGTTATCAATTATGTTTTTTGTTCAAGATCTGGATAAGCAATCAGTCGTTGCCACCTAGTAATCAATCGCCGAAATCCCTAGCAATCAACTGATGTTGCCATTACGACGAACATTGGGGTTTCAAATGGTGATGTCGTCGGATCTATCTCTAACCCTACTCAAAATCCGTCTCCATAACCGAGATCTGAAGATGAAACGAAAACTGAAGGCAATATATTTTATTTTGGAGTGTATGTGTATGTTTGTGTTTGAAGGCAAGAAATCCATTTCTTTCCCCAAATTCTGGCATTTGTGTATTAGCTATGAGATGAACATAAGATTTTCATCTTCATATTTACCCAAATTTCTTCACCTTCATCTAGTTCCCAGATCTTCATCTTGTTCAGCCTTGTCTATATGTGTATGAATAAGGAAGAGATAGTGAGTAATATAGAGAGAGAAATAGAATGAGTGAGAGAAAGGGAGAGAGATCAAGAGAGAGAGAGAGAGAGAGAGTATGAGTCTGGTTCAAATCTTCATCAGATGGAAGTGGTGATATTCCATTTTTCTGAAAATCAGAATGATGAAGATGTGTTTTGTGGTGAGAGAGAGAGAAGGGGGTTGAGGGGGTACTATGGGTAGGGTGGGGGATAATTTTCTTTTTTTGTTTATTTTTAATTAAAATAGTATTAGAATGATTATAAAAAATTCAAAAAGAAAATAAATAGGCATAATCGTCTTTTCAAGTATTTTTGGACCAAAATCATGAAAATATTTTAATTTTGGAACTTCCTTGCAAGTGGGAACGTTTTTGGACCCCATCCAAAGTTTTTAGAATACCACAGGGACCAATCTTGCAGTTTTGTCTGCATTTTTTGTCACTTAAAGTTGTCTTATAAAAACAAACGTTTTTTTTTATGTTTATATGTATTTTAGAGTGCATAAACAAGCCATGTAACATTTGTGTGGTTGTTTGTCTGATTTATTATAATGGTTTTAATATTCTTTTATTTATAAAGTATGTAATAAAAGTAGTTAATTTTCTTTTTTCATTCTTGTAAGTAAAAGATTAGTTGTAGATATAATTTATTTTGTACAGAAAAATGTAACAAGAAATGAAGTTGGAGCCATTTTTGAAGATCATATAAGGATTTTTCGCAACTTTTTATGCTGCTGGAAAAAATGCAACCTTTTTGGAATCTGTCCAAAAGTGTTGTTGGCCGATTCTTTTTATGCTTCTTGAATTTTTTTCATTTCAAGAAGTTTCAACCTTTTCCAAGCAGTAGATGTATTCTCAAGTGGGAGCTTCATCAACAACATTACTAGAAGATCATGAAGTCCTTTCGTCCCTTTAGGAAGGACCTATCACTTTTGTGTTGGCTCACAAAAGTGTTAATTAGATCATGACTTGTATATGTCAAATGCATGTTTGAGTTGTTTATTTTTATGCAAATATTTTGTATGGTTGATAAATTATTTTCTCACAAACTCAAACTATTTTTTGGACAAAATAAAAATCACATTTAATTTGGTTTTTCAAAATAGAAAAATGAACATAAGATGTAACAAGTTATAAATTTAAAATTAAAAAAAAAAAACGGCTTTATGAAAATGCTTATAACAAAAAAAAATTGAAATAGTTAAATTATAAGTCTAAAATGGTGATTTTATAACTTATTCAAACTCCAAAGTATTAATAACAAAAAGAAGCTTTATTAAGTACTAAACAATGTTAAAAAAAGGCTTAAACTCCACTTTATATTGGATATTATTGTTAAAATTCCACCACATCAAAATACAAAAACCAAATTTTATATATAAACCTTAGAAGTATTTTTTTTTTGGAAAATTGATACAATCATTAATTGGATGCATGCAATTATCATGATATCACATGTTTTAAAATATAATAACAAAACATACAAATTCCTTTCAAAAGGCAAGTCTATGTCATCCAACTTTAGAAGCATTTGCGCACCATTTGTGTACATGTTGTGGGATAAAGGTCACCTAACCATTTGTGTTATCTTTTGGTGTCCAAAGTATTTTTGCGATTTCTATAACTAAGTTATATGTCAATTATACAAGTTTCTCTAGTTGGATGAATTGATTGGAAACCACTTGTGGTAAAGGTCACATAAAGCTAGAGTGTTCCAAGACATAGATGAGACCAAACATGTCAAATTAACAAATTGATTGATAAGGGTCTTATACATTTAGGAATTACAAGTAGCATTATTAATAAAAACTATTTAACGTACTAAAATTGAGTAAATGGGATAAATGTCACCTAACCATTTATTTAATTTGTAACTTGGATCCGAGACTTTAAATAAATGATGTTTTTGGAAACAAAAAGGTATTATTTTTAAAAAATTAAATACTGAATAAAACTTTGTTAAATTTTGTAGCTGGTTCAACCTACTACTTTTTGGATTATGCCCACCCCCACCCCCACCCCTACCCCTACCCCTACCAATACTCTCTCTCTCTCTCTCTCTCGCTTTCTCTCTTTCTCTCTCTCTCTCTCTAGATCTTGTATGAATAGATGAATGAAAGGGTTGTTGCTTTCTGATGATAATCAACATTTTGAATGAACTTCTGGATTTAAGCATATACTAAAAAGGTGTAAACATAGGTCTTCAATATCAACAGAGGGGAAAAAGGGAAGAAAGGGTGTTCGTCTTCACCAGAAAGGACAACCACCAAATTATCAGAATGCAACTAACACCACTGTCGGCCACTAGTCTCCTAGAAACCTCTGATCTGAAACACCCTTGATTTTCAGGTGAAGACAAAGAAACCCTATAATCTCTAGATCCTCATTTTCATTTTTCTTCAAGTTATCAATTATGTTTTTTGTTCAAGATCTGGATCAGCAATCAGTCGTTGCCACCTAGTAATCAATCGCCGAAATCCCTAGCAATCAACTGATGTTGCCATTACGACGAACATTGGGGTTTCAAATGGTGATGTCGTCGGATCTATCTCTAACCTTAATCAAAATCCGTCTCCATAACCGAGATCTGAAGATGAAACGAAAACTGAAGGCAGTATATTTAATTTTGGAGTGTATGTGTATGTTTGTGTTTGAAGGCAAGAAATCCATTTCTTTCCCCAAATTCTGGCATGTGTGTATTAGCTATGAGATGAACATAAGATTTTCATCTTCATATTTACCCTAATTTCTTCACCTTCATCTAGTTCCAAGATCTTCATCTTGTTCAGCCTTGTCTATATGTGTATGAATAAGGAAGAGATAGTGAGTAATAGAGAGAGAGAGAGAGAGAAATAGAATGAGTGAGAGAGAGAGGGAGAGAGATCAAGAGAGAGAGAGAGAAAGAGAGAGTATGAATCTGGTTCAAATCTTCATCAGATGGAAGTGGTGATATTCCATTTTTCTGAAAATCAGAATGATGAAGATGTGTTTTGTGGTGAGAGAGAGAGAAGGGGGTTGGGGGGGTACTATGGGTAGGGTGGGGGATAATTTTCTTTTTTTGTTTATTTTTAATTAAAATAGTATTAGAATGATTATAAAAAATTCAAAAAGAAAATAAATAGGCATAATCGTCTTTTCAAGTATTTTTGGACCAAAATCATGAAAATATTTTAATTTTGGAACTTCCATGCAAGTGGGAACATTTTTGGACCCCATCCAAAGTTTTTACAATACCACAGGGACCAATCTTGCAGTTTTGTCTGCATTTTTTGTCACTTAAAGTTGTCTTATAAAAACAAACGTTTTTTTTTTATGTTTATATGTATTTTAGAGTGCATAAACAAGCCATGTAACATTTGTGTGGTTGTTTGTCTGATTTATTATAATGGTTTTAATATTCTTTTATTTATAAAGTATGTAATAAAAGTAGTTAATTTTCTTTTTTCATTCTTGTAAGTAAAAGATTAGTTGTAGATATAATTTATTTTGTACAGAAAAATAGAACAAGAAATGAAGTTGGAGCCATTTTTGAAGATCATATAAGGATTTTTCGCAACTTTTTATGCTGTTGGAAAAAATGCAACCTTTTTGGAATCTGTCCAAAAGTGTTGTTGTTGGCCGATTCTTTTTATGCTTCTTGAATTTTTTTCATTTCAAGAAGTTTCAACCTTTTCCAAGCAGTAGATGTATTCTCAAGTGGGAGCTTCATCAACAACATTACTAGAAGATCATGAAGTCCTTTCGTCCCTTTAGGAATTACCTATCACTTTTGTGTTGGCTCACAAAAGTGTTAATTAGATCATGACTTGTATATGTCAAATGCATGTTTGAGTTGTTTATTTTTATGTAAATATTTTGTATGGTTGATAAATTATTTTCTCACAAACTCAAACTATTTTTTGGACAAAATAAAAATCACATTTAATTTGGTTTTTCAAAATAGAAAAATGAACATAAGATGTAACAAGTTATAAATTTAAAATTAAAAAAAAACGGCTTTATGAAAATGCTTATAACAAAAAAAATTGAAATAGTTAAATTATAAGTCTAAAATGGTGATTTTATAACTTATTCAAACTCCAAAGTATTAATAACAAAAAGAAGCTTTATTAAGTACTAAACAATGTTAAAAAAAGGCTTAAACTCCACTTTATATTGGATATTATTGTTAAGATTGCACCACATCAAAATATAAAAACCAAATTTTATATATAAACCTTAGAAGTATTTTTTTTTTGGAAAATTGATACAATCATTAATTGGATGCATGCAATTATCATGATATCACATGTTTTAAAATATAATAACAAAACATACAAATTCCTTTCAAAAGGCAAGTCTATGTCATCCAACTTTAGAAGCATTTGCGCACCATTTGTGTACATGTTGTGGGATAAAGGTCACCTAACCATTTGTGTTATCTTTTGGTGTCCAAAGTATTTTTGCGATTTCTATAACTAAGTTATATGTCAATTATACAAGTTTCTCTAGTTGGATGAATTGATTGGAAACCACTTGTGGTAAAGGTCACATAAAGCTAGAGTGTTCCAAGACATAGATGAGACCAAACATGTCAAATTAACAAATTGATTGATAAGGGTCTTATACATTTAGGAATTACAAGTAGCATTATTAATAAAAACTATTTAACGTACTAAAATTGAGTAAATAGGATAAAAGTCACCTAACCATTTATTTAATTTCTCTCTCTCTCTCTCTCTCTCTCTAGATCTTGTATGAATAGATGAATGAAAGGGTTGTTGCTTTCTGATGATAATCAACATTTTGAATGAACTTCTGGATTTAAGCATATACTAAAAAGGTGTAAACATAGGTCTTCAATTTCAATAGAGGGGAGAAAGGGAAGAAAGGGTGTTCGTCTTCACCAGAAAGGACAACCACCAAATTATCAGAATGCAACCAACACCACTGTCGGCCACTAGTCTCCTAGAAACCTTTGATCTGAAACACCCTTGATTTTCAAGTGAAGACAAAGAAACCCTATGATCTCTAGATCCTCATTTTCATTTTTCTTCAAGTTATCAATTATGTTTTTTGTTCAAGATCTGGATTAGCAATCAGTCGTTGCCACCTAGTCATCAATCGCCGAAATCCGTACCAATCAACTGATGTGGCCATTACGACGAACATTGGGGTTTCAAATGGTGATGTCGTCGGATCTAGTTCTAACCCTAATCAAAATCCGTCTCCATAACCGAGATCTGAAGATGAAACGAAAACTGAAGGCAATATATTTAATTTTGGAGTGTATGTGTATGTTTGTGTTTGAAGGCAAGAAATCCATTTCTTTCCCTAAATTCTGGCATTTGTGTATTAGCTATGAGATGAACATAAGATTTTCATCTTCATATTTACCCAAATTTCTTCACCTTCATCTAGTTCCCAGATCTTCATCTTGTTCAGCCTTGTCTATATGTGTATGAATAAGGAAGAGATAGTGAGTAATACAGAGAGAGAAATAGAATGAGTGAGAGAGAGAGGGAGAGATCAAGAGAGAGAGAGAGAGTATGAGTCTGGTTCAAATCTTCATCAGATGGAAGTGGTGATATTCCATTTTTCTGAAAATCAGAATGATGAAGATGTGTTTTGTGGAGAGAGAGAGAGAGAGAGAGAAGGGGGTGGGGGGGTACTATGGGTAGGGTGGGGGATAGTTTTCTTTTTTTGTTTATTTTTAATTAAAATAGTATTAGAATGATTATAAAAAATTCAAAAAGAAAATAAATAGGCATAATCGTCTTTTCAAGTATTTTTGAACCAAAATCATGAAAATATTTTAATTTTGGAACTTCCATGCAAGTGGGAACGTTTTTGGACCCCATCCAAAGTTTTTAGAATACCACAGGGACCAATCTTGCAGTTTTGTCTGCATTTTTTGTCACTTAAAGTTGTCTTATAAAAACAAACGTTTTTTTTTTATGTTTATATGTATTTTAGAGTGCATAAACAAGCCATGTAACATTTGTGTGGTTGTTTGTCTGATTTATTATAATGGTTTTAATATTCTTTTATTTATAAAGTATGTAATAAAAGTAGTTAATTTTCTTTTTTCATTCTTGTAAGTAAAAGATTAGTTGTAGATATAATTTATTTTGTACAGAAAAATGTAACAAGAAATGAAGTTGGAGCCATTTTTGAAGATCATATAAGGATTTTTCGCAACTTTTTATGCTGCTGGAAAAAATGCAACCTTTTTGGAATCTGTCCAAAATTGTTGTTGTTGGCCGATTCTTTTTATGCTTCTAGAATTTTTTGCATTTCAAGTAGTTTCAACCTTTTCCAAGCAGTAGATATATTCTCAAGTGGGAGCTTCATCAACAACATTACTAGAAGATCATGAAGTCCTTTCGTCCCTTTAGGAAGGACCTATCATTTTTGTGTTGGCTCACAAAAGTGTTAATTAGATCATGACTTGTATATGTCAAATGCATGTTTGAGTTGTTTATTTTTATGCAAATATTTTGTATGGTTGATAAATTAGTTTCTCACAAACTCAAACTATTTTTTCGACAAAATAAAAATCACATTTAATTTGGTTTTACAAAATATAAAAATGATCATTAATTGGATGCATGCAATTATCATGATATCACATGTTTTAAAATATAATAACCAAACATACAAATTCCTTTCAAAAGGCAAGTCTATGTCATCCAACTTTAGAAGCATTTGCGCACCATTTGTGTACATGTTGTGGGATAAAGGTCACCTAACAATTTGTGTTATCTTTTGGTGTCCAAAGTATTTTTGCGATTTCTATAACTAAGTTATATGTCAATTATACAAGTTTCTTTAGTTGGATGAATTGATTGGAAACCACTTGTGGTAAAGGTCACATAAGCTAGAGTGTTCCAAGACATAGATGAGACCAAACATGTCAAATTAACAAATTGATTGATAAGGGTCTTATACATTTAGGAATTACAAGTAGCATTATTAATAAAAACTATTTAACGTACTAAAATTGAGTAAATGGGATAAATGTCACCTAACCATTTATTTAATTTGTAACTTGGATCCGAGACTTTAAATAAATAATGTTTTTGGAAACAAAAAGGTATTATTTTTAAAGAATTAAATACTGAATAAAACTTTGTTAAATTTTTTAGCTGGTTCAACCTACTACTTTTTGGATTATGCCCACCCCCACCCCCACCCCCACCCCTACCCCTACCCCTACCAATACTCTCTCTCTCTCTGTGTCTCTCTCTCTCTCTCTATAACTTCTATGAATAGATGAATGAAAGGGTTGTTGCTTTCTAAAGATAATCAACATTTTGAATGAAATTCTCGATTTAAGCATATACTAAAAAGGTGTAAACGTAGGTCTTCAATTTCAACAGAGGGGAAAAAGGGAAGAAATGGTGTTCGTCTTCACCAGAAAGGACAACCACCAAATTATCAAAATGCAACCAACACCACTGTCGGCCACTAGTCTCCTAGAAACCTTTGATCTGAAACACCCTTGATTTTCAAGTGAAGACAAAGAAACCCTATGATCTCTAGATCCTCATTTTCATTTTTCTTCAAGTTATCAATTATGTTTTTTGTTCAAGATCTGGATTAGCAATCAGTCGTTGCCATCTAGTAATCAATCGCCGAAATCCCTAGCAATCAACTGATGTTGCCATTACGACGAACATTGGGGTTTCAAATGGTGATGTCGTCGGATCTATCTCTAACCCTAATCAAAATCCGTCTCCATAACCGAGATCTGAAGATGAAACGAAAACTGAAGGCAATATATTTAATTTTGGAGTGTATGTGTATGTTTGTGTTTGAAGGCAAGTAATCCATTTCTTTCCCCAAATTCTGGCATTTGTGTATTAGCTATGAGATGAACATAAGATTTTCATCTTCATATTTACCCAAATTTCTTCACCTTCATCTTGTTCAGCCTTGTCTATATGTGTATGAATAAGGAAGAGATAGTGAGTAATACAGAGAGAGAAATAGAATGAGTGAGAGAGAGAGGGAGAGATCAAGAGAGAGAGAGAGAGAGTATCAATCTGGTTCAAATCTTCATCAGATGGAAGTGGTGATATTCCATTTTTCTGAAAATCAAAATGATGAAGATGTGTTTTGTGGAGAGAGAGAGAGCGAGAGAGAAAAGGGGGGTACTATGGGTAGGGTGGGGGATAATTTTCTTTTTTTGTTTATTTTTAATTAAAATAGTATTAGAATGATTATAAAAAATTCAAAAAGAAAATAAATAGGCATAATCGTCTTTTCAAGTATTTTTGGACCAAAATCATGAAAATATTTTAGTTTTGGAACTTCCATGCAAGTGGGAACGTTTTTGGACCCCATCCAAAGTTTTTAGAATACCACAGGGACCAATCTTGCAGTTTTGTCTGCATTTTTTGTCACTTAAAGTTGTCTTATAAAAACTAACGTTTTTTTTATGTTTATATGTATTTTAGAGTGCATAAACAAGCCATGTAACATTTGTGTGGTTGTTTGTCTAATTTATTATAATGGTTTTAATATTCTTTTATTTATAAAGTATGTAATAAAAGTAGTTAATTTTCTTTTTTCATTCTTGTAAGTAAAAGATTAGTTGTAGATATAATTTATTTTGTACAGAAAAATGTAACAAGAAATGAAGTTGGAGCCATTTTTGAAGATCATATAAGGATTTTTCGCAACTTTTTATGCTGCTGGAAAAAATGCAACCTTTTTGGAATCTGTCCAAAAGTGTTGTTGTTGGCCGATTCTTTTTATGCTTCTAGAATTTTTTGCATTTCAAGTAGTTTCAACCTTTTCCAAGTAGTAGATGTATTCTCAAGTGGGAGCTTCATCAACAACATTACTAGAAGATCATGAAGTCCTTTCGTCCCTTTAGGAAGGACCTATCACTTTTGTGTTGGCTCACAAAAGTGTTAATTAGATCATGACTTGTATATGTCAAATGCATGTTTGAGTTGTTTATTTTTATGCAAATATTTTGTATGGTTGATAAATTAGTTTGTCACAAACTCAAACTATTTTTTGGACAAAATAAAAATCACATTTAATTTGGTTTTTCAAAATATAAAAATGAACATAAGATGTAACAAGTTATAATTTTAAAATTAAAAAAAAACGGCTTTATGAAAATGCTTATAACAAAAAAAAATTGAAATAGTTAAATTATAAGTCTAAAATGGTGATTTTATAATTTATTCAAACTCCAAAGTATTAATAACAAAAAGAAGCTTTATTAAGTACTAAACAATGTTAAAAAAAGGCTTAAACTCCACTTTATATTGGATATTATTGTTAAAATTGCACCACATCAAAATATAAAAACCAGATTTTATATATAAACCTTAAAAGTATTTTTTTTTTTGGAAAATTGATACAATCATTAATTGGATGCATGCAATTATCATGATATCACATGTTTTAAAATATAATAACAAAACATACAAATTCCTTTCAAAAGGCAAGTCTATGTCATCCAACTTTAGAAACATTTGCGCACCATTTGTGTAAATATTGTGGGATAAAGGTCACCTAACCATTTGTGTTATCTTTTGGTGTCCAAAGTATTTTTGCGATTTGTATAACTAAGTTATATGTCAATTATACAAGTTTCTCTAGTTGGATGAATTGATTGGAAACCACTTGTGGTAAAGGTCACATAAGCTAGAGTGTTCCAAGACATAGATGAGACCAAACATGTCAAATTAACAAATTGATTGATAAGGGTCTTATACATTTAGGAATTACAAGTAACATTATTAATAAAAACTATTTAACATACTAAAATTGAGTAAATGGGATAAATGTTACCTAACCATTTATTTAATTTGTAACTTGGATCCGAGACTTTAAATAAATAATGTTTTTGGAAACAAAAAGGTATTATTTTTAAAGAATTAAATACTGAATAAAACTTTATTAAACACTGAAGATTTGATATGTACTCAACAAAGCAAAACTAGTCCACTCCAACTTTTTGGATTCGCACGGGCATTTAAGAATCTTTTTGAAACAACAAAAGAAAGACTATGTCCTTGAAAATCAAATTCATGATGAATCTCCTTTTGTTCCAAAGGCTTCTCATGATGCATGGCTTAAGCATATCGATGATTCATTAGATGTTTCATGCCTTATGCTTGCCGCCATGATTCCTAATCATTAATAGGATCTGGAACTCTTCACTGCCTTTCATATGATTGAACATCTCAAGCAGATGTTTGGTCAACAAGATAGGACTTAGAGGTTTGATATTGTTCGAGCCCTTCATGGATGCAAGATGGAGGAAACTGGGAATATGACCATACATTTTCTCAATATGAAAACCTATATGTTTCACTTGGAGAGATTAGGCTCTCCATATTGTCACACCCCCAACCGACGGTGGAAACACCAAGTGGTGAGATGACATCATGGATTATAGTAATAAGCATACACTGAACATACAACAATAATTAGTAAATATGTACTTTTATTCATTAAAAGAAGTAGGTTACAATATCCCCTAGCCTAAGGTTACAAAAAAATGAAAGGTACAAAACAAACCTTGACAGATAGGCAACAATGGAAATACTGAAATATAAAAGACGACTGGAATCCCATGATCATCCTTCTAGTATGTCTTCCAATAGTCTAACCTACTGAGAATACATGCTTTTGACGAAGTGTCAACTAAAAAGTATGTCAGTTCACAGGTTTGTAATAGCTAATCAAAACATACTTTCTCCCTAAAGTATAGCTATATTAGAGTTGGTAAGTACTTTTCGAGACTAAAAAGTACTTTCCTATATTCCTTTATATGTTATAGGTATTTCAAGTTTCCTATACATATTATATTCACTGTGAGTGCCATAACCGAGCTAGTTCAGACTGATATTCCTCTCCCGACGCTTCATCAGCGCGTCAAATAGTAGAAAAGACAATTATCACATGTGTGACTCGAATATCAATGTTGTAGCTAGCAACCGTAGGAGGGGTGTCGACCCGTCTAGATCTATACATAATTATCCTACTCTTGTAGTTAACAGTTATAAGCCAAAGGTATTTCTAAGTATTGTGATACTTAGGTTTATGCATAGAAGGATCACATGAATTTGAAGTTTATTAATAACCCTAACTTTAATAAAAAGGTTTTGGTTACTAATCCCGCAATAATACACAATATTTCAAATATTTCTTAATTCGAAGCTCCACAGTAAGACTATTGTATTGGGTATTGAAATAGCATTATTACAATACAAACCTACTATATAGATTCCCAATATAGTTTCAATACCATTTCTATAACCTTAATAGAAACAAAACAGTTATTGCATGTATTCCCCCTCCCCCCTTTAAAACGATAAAAGACTTAAAATGGAGATGTTACACTCACTTGTGAGCTTAGTAGTCGAGAAACCAAAGATATTATGAAAATCAAGAAAATAGCAGTTTTGCGACTTGATGAATAGTAATCTTGACCAATAAATAGTGCTTTAACCTACAATGAATAGTAACTAATCGGAGCGATGGCATCCGGAAGCCGGCATCGACTGTCGGCATCACAAAGCAGATCAAAGGTGGCTGGTCAGCAGCGAGTGGTTGGAGTGAGCTTCGTTAACGACCATATAAGAAAAGAGAAGGTGGCATCTGGCTATCAAATCCGTTCTTAGTTTTCCGGTCGATGGAGATCTTCAGCTCACGGCACCCGGTGGTTGGTCGTCGGTAATTAGAATCCAAGAGAGAGAGAGATAGAGAGGTTTAGGGACAAAGAGAGAGAGGGGGGATGGAGAGAGGTGTGAGAGAAAGACAGGGGTGATCCCTTGTTTATATAGGGAGCTCCATCTCAATCCAACGGTCACAAACATATTCGACCGAACGGTCTGAACTCAACCTAGTTTTTAAGCTCTTATCCAACAAAGATGACAGGCTTTCGGTAAATTTCAAGAGGTGATGTTTTTGCTAACTAAATCAAATACTATACATTTTCCTAAGACAAACAGTTTGATTTGTAGTCGAGAAGAAATAGCATAGCTATCCTCACTAAGCATTTGAAAATGTTTTTCAGATATTTTCCTTTTATAGTCACGAACTTTCACTTTGTAAAAGAGTCGACATGACGCCTTATGGAAAAGTTAGCTCTTGAATCAAATACTACATTAAAAATTGATTCGTAATATGAAACTGAATTTTCGATATGAAACCCGAAAATAATTTTACAGGTCGTACGAAGATTACTTGGGGAAGAAGGTGAACCTTGGCCGTTAACCCTATCCTAACCATGATAATGTCCTAAACTGAATAAGACTCATGCGAAAATTGATCGGGAATAAAAATTAATTTCCTAAGACTTCTTGTTTTTCATTTGAAGTCGGGTTTTGACACCTATCAGGTGGTCAGCTATTACCCGATTGTTCATATTCTTAAAATAGTCGTATCTCTTGCATACGAACTCTGTTTTCGACGTTATTTACGTCCAAATTTTCCTATTTTCATGGAATAGGTTATGATCCTATTGATACCCAATATTAATGTCTAATACATATATCTCTTTCAATCATATGCATTAACCAATTCCTTATGTATACTGAAACTGTTCGTTTATTTGGGATTCATATCAATCCAAGACTTTATTGATATTTTGGATGTATTTTAAAGTTGAAAAGCCTATAAACAACAAAACCATATCCTATTACACATGTAGGTCTATTACAAGAGTGATTAGGTTAACACTGTTCGTTTAACGATGACCTAATTTCTAAAGTTCTCACATTCTCCACTTTTTAATGGAATTCTTTCCTTCAATTTTAACTTGTACTACTTTCTATTGCAACATTAGTAAAAAGTTGAGGGTGATTGATATTTATTTGAAATTCCCTTCCTTAGGTAAACTCAAGTCCTCGCCTCGAGTTCCATTGTACCTTTATTATAGGTATAAAACATTGTTTTAATATTTTAACTTCTTGATCCATGATTTTAGTAGGTTCCTCCACAAAATGGAGTTTAGAATTGACATGGATTTCATCGAGAGGAATGGTAAGTGTGTCATCGGACAAACACTTCTTAATATTTTGATACATGAAATATGTCATGTACATTCTTGAGTTCTTGAGGCACCGTCAGTCTATATGCTACAGGAGCAATTATAGTTAGAATTTCAAAGGGTCCTATATATCGCGGATTTAGAATGCCCTGATTTCCAAATTGTATCACTCCTTTCCAAGGAGATACTTTTAACATCACTCGATTTCCTACCTGAAATTACGAAGGATTGCATCGACGGTCATCAAAACTTTTCATTATTTTCTTGTTGGGTATCTCCTACTTCTGCCCAACATATTGGCGATCGACACTTGTGTCTGTAAAGCTCTTTGAATGGTGCGACTTTGATGCTAGTGTGATAACTATTATTGTAAGAAAACTCAGCTAAAGGGCAAGTGAGTATCCCATGCATTTCCAAAGTCTATCACACAGGCTTGGAGCATGTCTTCAAGAGACTATATGGTCCTTTCATTCTGACCATTAGTTTGTGGATGATAAGTCGTGCTCATATCCAAACGGGTTCCAAAGGATTTCTGGAATGATTTCCAAAATCACGAAGTAAATCTACTGTCTCTATCACAGATAATAGTTATGGGCACACCATGAAACTTGACAATATCCTTAAAATAAGTTTTGGTTAACTTATCCATATTATCCAACTCTTGGATCGGTAACAAGTGAGGAGACTTGGTCAATCGATCGACCACTACCCATATGGTGTCATAGCCACTTGAATTTTTAGGAAACTTCGTTATGAAATCCATAACTATTTGTTCTCATTTCCACTTAGGTATTTCTGGTTGCTAGAGTAGCCCCAAGGGTTTCTAATATTCAACCTTGACTTTAGCATAAGTCATGCATTTTCTTACATCTTGTCTTAACTGGGATGGATGAAGTATCTCGATCTATGAGCCTCATCCATGACTAATTTTTGTAGATCACCAAACTTTGGCATCGAAATCTGGTTCATAAGTATCAGGTCCCATCCCATCATCCCTAAGCTCGAACTACTTATGCAGACCTCGTAAGAGTTCGTTTACAATGTTCTCTTCTTTCAGAGCTTCAAGTTGTGCGTCTTGAATTTGTATGGTAGCGTTTAACTGAATCGTCATTGTTAGAGTTTGAAACCTTCTAGTTTTGGTTCTTTCCTTTTGGCTCAAACCATATGCTACCACATTTTCCTTGCCAAGATGATAAGGGATTTCACATTCTTAGTCATTCAACAGCTCTATCCATCTTCATTTTCTCATGTTGAGTTCCTTCTAAGTGAAGATGTGCTGACGACTCGTGTCATCTGTGAATATTGTGCACTTCATACCATAGAGATAATTTCTCCACATCTTTATGTTGGATTAGGTGTCTAAGTCGATAACTATAATTGGTATGTACTTGACCCGAGTGTAGCATGGTCCACTTGGGTTGCCTTCACCAAAACAATCTGATAGGATGGATATTTGAGAAAGAGGCTATTTATGATTTACTAATATATTATAATTATAATATATTAATTGAGTAATCATAATATTTAATTAGTATTGATCAAGAATTAATTTGGAATTAATTTAGTGATCACAAGAGACTAATTAGATTAACGGTGACTGATTATGTAAATCAGTGGCATATATATTGTTTGGGCTATTGATCCATGATGGGCTAAGTTTATGTAAGTATCCATGAAGAGTTAGCCCACATGAGATATGGATCATAACCTAAGTGTATGGATTAGGGTTTACCCATGACCCTTGGAATCCTACACTATATAAATGTTACCCCTTAGCCAAAATCGACATCTATGCATTCTAAGAGAATCATAACCGATTTTAGAGTGTGTAGCCTCTCTCTCAAAGTATTCCTTTGTTCATGGTGTTTGTGAACCATTTGAGGCATCACGCTTTAGGTGCTAAGCTCTTTAAAGGCCAAAACTACAAGCTACAATAAAGAGGTATTATTCTAACTAGTTTTATGATTCATTTACCAAAATTGTATGCTAGTTGTAGTCTTCTTGCTTTGGAAATTTTACTGCATTTATCACTAGAGAAAACATAGATCCAAAGCTATTAGGGTTGTATGTTCACCATATGAGTGTTATAGTACTCAAAACCCAACACTTTAGTGCGAAGACTAGAACTCCCATCTCAAGATCACGAGTGGTGTAGTAATTTTCATGCATTTTGACCTGCCCAGAAGCATAAGCAATGAATTTGGAATTAGTTTGAAAATAATTCGAAATTTCACATATCCTTAGTTTGAGTCTAGATTCACACAAATGTTCATCCAATTCTCTCAAACCAGGGCTCTGATACCAACTTGAAACATCAAGAAAATTACGGTACAATTTTTCAATTTTGAAACCAATCTAAAACCATAAGCGGTTACAAACATAGTTTTCAAAGTGTCAATAGTTACAAATCAAAGTATCCCAAAATCAATTCTTTTAAAAACTATAAGATGTATGCGATCAAGCCTTCTCCTTGCCCCGGTTATCTAAAGGACCTGAAACATAAAACTGAAACAATATGCACGAAGCTTAGTGAGTTCCCCCACAGTACCACCACACAAACAGATAACGTATGTAATCCTGAATGTTGGGTCCAATTAGTCATCCGAATGGAATACCCACAGGTCCATAACCATCAGGATGGATTACCATCGGCCCAATCAGTCATCGGTATGGAATGCCTCGGCCCACTCAATCATCGGACTGGAATGCGAATATGCAATAGGTCCACTCAGTCATCGGAATGGAATACCCTCAGGTCCACTCAATCATCAGACTAAAATACCCCCGACCTATTGGCTCACACAGATATCAGTAAAGCCTCAACCGAAAACCATAACATGTTGACATATACATAACAGATAGACGCATAATTAGTCAACAGATAAACATGCAGATATATAGATCACTATCACACAGCATCATCCTATATACCAGGACACAGATCTAACATATCACTACAACATACAAACATCCAATATACTAGGACACATATCTAACAAATCACCACATCACAACAACATCCTATATACCAGGATCCATAACCCATTGGGCCGAAATTGGTGCCTTCGACCCACAAATATAGTGAGGAAAACTCACCCGAATTGAAGAACTCTAAAACACTACGATACGGTCCCTTTTCAGCATTGCTTGCAGCCGTGAACCCGCTAATCACCAAAACCATGTAAAGTCTTAATCAACAGCCCAAAATCCTCAAGTTTGACCCAAAGTCAAACTTGGTCAAAAAGTCAATGGTCAACGAAAGTCAACAAAATTTAAAATCCAGGGCAGCTGAGTACGCCCAACATACATGGCAAGATCTTACTTCTCCATTAAGTACTTTATCACATAACACTTTTTTACAGAGTTCAGATCAAGACTCAAAACATCGACTTAAGTCATAAGGTTTCCACCTTTATGACTTTCCATGGCTAGAAAATGTCCAAAAGTTGAAACCCTAAATTATTAATCCATTAAGACATCATAACTCTTGCATGGAAGGGATAGAAGAGCCAATATCACATTTTTATAGTTCCTAATAACTCCATAATGGATAAAGTTTCCTACTTTGTCCATTATCATGGTCCAAACAACCAAGATCTAATCTTTAAGTCTCTAAGGGACCAAAAGTGCATCTTTTTTCAAGTTAATCCATTAAGTCCAAGTCTCCAACCTTCAGATCCGAATCAATATGAGGTTTAGATGGATAAATGTCAAGGTCACAAACTTTCAAGATCTAAACTTTATGCACTTAAAGTGACCAAAAGCTCATAACACCCAAATCTAGCTAAATCTAACAAATGCCTCATCAAGATTCAAACTGTATACCTCTAGAAGAAATATCAAAGTGAACAAGGTCTGGATCAACAAGCTCTATTGCAACCAACACTTCTATAATGAGTTATTTCTTCTCCAAGATGCACTAAGAACACTCCAAAGCACTTAAAAACACATTCTTTTGCTCATAAGGCTCAAACTAGGGTTAGGGTTTCATGGGAGGACGTTGGAGAGGTGGAGGATCAGAATAGAGAGGGTTTGGGGAGTTAAGGAGCTTAAGTAGGGCTCAAAAATCCAAAATTAGGGTTTTGGTTCTGATTGTGTACGCCCAACGTACTCCTCGTAACCAAAAATCGTCCTAAGTTTACACGGTTGTAACTTCTTCGTTCCAACTCCTTTTTCAACAATATTTATATCCAATGATAGGTGTTGAAGAGCCCCACAATATTATTTAAATATCTTGGACTAAAAACTTCTCGAACAAAAATCAATATTTCTTGCTAGGACCTGACATGTGACTTTTCCCTTTTTACCCTTCGACGCAAAACACAATTTCATGGGTTAAATCTCTAACTATCATTACCTCCTTCCACAAGGACTAAACTTTGCCTCCTTAAGGCCCAAATCCTTACATAATTGACTTTCGGCCCACAACCCATAAATGGTAGGAAAATGGATGTTACGATTCTCCCCCACTTAAATTAGATTATATCCTCGAAATCAGCTATCACTTCCACTTCATGATGCAACCCTTCACATCAAATAAACTAACCGAAAACCTACAGATTTGATCGACTCTAAGTCTCCTTGTTCAATCTTCGTCATGCTAATCTCGCATATAAGTGCACCATCGCAACGAGAAGCAACTGGTCATATACCAAACTAAGTCACGCTCCTACTCGGCTCTGACAACACTACTTAGCTATCCACCGACAACACTCAAGGCTTCCTCCTAATCTAGTAATCGACAACTACACAATCCTTGATACCCAGACCAACTTGCACTCTATTACTTGATCCCAACCACTGATAAGCAGATACCTAGGGGGCTCTAATTCCATACAACATTCACAACTCCATCACACATGCAATCGAGAGCAAAGATAACTACTCCATTCGTAATGAAAAATCAATTAAAAAAGAAATAAATAGGACAATTCCATTCAGATGATCATCAAAAATTACAATTGAACTTTGAAACATAAATCAGCCTATTGCTCTCACAAGCATAATGATGGTCCATCTAAGAATTTCACATTGCATCCAAACCCCATATAAGCTCAGATGTACCTCCACCTGATAAACCACTCGATACCTTCACAATGAACTTCAGAAATCGAGATTCCATAACCCAAGCCCAACCTTGACCATATTCTTATATCGCGCATAATTACTTTCACAGTACAGGCAGCTACCAAAGCAAAATTTTAAGCGAAACATGGTCGCACACGACCCGAGAATGGGCTAGACGGTAGCACTCTTGTTGTAATTCAAATGCTATAACCTAAATAAGAACCATGCATATATTTCGAACCAAGTGTTCTCAAGCTACCTTATTTAACCTACACATATTCCCAAGGGAAAACACATCACCAGCTAGGGGTGGGAATCGGTTTGGTTTTTCAGTTTCCTCGGTTTGAAATTTTTTTGGTCCAACTCATAAACCGAACCAAATCAAATTCAAATTCTCTAGACCAAACCGAAAACCAAATTCTAATTTAGTTTGGTTCGGTTTGAAAACCGAGGAAACCAAATATAAACTTAAAAAATTTCCAAACATATATTAAAATGTTTTTAACATAGAAACCTAAAGTTGCAAACAGAAATATCTAAACTTTCATACAAAATAATCCATAGAGTAAATGAGTTAAAATGATTTTTACTTTATAATTAATACTTTTATTTAATATAAAATATAAAATACATTTTTTAATTAATTAATTTATGAAATTTAACTTTTTCACTTCAGTTTGGTTTAAATTTTATGAGACCGAAACTCGAACCATAAACAAAATTCATAATTCGGCTTGGTCTCGAACCAAACCGAAAACCGAATTTGAATACGGTTCGGTCTGAAATCGATTTCAGTTCGATTTGCTTTTCAGGTATTTTGGTTTCGAACCAAATAATTCCCACCCCTATCATGAACCCTGACTCTACTACACTCCTTCCTCACCACCCTTACCCATCGGGCATGGTACCAGTAGATCTACTAACCAAAATGATTATCCTAAACTGCTAACAAAAACATCCTCATGAATGGCTGAAGACTAAGATCCACACCTTGATTGAAACCGAACATATCCCACCAATACAAAAATAGCTCGATAAAACCTCCTGAGCCATCAGAAATACTGCCAAAACCCAGGTCGGCCAGTATAACTACCAAACTTGTCAACGCGACATGCCAAAATTAGATTTTGCCCAGATACAAAGTCATACCTGAAAACTAACAATATTGCCCCAACATCCGAACTTCCAATAACCAAGGACATCTACCGAACTCGAGCCTATTATGAACAATAATTCCACAACCAACCATTGAGGATACCCATACCCATAGACCAAAACATGCAATGTACAGATCTTGACGACGGGTTGATGCATCCATTGAACTCCCACTGATATAACTCTAAACTTCCAAAGAACATATGCTATTGATAAATAACGGAAATTCCAATGACTGGGAGTGCATTGACAAACTATATATCGATCCAATACACTACAATACAAAGCCCATGAGGGATTAAATATACCAACTCCGAAACTGATTGACCGACTAACAACTATCCAACCTAGCCTATAAAAATGAATTTAAGTTGACAAAATCCCGCAACACAGTACCCAACCTGAGCGACCATAACACCTATTAACCTATACCTTGATGTTTTCAAAAGGAATCACTGGCTACATCGAGTTCATTGGCCAACATTTTCTTGTCGCGAAGACGATTCTTGCATTATTGAACACATACATTTGATGGCAACTTGCTCTACACCCCCGTCTTGACCGAATCTTGAACCAAAATCTTGCCGAGTCACTCTATGTCCACATCTATTCAAACGATTTCAGTTGAGCACAAAGCATCCAGGACCCAGATCTAACCTTCTAGTGTCGGAATAACACGCAAAGCTACTGCCTTTACATCCATGCATGGCCCTTTTTGCTCAAAAGGCCATATCAACCACTTAAACTTTGCATGGGGAGTTCTAATGGCATAAAGCTTCCACCTTTATGCCTTAACTATCCACAATACTCTCAGATTTAAAAGGATCTTGCTTGGGGACATCCAAATCCCACAAGCACCCATTCATGTTGTAACGCCCCGTTCCTGGTACGTAATTATTTTGATTAAATGTTCTTTTTGGAAGAGCTACTCGGCGAGTAGTAGCCCTAACTCGCCGAGTAGGTGTCGAGATGGATGCGGGCTTTAAGTGATCTACTCGGCGAGTCCACGCCTGGACTCGGTGAGTAGGCCAATCAGGAGGAGACCCTAATCCTTAGGGTTTGTACCCTATTTAAACGTCCTTATAGCCCCATCTCAGCCTCCATCACCCTCAGAGCATTCCTTATCGAAACCCTAGCATCCATTGGTAAGTTTGAGTGATTGTTGCCTTGTGAAGGGACTTTTGGGGCACTTTGGAGCAAGTGGAAGAAGGGAGAGGTTGAAGAGGTCAAGGAAGGGGACTTAGATCCAGAACACATTCATTTGTGGTCATCCATTCTGGTAATAAAGTTTCCATCTTGATTATTGATTTATTAGATCTTGTTTGTCCCTAAATTGTTGCTTTTAAGCTCTAATACCCCAAATCCTTGAAGAGAAACCTTATGGTTGGGTTATACTTCAGATCTGGACTCTCATTACCTTCTTGAAGTGTTAAGTTTCAGTCATATTGGTGATTAAGGTCCCTCTTGAGCTTAGAACCCCATTAAGAGCTTAGTGTGGACATTTGAAGCCTCTAAAGCTATGCATGCACGTAAAGTTTGCAACTTTACATGATAAGCATGCCCTAGAAGCCTAGATCTGTGGTTTGGAGCCGCTGCATGAATCAAATCAGGTCTATATGGAAAAAGGACTGAATGAACTCGGCGAGTCCTATGAAGATAGCCTTGGAATCGGCGAGTTGGATGAGCAACTCGGCGAGTCCGATGAAGATTGCCTTAGACTCGACGAGTTGTTCTTCAACTCGACGAGTCGGATGAACTTGGACTTAGTATGTATGCATCAAAGAAGAACGCGTCGAGTCTTTGCTAAGCTCGACGAGTAGAAACGGGTATAGAACTAGAACAGATGAAAGGGACTCGGCGAGTTGGCAGGCCAACTCGGCGAGTCCGGTCAACCAGGAAGTTGACTTTGACCAGGATGTTGACTTTGACCGGGGGGGTAAAATAGGCATTTTACCCTAAGATTAGTTATCAGTATTTGACTTAGTGTTTATGGAAATTGTAGCCGGGGAGTTCCGGTTCAGCAGTCAGGCGCTCAGCAAGCAGACTTTCAGCAGCTACTTCAAGGTGAGTTACCTTTTAGTAGCAGTGGGTCTAAGGCCACAATGCCGGCCCACTAGTAGGAATTGTATGATTAGATGATTGTCTCTGTGATATTCTTCTAGGGTTGCCACTACCTGTGTTATGTTTATGTGTTTGTATGCTATGATGCTATGTGCTAGTGATAGTAGGGGGAGATAGTCCCCAGGTTGCCGGTCGATAGGGCCGAAGGGGCAGTCATGCCCAACCATGCTAAATGGACTATGTGATACGTGTTATGTGGTAGTGGTAGGGGTGAAATAGTCCCCAGTATACGGTCGAAAGGACCGAAGGGGAGACCAATACCCAGTGTAACAACTCAAATTTTCAAACCAATTTTTCATTTTTAAAATATAATTATTTCCATTCAAGACAAGGCATAAATAGTTTAAGTATTCTGTCAATTACAAATATTCAAAATCCCAAGATCATAAAAGCATTCTTCAGTGTGTATCGATCACGTCGGCGCCTTCCCACGGTCCTCGCTAGTGCCTGAAACACATACATAACATCTGTAAGCATAAATGCTTAGTGAGTTCCCCAATATACAACTTACGCACATACGCCTTTCCAGGCCCTGACCTTTCGGTCATCAACACTACGCCTTCCGGCCCATAACATATTCGCCTTCCGGCCCATAAAATATTGCCTTCCGGCCCACATAACATACATATCACATATAACAAATATCTTACCACATATAGCATACATATTACATATCATACCTGACCTTCCGGTCACACAGTCAAACCCTTCCGGGTGCAGTATAGTGAGAAGACTCACCTCGTGAATGCTGAAAACTAGCAAATCCTAAAATCACTCGTGCACAATCCGACGAGCTACAACCTCCCTATAACATCACATATCTCATTAACACATATACCTTCTAAGTGTGACTATCCCTAAGAAGTCAGACTTAGGTCAACTCTGGTCAACGGTCAACGGTCAACTCGACCAGACTCGGCGAGTACCATGGCGACTCGGCGAGTCTAGACGTCCTCCAACTCTCTGGGATTCCCTATCTACTCGTCGAGTATCCTCCTTGACCCGACGAGTTACTCCTGGAAGAATCGCGGGGCCACCCCGACTCAACTCGCCGAGTCTGAAGAACGACTCGACGAGTCCCAGTTAATCTTCAAGCTACTCGTCGAGTCTGCTCATCGAACTCGGCGAGTCCATGCCATGCAACCGCTCAAACTGCATCCCAAGGTCAGAACTGCTTCGACCATTCCTAGGTCTGGCCTTCCTAGAATGATCTACCACGTGAAGTCCTCATTTCAGTGCTCATGATACACCATGTGATTCATAATTTACATTTTGACCTAAGGCATAAGGATTCCAATCCAAAACCTTCATCAATTCCCGAATTGCATAGACATCGGACATTCTGGACCTCCAAGGGTCTCAATACAGGTTTACACTCGTTTAGGGAACTAGGGTCACAGTCAATCTAATCACACAAGGGTTCCATAAACCCTAAATTCATAAATTCATCAATATAGCCGAGCATACACGAATTCTTACCTGGATGATGTATTCTCTGTGTCCCCAATCCTTAGAATGTGACCCCCTTGCTGCTCCCTTAGCCAATCTCTTCTCTTCCTTGCACAATCACTCTTCTATAATCAATAATGGTCTATGATCCTTGCTCCAGATGCACCCAATCGATTTAGGGTTCTTCTCAGAAGGCTAAAATGAATAATGACGGCCAATAAGTCTCCTTTATACGTCCCAAACCTGAACGGTTAGGGTTTTCGCTAAACAGCGTCGACTCGCCGAGTCCATATCTGGACTCGTCGAGTCCAGTCGCGATCCCGCGACCAAGTCTGCGATCCTACTCGGCGAGTCTAGGCTCCAACTCGCCGAGTCCCCTCTTAAATCACCCCAAAACATAATATTAATAATACCTGAGATTTCGGGCTGTTACACCCAGATATGCTAGTCAATATCCGGTCGAAAGGACCGAAGGGGAGACCAGCACCCAGATATGCTAGTCAGTATCCGGTCGAGAGGACCGAAGGGGTGACCAGCACCTAGATATGCTAGTCAGTATCCGGTCGAGAGGACCGATGGGGTAGGTCAGACACCCAGATATGTCTGACAATATTTGTATGTTATGTAGTTATTTTGGTATGTGGTACAATGGGGGAACTCATTAAGCTTCGTGCTTACGGTTTTTAGTTGTTATTTCAGGTACCTCTTCAGCCAAGGGGAAGGAGTTGGCGCGGTAGCGGCATATCACACACACGCTCTTGTTTTTCCGCACTATGAGACATTCCGGGATTTGTACGTTGATATTATTATGATTTACGTTCTGGTTTACAAACGCGAAACATGTTCTATTATATGATATGGTCGAATGATATTTTGTTACAAACGTTTTGCAAATCACTTAATTAAAAATGAAATTTTTGGTCCATAACTTTTGGGATGTTACAAGTTGGTATCAGAGCCCTGGTGTGAGGGATTCGGACACACCTTCAGGGGTGTCTGAACTCAAATCAAGGGATTACAAGATTTTGGAAAAGAAAAATGTTTTCTAAAAGGTTAAGTAAAGAATTTTAAGAAGGAACAAAGTGTGTGATGTGCGCGACCGACCGAGCTCAAGTAAGTATTCCTCAATGTACCCATACGAGTTTATGTATGTTTATCAGTTTCAGTAGAACAGCATGCTAGAATAGGACTAAGGATCTAGGAGTGATGCCTTATGTACCTACTTTATGTGCTTCAGTATATGAAAATTGCATGCTAGGATTGAGTAGACAGCAGTAGGATAGCCTGTTTGGGTTATGCCTGATAACATGAGCTTAGCATTATATGCTAGTACAACTTCCCATTATGAGGATAGAATTGCTTGAGTAGTCTCCTATGTCTAAATGCTGCTTGCTTTGTGCTTTGTGGGACTCTAAGTGATGGGAGTTAGCCATTAGGTGAATGCGTCACGTCACATGCGAACAGGGTTGAATAATATCAGAGTGCTAGACTTGGCCCTATTGTGCAGATCTTGTCTGAGTCTAACCATTGTAGGGACGAGCCTTTTACTTGAAGGATTATCTGATCCTCGCCGCATGTGATGGTATTCAGGTGATGGCTAATTGGCATCGCAAGGAGGATTTCAGCAGCTGAGGACTGGATCGGGTATAGTCAGAGAACTCCCTAGGGCAAGCCTAGGATGGGAGTAGCAGAGATTATTAGCAGTAATAGTGACTTGGTGGAGTCAAGGCAGTACTTGAGGAAAGTATGGATAGATGTGGAAGGTAGTATGGGCCCGTACTACTGGAAGCAGATGATCTGTACTCGAATCAAGGAAGCTGAGATGAGATCAGGAAACTTATGGTAGTAGTGATTCCTCGAGATATATCAGTGTTCCTGACGTTTATTATGTTGTGTTTCAGAATGGTGGTATTACGCCCCAAGCCAGCAGTTGGCAGTTCAGGGGAGGGATCGGGTTCGGGATCAGGTTCCGAGCCGGTGGATGAGAGGCTACGCGATTTCATCACCTCAGAGATCACCAGGGGCATCCTTGAGTCAACCCCCATTATCTTCGGGTCGATCAAGGAGGGGATAGTTGAGCTGATGGAGGACCACCTACGGGCCTTCAAGAGCGACATGGCATCTATCCAGTCGGGATCTCGCACACTGTCCTTCATGGACTTCAGGGGCAGTGGTGCGACGGATTTTCACGGGGCGAAGGACCCCATAGCTACCAGGCGATGGATTGCAGACATTGAGTATGCACAGTTGACCAGCTTCTGCCCTGATGGGTCAAAGGTGAGATTTGCAGCATGATGTCTGAGGGATCGAGCTAGGGATTGGTGGGAGTCCGTTGGTGACTCGTTGGGAGCCTCGGCTGTCGAGGCTATGACCTGGTCGGACTTCGTGACCAGGTTCAGGGCAGAGTTTGCACCAACTGTCGAGCTTCTGCAGCTGGCCATGGAGGTTTTAGATATGAGGCAGACGACGGAGACTGTGGAGGAGATCACCGCCAAGTTCTGGGAGAGGGAGTTGTTGGTGCCCCAGTAAGCGGGTGATGAGGATATGAGGAGGACCCGCTATCATGATATGTTACGAGCTGATATTCGGGAGCATGTCAGTTTTTCAGCTTTTCCTAACCTGGACTCTATGATTGCCAGGGCAAAGGAGAGGGAGATAGATTTGGAGCACATCCGGAAGAGGAAGGTGGAAGAGGGTCATGTTATGGGGGCTTCGGGGAAGAAGCCCAAGGGACCAGATGCGGGGCCGAAAGGCCAACAGGGGCGGGGCCACTGCAGGAAATGCAGAAAGGCGCACGAGGGATCGTGTAAGATGGGATCGTTAGGCTGTTATAAGTGCGGCAAGTCAGGGCACTTCAACAGGGATTGTACCGCCCCTGCACCTGTGATACAGACGTCTGAGTTGATATGTTTCCATTGCAACCAGAGGGGCCACAAGAGGGCCAGTTGTCCCCAGTTGACAGCAGCATCGGCGCCAGTAAAGGCACCAGCTCCAGCGACCCTGCGGATCACGGATGGCCGGTAGGGCAAGACAGAGGCTACAGTGGTGAGGAGCCGGGCGTTTCAGCTGACTACCAAGGAGGCACGCGCCGCACCCGATGTGGTGACGTGTATTGTTCTTTTCCCTCTATTTTATTTATATGATCTTATGATATTGATGTGTGCTCTGTGTATATGCATTAGGATCGTTCCATGTGAACGGTATCCCAATTCAGGTATTGTTTGACTCGGGTGCCACCCGATCGTTTGTTTCTCTTGCGCTTAGCAAGAAGTTTTCTGAGTCTTCGGGCAAGTTGGATTGCCCTCTAGAGGTAGAGATTGCCAATGATCGATCGGTGCGAGCATCAACAGTGTTCAGGGATTGTGTTCTAAGGTTGTTGGAGGAGCGCTTTTTGGTGGACTTGGTTCCCATTCCGTTGCGTGGGAACAAGGTGATCATAGGCATGGATTGGTTGAGCCCTAATGGGGCAGTGATAGATTGTGCATAGCAGCTGGTGCGGATCAGAACCCCAAGTGGGGGACAGTTGGTGATCCATAGCGAGAGGCCACAGCGTGGACCTACAGTATGTTCAACAGCGAGAGCTAGGCGCTACCTTCAGCAAGGTTGCGCAGGATTTGTCGCTTATGTTATGGATACCCGGGAGGCGGGTAGGGCGATGGTGAGCGAGGTTCCAGTGGTACGAGACTACGCAGATGTGTTCCCAGAGGAGCTTCCTGGGATACCTTCGGAGCGTCAGGTAGAGTTCAGGATCGACCTAGTCCCTGGTGCGGCTCCGATAGCCAAGGCACCGTACCAGTTGGCTTCTCCCAAGATGCAAGAGTTGTCTATGCAGTTGTAGGAGCTGCTAGACAAGGGATTTATCAGGCCGACCAGTTCACCCTGGGGAGCCCCGATATTGTTTGTGAAGAAGAAGGACGGGTCGCATCGGATGTGTATAGACTATCGGGAGCTGAAAAAGGTGACTGTGAAGAACCGTTACCCACTCCCGAGGATTGATGATCTCTTTGACCAGTTATAGGGAGCATCTTGGTTCTCCAAGATCGATTTGCGTTCAGGTTACCATCAGATGAGGGTCAAAGAGGGGGATGTGCAGAAGACCGCGTTTCAGACGCGTTATGGCCATTATGAGTTCATGGTGATGCTGTTTAGGCTCACCAATGCTCCTGCCGCGTTCATGGACCTCATGAACCGGGTGTGCAGACCGATGCTGGATCGGTATGTGATAGTTTTCATCGATGATATCTTGGTTTACTCCAAGACGCAGGAGGAGCATGAGGAGCATGTAAGAGAGGTTTTGGAAACCCTAAGGAGGGAGAGCTTGTACGCCAAGTATTCGAGGTTCTGAGACAGAGATTGTGCGAGGCGCCAATCTTATCCCTACCAGAGGGCGTAGAGGATTTTGTGGTATATTGTGACGCTTCCATTTCGGGGTTGGGCGCGGTGCTGATGCAGAGAGGGCACGTCATAGGCTACGCTTTGAGGCAGCTGAAGCCTCACGAGGCGAACTACCCGACGCATGATTTAGAGTTGGGGCGGTGGTCTTCGCCCTCAAGATTTGGCGACATTACCTCTACGGGGTTCGATATACCATTTACACTTACCATGCGAGTTTGGTACCTCATGGATCAGCCGAATTTGAACATGAGGCAGCGTCGGTGGCTTGATGTGGTGAAGGATTATGATTATGAGATCCTTTACCACCCGAGGAAGGCCAATGTGGTGGCCAATGCGCTTAGCCGCAAGGCGGCGCCTATCAGGGACATTTGCATGCGGATGATAGTGGTGACTCCGCTTTTGGAGCGGATTCGGGAGGCCCAACAGGAGGCCCTGAGGGAGGAACATCGGAAGAGTGAGCGCATAGTGGGTCAGGTTTCCTCCTTCGACTATGACAACAGGGGATTATTGACGTTACACCGCAGGGTATGGGTGCCATACCTCGGAGGCGTGCGCCAGATTTTGATGGAGGAGGATCACAAATCCCGATTCTCCATTCATCCTAGGGCGACGAAGATGTATAGGGATCTTCGTCTGGATTATTGGTGGCCCTGCATGAAGCGGGATGTGGCTTGGTATGTCGAGCGGTGCTTGACCTGCAGGAAGGTCTAGGCCGAACATCAGAGACCACATGGCAAGATGCAGCCGTTGGAAATCCCATTGTGAAAGTGGGAGGATATTACGATGGATTTTATCACAAAGCTACTCAGGACCGCGCGAGGAGTGGATTCTATATGGGTCATCGTGGATCGATTAACCAAGAGCGCTCATTTTATTCCAATTCAGGAGAGCATATTGGCCGAGAAGTTGGCCGACATCTATATCAGGGAGATAGTGGCGCGGCACGGGGTGCCAGTGTCAGTGATTTCAGACAGAGATGTGCGCTTTACTTCCAGGTTTTGGAAGAAGTTTCATGATGAGTTGGGCACTCGTCTCCATCTCAGCACTGCCTTCCACCCGCAGACGGATGGCCAGAGTGAGCGGACCATCCAGACTCTTGAGGATATGTTGCGGGCATGCGTGCTAGATTTCGGCGGCAGTTGCGATACGTATCTTCCTTTAGCCGAGTATTCGTATAACAACAGTTACCATGCGAGTATTGACCACCCTCCTTTCGAGGGATTAAACATACCAACTCCGAAACTGATTGACCGACCAACCACTATCCAACCTAGGCTATAAATATGAATTTAAGCTGACAAAATCCCTCAACACGGTACCCAACCTGAGCGACCATAACACCTATTAACCTATACCTTGATGTTTTCAAAAGGAATCACTGGCTACATCGAGTTCATTGGCCAACATTTTCTTGTCGCGAAGACGATTCTTGCATTATTGAACACATACATTTGATGGCAACTTGCTCTACACCCCCGTCTTGACCGAATCTTGAACCAAAATCTTGCCGAGTCACTCTATGTCCACATCTATTCAAACGATTTCAGTTGAGCACAAAGCATCCAGGACCCAGATCTAACCTTCTAGTGTCGGAATAACACGCAAAGCTACTGCCTTTACATCCATGCATGGCCCTTTTTGCTCAAAAGGCCATATCAACCACTTAAACTTTGCATGGGGAGTTCTAATGGCATAAAGCTTCCACCTTTATGCCTTAACTATCCACAATACTCTCAGATTTAAAAGGATCTTGCTTGGGGACATCCAAATCCCACAAGCACCCATTCATGTTGTAACGCCCCGTTCCTGGTACGTAATTATTTTGATTAAATGTTCTTTTTGGAAGAGCTACTCGGCGAGTAGTAGCCCTAATTCGCCGAGTAGGTGTCGAGATGGATGCGGGCTTTAAGTGATCTCCTCGGCGAGTCCACGCCTAGACTCAGTGAGTAGGCCAATCAGGAGGAGACCCTAATCCTTAGGGTTTGTACCCTATTTAAACGTCCTTATAGCCCCATCTCAGCCTCCATCACCCTCAGAGCATTCCTTATCGAAACCCTAGCATCCATTGGTAAGTTTGAGTGATTGTTGCCTTGTGAAGGGACTTTTGGGGCACTTTGGAGCAAGTGGAAGAAGGGAGAGGTTGAAGAGGTCAAGGAAGGGGACTTAGATCCAGAACACATTCATTTGTGGTCATCCATTCTGGTAATAAAGTTTCCATCTTGATTATTGATTTATTAGATCTTGTTTGTCCCTAAATTGTTGCTTTTAAGCTCTAATACCCCAAATCCTTGAAGAGAAACCTTATGGTTGGGTTATACTTCAGATCTGGACTCTCATTACCTTCTTGAAGTGTTAAGTTTCAGTCATATTGGTGATTAAGGTCCCTCTTGAGGTTAGAACCCCATTAAGAGCTTAGTTTGGACATTTGAAGCCTCCAAAGCTATACATGCACGTAAAGTTTGCAACTTTACGTGATAAGCATGCCCTAGAAGCCTAGATCTGTTGTTTGGAGCCGCTGCATGACTCAAATCAGGTCTGTATGGAAAAAGTACTGAATGAAATCGGCGAGTAGAATGATGGACTCGGCGAGTCCTATGAAGATAGCCTTGGACTCGGCGAGTTGGATGAGCAACTCGGCGAGTCCGATGAAGATTGCCTTAGACTCGACAAGTTGTTCTTCAACTCGGCGAGTCGGATGAACTTGGACTTAGTATGTATGCATCAAAGAAGAACGCGTCGAGTCTTTGCTAAGCTCGACAAGTAGAAACGGGTATAGAACTAGAACAGATGAAAGGGACTCTGCGAGTTGGCGGGCCGACTCGGCAACTCCGGTCAACCAGGAAGTTGAGTTTGACCAGGATGTTGACTTTGACCGGGGGGGTAAAATAGGCATTTTACCCTAAGATTAGTTATCAGTATTTGACTTAGTGTTTTGGAAATTGTAGCCGGGGAGTTCTGGTTCAGCAGTCAGGCGCTCAACAAGCAGACTTTCAGCAGCTACTTCGAGGTGAGTTACCTTTTAGTAGCAGTGGGTCTAAGGCCACAATGCCGGCCCACTAGTAGGAATTGTATGATTAGATGATTGTCTCTGTGATATTCATCCAGAGTTGCCACTACCTATGTTATGTTTATGTGTTTGTATGATATGATGCTATGTGCTAGTGATAGTAGGGGGAGATAGTCCCCAGGTTGCCGGTCAATAGGGCCGAAGGGGCAGTCATGCCCAGCCATGCTAAATGGACTATGTGATACGTGTTATGTGGTAGTGGTAGGGGTGAAATAGTCCCCAGTATCCAGTCGAAAGGACTGAAGGGGAGACCAGCACCCAGATATGCTAGTTAATATCCGGTCGAAAGGACTGAAGGGGAGACCAGCACCCAGATATGCTAGTCAATATCCGGTCGAAAGGACCGAAGGGGAGACCAGCACCCAGATATGCTAGTCAGTATCCCTTAATTAAAAATGAAATTTTTGGTCCATAATTTTTGGGATGTTACACATGTACCAAACTTAGAGATTTATTAAATCAAAAGCCAATATGAAGATTTGATTACCAAGAACTGCAGCCACTGGAGTGTATCTTCAGGATCTACTTCACCACATCAAGCCACCGACGCTGCCTCATGTTCAAATTCGGCTGATCCATGAGGTACCAAACTCGCATGGTAAGTGTAAATGGTATACCGAACCCCGTAGAGGTAATGTCGCCAAATCTTGAGGGCGAAGACCACCGCCCCAACTCTAAATCATGCGTCGGGTAGTTCGCCTCGTGAGGCTTCAGCTGCCTCAAAGCGTAGCCTATGACGTGCCCTCTCTGCATCAGCACCGTGCCCAACCCCGAAATGGAAGCGTCACAATATACCACAAAATCCTCTACGCCCTCTGGCAGGGATAAGATTGGCGCCTCGCACAATCTCTGTCTCAGAACCTCGAATGTTGCCTGCTGTTCAGGCCCCCATCGAAAGATTAGTTATCAGTACCAAAATTAGAGATTTATTAAATCAAAAGCCAATATGAAGATTTGATTACCAAGAACTGCAGCCACTGGGGTGTATCTTCAGGATCTACTTCCTCCTTCTTGAACCACCAACTTCCTTCTTCTCGTTCTTCCTCTTCAAGAGTACACAAATCACACAAAGGTGGCTCAAACACTCACAAGGTGCACTAGGGTTTCGTGGGTGAGGGCTTGGGGTCTAGAGGCTGAAGATGAGGCTGAGGGAATGAGAATATGATGCTTAAATAGGGCACCAAGTCCCGAATTTAGGGTTTCCCAACCCAGGCCAGACTCGTCAAGTCATTCCCCTGACTCATCGAGTCGGTCACTTAATCCGCAACACAGAACTCACTCCTACTCGTCGAGTTCCTCCCTGGACTCGACGAGCAGACCTCTTGAATTGGGGGTTTTTCCTTTCCTTTCTTGACCTTCTAAATTCGGGGTGTTATATCACTAAATCTAAAAAGTAGTTTATTGAAAACTCACTATTATGTCATACTGCGTCGTGTCGGTTTTGTCGCGAAACTTCAATAAGTCATAACCTCATCGTTATAACTCGAATTTCATTGAGGTTTTCGCCTAAATGAATCTAACAAGATAATTTACAACTTTCAATAACATTAGCTTTACTTATTTCCAACTTAAATTTTACATTTTCGTTAATTTCAATATTTGACTTTTGATTGGAATCTCATAAGACTTCCCATCACTTTCCGAATAATTCTAAACATAGTTTTACTTCAAATCTCATAAAACTATCTTGTTGGAACTCAATGCTCAAAATCATATATTATATAATAATTTCACTTTTAAGCTATCAAGCTTACAATACACGATAATTGTACATGGTTATTAACGTGTATGTTACAAATACCTCCTACTTTTGAGGATTTTGTCCCCGAAATTACAACGATTTAAATAAATGGGAATATTTCGCTCTTATCTCATTCTTATTTTCCCAAGTATAATTTGGGCCTCGATGGTGTTTCCACTTGACAAGCACCAACTCCACTTCTTTATTATGTAGATTAACCGTTCTTTTGTTTACGATCTCTTCAGGTTCTTCTACATATCTTAATTTATTATCTAGTTTTACCTCGGATAACGGGACCGTTTCATCATATATGCTTAAACATTTACGCAGATAACTCACATGAAACACATTATAAATAACTGCCAAATCTTTCGGAAATTCCAAATGATATGCTTGCTTACCAATTCTCTGGATGATTTTGAAAGGACCATAAATCTAGGATTCAATTTTCCTTTCTTCCAAAATCGAATACTGCCTTTCCATGGGGACACCTTTAGCATTACGAAAGCACCCACCTGGAATTCAATGGTTCATCTCCTCTTTTTTGCATAGGACGTCTGTCGATCCTGGGCCGCTTTCATTCTTTCTCGTACAATTTGAATCCTGTCAGTGGTGTCTTGAATCATTTCAGGGCCTCCAAGGATCTTTGTCCTACATCACGCCAACATAATGGAGAACGGCATTTACGACCATATAATGCTTCATATTGTGGCATTTTGATTGAAGTGTGGTAACTGTTATTATACGAAAATTCGACAAGAGGTAAATACTTGTCCCAGTTACCACCAAATTCCAGGACACATGCACAAAGCATATCTTCCACTTTTTGGATTGTTCTCTTCATCTGACCATCTGTGTGGGGATGATAAGTTGTGCTGAGAGCAATCCGAGATCCCAATTCACGCTGTATACTTGCCCAAAAATGATAAGTAAAGCGAGTATCACGATCGGAAATAATCTTTAGTGGCACGCCATGTCTCGCAATAATTTTATCCAAGTATACTTGGGCATATTTCTCCATTGGAGCTGTTTCCCGCATGGCTAGAAAATGTGCACCCTTAGTCAGTCGGTCGACAATTACCCAAATGCTATCATTCTGTCTCGTAGTCTTTGGAAATTTGGTAATAAATCCATGGACAGCTCCTCCCATTTCCACATGGGGACATTAATACCTTCTGGACTACCATATGGCTTTTGGTGTTCCTCTTTGACTTGTAAGCATATTAAGCATTCCTGCACATATCTTCCAATATGTTTCTTTAATCCAGGCCACCAATAATCAGTCTGTACATCATAATAGACTTTACTTGTACCAGGATGTATTGATAGCTTAGACTTATGGACTTCATCCAAAATCTTCTGTCTTAATCCACCAATCTCTGGAATCCATAGCCGATTATTAAATACTTTCAGTCCAGTAGACCATCAAGTAAAATATCAGCATAATGTACCATCCCTTCATTCTTCACATTTTCTAGCTTTAAGGCCTCTAGCTGCCATTTTTCTAGTTCATCAAGAATAGTAAACTTTATAGTAGTGTGGGTAATAACATAACACACACTATTATGATAAACCTTCCTGCTAAGTGCATCGACAACTACATCGGCCTTTCCAGAATGATATAGGATTTCACAGTCATAGTCTTTGATCAACTCCATGGCTCGCTGTTGTCTCATATTCAAAGTTTGTTAACTGAGTATATACTTGAGACTTTTGTGGTCGGTAAACGATTGGCATTTTGTACCAAAAAGATAATGCCTCCAAAGTTTTAGGGAATATACTACTGCAGCGAGTTCGAGGTCATGGGTGGCATAATTCTTTTCATACTCTTTCCGTTGTCTTGAGGCATATGCTATTACTCTACCACACTGCATTAACACACAACCGAGTCCTAACCTTGAAGCATCGCTACACATGGAAAAATCATTATCACCTTCTGGGAGTGATAAGATTGGAGCATGAATCAAAAGATCTTTTAAAGTTGAGAAAGCTTTTTCTTAGGCTTCACCCCATTCGAACTTTGCTTCCTTTTGTGTAAAACTTGTGAGAGGTACATCTATACGTCAAAAATCTTTAATGAATCTCCGGTAATAGCCCACGAGACCCACGAAACTGTGAATTTCAGAAGCATTACGGGGCACTTCCCAATTCTGAATGGCTTCAATTTTGGTAGGATCTACGGATATACCATTACCAGAAATCACATGGCCAAGAAATTGAACTTGGCGAAGACAAAATTCACATTTCGAGAATTTAGCAAACAGTTTCTCCTTTCAAATAAGTGATAATATTTCAAGAATATGAATGGCATGATCAGATTCAGACCTGGAATAAATTAGAATATCATCAATGAATACGATAACAAATCTATCGAGCACTGGGCGGCATACGCGATTCATCATATCCATGAATACAGCAGGAGCATTTGTCAGACTGAATGGCATGACAAGGAATTCATAATGCCCATATCGAGTACGAAAAGCAGTCTTCGGTACATCATGCTCGTGTACTTTCAACTGATGATAGCCAGATCTCAAATCAATTTTTGAGAAATAGCTAGCACCCTGAAGTTGATCAAACAAATCATCAATGCGAGGTAATGGGTACTTGTTCTTGATAGTTACCTTGTTTAGCTCACGGTAATCAATACACACTCGCATCAAACCATCTTTCTTCTTGACAAACAATACTGGACAACCCCAAGGAGAGGTACTCTGTCAAATAAAGCCTTTGTCAAGTAATTCCTGCAATTGGATCATCATTTCCTTCATTTCAGCTGGCGCAAGACGATAAGGAGTCTTTGCAATTGGAGAAGCACCGGGTACAAGATCAATTCGGAATTCTACTTGCCTATCCGGAGGAAGTCCAGGCAAATCATCGGGGAAAACATCAGGATATTCAATAACAACGGGAACATCATTTACAGTTTTCTTCCCATCTTTTGAGATATCATCTGTATAGGCCAGATAAGTAGAACACCCTTTCTATATACACTTCCAATCTTTTAAGAAAGAGATTATTTTTAAGATTTTAATTCTTTGTTCCCCGTAAACATAGATAGGATTCTCCCCTTCAATAGGAATGCGTACTATCTTTTCATAGCACAAGAGTTCTGCACGGTTCTTTGACAACCAATCCATGCTAAGAATAATATCAAAGTTGGGCAAGGAGATAGGAACCAGGTTAGCAAGAAAATTATAACGTTCAATTTCTATGACACGGTCTCTATAGACTTTATCAGCAAGTAATGATATACTTCCCGCTGTGTCTGCATGAAACGGTTGAGTGAGTGCATAGCAATCCATTTGAAATGAAAGTGAAAATTCATCAGACACAAAAGAATCTGAGGCACCAGAATCAAATAAGATGTGAGCAGGTCTAGAGTTCACGAGAAATGTACTAGTCACAACATTCGATTCTTCACGTGCCTCCTCTGTGGTAATTCTAAATGCACGACCTTTAACTTTTGGCACCTCCTCCTTTTTAGTTGGAGTACTCTTTGGTTGTTAAACGGAAGTTTGACTCCCCGCCAATTGACTAGTAAGAGTAGGGCAGAAGCGCTTCCTGTGGCTAGTAACACCACAAGCATATCAAGTAACATTCTTTATCGAGCAAACGGGCTTCATGTAGCCTATTTCTCCACATCCATGACAGATCACTAATCCTTTTTCTAATCTGCATTCGCCCTAATGATTCTTTCCACAATTTCGACACGATGCCGACTGAAGAGAAAAAGATTGTGACCTACCGCGGCCACGAGAGGTATTATGAGATTGTACTTGTTTTCCAGGATTAGATTGAGCGGATTGACCTGATGGAATAGAAAAAACAAGAGCAGTTCAATCAACATGTGGATGCTTCGAAACATAAAGAGTGGCACCATGTATCGCTAAGTCATGCTCGAGCTTTCGGGCATACTCAACCGCTTTATCAAATGATAGAACATCCCGATTAACGACGAAAGCGCATATTTCATACCGTATTCCTTCCATGAATAACTGAATTTTTTATCATCATCAATTGGAATATACTTTGCAGCAAATCATGCTTTTTGATTGAATTGAGTTTCATAATCATTCACAGTCATGCCTCCCTGTTTAAGCTTGAGGAATTCTTTTTCCAATCTTCTCCTCATGTCTAGAGGACAATACTTTCCTTGCAAACGAGTTTTGAACATTTCCCAGGATAAATTATCTTGGTCATACTCGTTGAGAGCTTCAAATGTTGCTTCCCACCAGACCAAGGCTTTTTCGATGAGCATTGCAGAAGTATAATTAGCCTTTTCTTCATGAACCACATGAGCAATACGGAATACTTTTTCTGTGTTCTGGATCCAGGTAAGAACAACAATGGGATTAACAACACCTGAAAACTCCGTAGCACCATTACTCTTAAAAGTTTTGAATGAGGGACGTTTCGCCTCCCCTTTTGAACATGCTCCGGTGGCTTTCTCTTTACCTTTATCACTATTCTTTTTGTGTTCTTCGAGAGTCTTCCGAATAACACCAGTTAGTTTATCCACAAGTCACTCCTCACGAGGGGATACTGGAGTATTTACTTCATCAGGATAAGGATCTCCACCCACATCTGGTGTATGGCTACTCACTTGTTCAGCCATTGTTCTAAAAATTTGGAGTAATATAGTATTTTAGAATATTAGGATTTATCATTGCCTAATACTTTACTTAAGTCTTTCCTATGGTTTGTATCCATATACTTACAATGAATCTGTTCATATATTGAACTTCCAATAGTTTAAGTCTAAATACCAATCCGTGGAATTTAGTTCACTTAAACCACTGCTCTGATAACATGACTGAGATAACCCCTTCTCTAAACTTTACAATATTATTACCCCAAACATGCTACATGCATATTCATAATATGATTTACAAAAGTCTAGATACAAACCAACTATTATGATTTTTACAAAGTCTTATATATTACATAACTTCCCAGGAATTTATACACTAAGTACAAAAGTGATAATATTAATTATTCTACATCTTACAGTACATGACTATATTGGATGCTTATCACCTGCAACAGTTAAACACTGAGAGGTATAAGCGGTGACGCTTAGTGAGTTCAATAACAGTTACAATATAACGCTATGCCATATATATATATATATATATATATATATATATATATATATATATATATATATATATATATATATATGTGACAGAAGCAAAGAGGAACAAAGAACAACAAAGGCATATGTGTATCATATGACAGGCTTTCCATATCAACCAATGGTTTTATTTAAAGATTTACAATCATTGGGATACAACCATTTCAGCATGATATACATCAATAAGACATCAGCCCAAGTGGCACAGAAAATACAATTTCAGATTATCATATTGCTAGAATTTACAGGCTTTCAACCCTACATAGCCTTATGCCAATACCAAAAGTGATACGATTCACGCTCTATATGGCCAAAGGCACAAAGCCAATACCAGAAGTGATACGAGACATGCTCTACATGGCCAAAGGCATAAATCCGATACCAGAATAATATGAGACATGCTCTACATGGCGAAAGGCTCAAAGCCAAGACCAAAAGTGATACGAGTCATGCTCTACATGGCCAAAGGTATAAAGCCATAATAACACAGGAAAGCACATTGAACATATAACACATAACATACAATTGTCCCTATATGGAACTCACCGTGAAATAACTGAATGATAAAATGTTGATTTGGGTAGCACTCCGTTTCTAGATATGACTTTCTTTGACGAAACTGGGGAATTTAGTTGAAAACCGGGCTTTGTGTGGGTAGAGTTTCAACTGAAAATATATTATTTTCTCGGGGTCTTCGGTGTGTTGGGGCTTGCTTCGGCTTTTGGGGTAGTTCCCTAGGCTTCGGGGGGGGGGGGGGGGGGGGGGGGTGTTAGGGTAATTTTAGAGAGAGTAAAGGGTGAAAGAGTATCAAATTTGTAACCATAAATTGGGCAGCCTCGCACCCTATTTATAGTATCCGAAGCACCTGATTACGCGGGGCGTAATTCCTCGTACGCGGAGCGTACCGCCTCGCAAGGCTCTTCGATGGGCGTAGGCTTTCGTACGTTGAGCGTAGGAGTAGATTACTTCAGACGCATCAAGGCTATGAATACGTGTGCAAAATGAGAGGGAGTAGGCGATGTGGTCAATCTCGGACCGTGAACACGAGTACGCTAGGCGTACTCCTTCGGATCAGCCTCAAAGTTTGTGTCTTAAACTTCAAAATTTTATATCTTTCGCATACGGGCTCCGTGTTTGACGTTCTCTACATCCATGCGTAGGTGAAATTCTGCTCTACAACTTTCGTTTAGACTCAGTCGGCTAATTTTGATTTCATTTTTAATAATATATTTTTAACAAGCCGGGATAGAAAACGTCCGTTAAAAATTCATAACTTCTTCATCTGACGTCCGTTTTCGTCTGTCTTTTTATCGTCATACTACTATTGACGAGACCTTCGATTCTCGTTTAAATTGTGTCGGCTAAAAATCACTCGATCTTTATTTTGAGTTTCGGGTTGTGTGCTGCTATGTCGAATCTTACAAAATCATAACTTTTTCATACGAAGTCAGATTTGGACGTTCTTTTTATGAAAATTATCGGTTTAGCGAATACTACTACTTTCATTTAGATCACTAAAGCTAAAAAGTAGTTTATTGAAAACTCACTTTTTATGTCAAACAGCGTTGTGTCGGTTGTGTCGCGAAACTTCAATAAGTCATAACTTCTTCGTTATAACTTGGATTTCAGTGAGGTTTTCACCTAAATGAATCTAACGAGATAATTTACAACTTTCAATAACATTAGTTTTACTTATTTCCAACTTAAATTTTACATTTTCGTTAATTTCAATATTTGACTTTGGATTGGAATCTCATAAGACTTCCCATCACTTTCCAAATGATTCTAAACATAGTTTTATTTCAAATCTCATAAAACTATCTTGTTAGAACTCAATGCTCAAAATCATATATTATATAATAATATTCACTTTTAAGCTATCAAGCTTACAAAACATTAAATTATACATGGTTATTAACGTGTATGTTACACACGATCCACTACAAAGTCAGAATACATAGTTGCTTCAGAAGTTGCACAAGAAGTTGCTTGGATGAAGAAATTCATTGGAGATCTAGGGATTGTTCTTTCCATTCAGGATTCCCTAGAAATTTTCTATGATAATAAGGGTGCTATTGCTTTGGCAAAAGAACCCATATCACATATGAATACCAGGCACATTAGCCAGAGGTTCAACTACATTCAACATGAAGTTGAAGGTAGTTAAATCAGTATTCACCAAGGCTCTAAAAACTTGCCTTGGCTCTGCCATGGCGCGTCATGGTTCCAAGGCTTGTACATGCCGCCAAGCTTTACCAAAACACCTCCTATCAGTGCATTGAACATAGAACCTAGACAATTCAAATTCAGTACTTTACACAAGTTAAAATTGCCTGTTATCACTTGCTTGATATCACTTGCCAAATAAGCACCTGCAAACGAACCATCATGAGACAATATTTTTGGGTTTTTTTTTATAATTTTTTTGATATTTTATTTCTGCCCCTAAATTTGTGCATAAGAAAGAAAAGAAATAAAATGCACAAATTTAAACTACTAAAGTCTATCCAAAAAAAACTAGTCTTCAAAACGGATCATTTTAAGAAAGCTCACAAGCACATCGAATTGAGCTTTGTTGGATGGTTTGGTAAACAAATCCGACACATTGTTATCAATGTGGATTTGTTACAAACGAATGAGCGAGCGTTCATAACAATCTCGAATAAAATGAACCTTGATGTCGATGTGCTTGGTTTTGGAGTGTTGTACTGGATTGTTAGCAATTTGGATGGCAGCATCATTGTCACAAAATATTGGAGTTCCAAGAAAATTCAAACCATAATCGAGAAGTTGATGTTGAATCCAGATGACTTGGGAGCAACAGGCAGAGGCAGCAACATATTCAGCCTTAGTTGTTGATGTTGACACGTTTTGTTGTATCTTACACTGCCAAGACACCAACCGGTCTCCCAAAAATTGACACCCTCCCGATGTTGATTTCCTGTCAAGCTCACATCCTCCATAGTTACTGTCAGCAAATGCATATATATAGTTACTGTCAGCAAATGTAAATCAAGGTGTTCTAGAGAAAGAAACTAGAGAGAAGAAGAGTGTATGTGTGTGGATCTTATGTGTATGGAACATCATTCATATTATTGAATACACCATAGATTCATCAAGTTTTTCTTCTTCTACTACTCCATTCTATCTTTCATCATCCACTTGATTGGGATTCTGCACCATCAAGTGGATCGGATTGATACGTCTAGCGATTTTGGGGACTTACAGTTGGTAATAGAGCTTGGATTGTATCGATCTCTTTGGCAAAATTTGTGGAGTTTTTGCACTTTTTCTTGAAGGATTTTACATTTTTGGATAGTTTTTGAACAAATATTAGGGGTTTGTTCTTCGTGTTTTTCATAAAAACGACATTTTGATCGAGTTTTGGAGCTAAAAGATGAAGAATCGTGTTTTTCTTTGAGATTTTGCGAGGGCGAGGGTCTGATCTAAAGCGTTTACAGCCGAAGAGAGTTTACGGTGCAAAGAGAGTTTGTGGTCCGAAACTCGTTAACAGCCGATAACGAGGTTTGCGGTCAGGAGGAGCGTGTCCGAGTTTGCGGTCCGAAGCATTTACAGTCGTGATACGTTTTCGGCTTTGGACATTGCCCACGTGTTTGACCTCTGTACGTTTTCGGTTCGAATGTTTTCGACCCAACAAGTGTTAGGTCCTCACGTTCTCTGCCAATAGGTTCTTGGCCCACGTGTGCGGTCAACAGCTCGCGTGAGTGGTCTAGTTCAGTCAGCAACGAAGAAATAAAAGGATCTTGGTGGGAGCAAAGATCGAACTCTTGTCTCTCCCACACACAACCTTACCCTTACCAATCCGTCTAGCAAGCCAGATGTTATATATCTTCCCTGATTAAATCATATAGCTTCGCAATTTCAGTTTTATTTTCGGATTTTTGACAATTTTAGCCCAAAAATTAATTTTTCAAATTTTAAAGTTTCATTTTCAACCCAAAGTTTTGACTTTTAATTTTTTGACTTTCTAAATTGACTTTTGACCTCAAAGACTTTGACTTTCAAGTTTGACCTTTGACTTTAAACTTTGACTTTCTCGCTTAACTTTCAAATTTTCATTTTTATCTTTTCAGTTTGACTTTTAAGTTTGATTTTTCAAGTTTGACTTTTTAAACTTGATTTTTAAGGTTTACTTTTGAGGTTCATAGTCAAAGGGCATTTTTGGTAAACAATAAGTTCCTCAAACATCCCGGTCAGTAAAATTTTATTGTAACACGCGCAGATTCAGGGCTAGTCAATTAAGATATAATAAACGTTAAAAATGATTTTTTTTTCTGTTATCTACGATAAATAATCTTAACCAAAGTAATAGTTAGAGTTAACAATTGTAACTATTTGACGTAATAAAGAAGAATTATTTGAATATTAAAAGTTTCATGATTATTATTATAATATAATAAAATAGGAAAAATCAGTTGAATCGTCCGTAAATCGTAAAAATAAGTGCACCAAAACATATATATATATATATATATATATATATATATATATATATTATATTTAGGAAGTATACATCGTCCCGATCCCGAAAATATAAATTTCGTCGAAATCCGAATCTATATGAATTAGATATGATTTTTATAAGATATAAAAATCAGCAACGCACAACGAACGTACGCCGTAAAAAGTTACGAAAAGAATGATTGACTTTTAGCTAATGCGATCAAAATAAAAATCGTAGTACTCCTTAAAATAGGAATTTTGAGAAAAAGAATGCCAAAAACGGAGTCCATACGAGAGAGTTATGATTTTAGCAAAATTATTTAATTTTATAAAAATATGGACAAAAATATAAATTCAAAATTAGTCGACGAAGTCTAAACGAAAGTTGTAGATCTCGTCGATAGCTACACGTGGATATAAAGAACGTCAAAAACGAAGTTCATATGAACGAGTTATAATTTTTAATAGCACATTTATGTATTAAAATAAATCATATATACGTATACATATATATATACATATGTATATATCGTTAGAATGGTATCGACCATGTGGTCTCTATAAGACTAGTGTTGAGTACTTTCGACATTAGTTTAGTACAAATATCATTAAATCTATTTAAAATAGTATTATAAAGGGGTGTTTATTCATTTATATAACTATAAGGTCATTAAGTAACTATGAATGGTAGTTTTTGAAAATTCAATCACTATAAATAAGAGCCTCTAGGTCTCATATTTCTTGCACCATTCTCTTGATTCAAGAGTCTTTCCTTTCTTATCCCCCGAGCATTTCGGTCCCTCGTGATTCGACTTCTCTTTCTGTAGTTTTTAGTATAGTAAGGAGAGCGTTGAAGCGCTGCAAAAATCTTTCTTGGAAAGATTCTGCGATGAAGTTCTGCCCCTGCAGAGCCCGACTCCTAGCTTAGTAAGTTATGCTATCCTACTTTAAAAATAGATTATAATATTGTTATTATGAACCTATAAATAAAATTTATCAGTGATTCAAAGTCGTTATACTGATTGAACTACTTACGGGAGAGGTGTCTAAAAGGTTACGTTGGGTTTGGTTGCTTTGATTTCAAAAAAGCTATATGTCGAAATGGTCCTGCCTCCCAACTGTCCTGCCTGGTTGATCCTTACTTGATAGATCATGAAGTAGACTCCGAGTTAATAATGAATCTAGACTAATAATTAGTCGCAATAAATATTAGACTAAAATCTAGTGGTAATAATACTAGGTATCGTCGAAGGATATCATATTGTGAAGAAGCGAAGCGCTGCTTGAATTTCGAGTCGTCACTTTTACAAGTGAGTGCATAGTTACTTTCATCTTACACATAGATATGATGTATTTTATATAAATTACGTGTTATATGTGCATATTATCTGTATACTTGTTATCTATGCTGGATGAACGATTTTATACATGTTTAAAAATTATTTAAACTGTATATACATTTTATATCTTCAAAATATGTTGGGTAAAACATGGGTAGATGAAAGTTGATATAGAGGAACATTGGCAGTATGTACATAGTGCCCTATAGGTGAACATTGGCAACAATGGACCTAGTACCCTTTAGATGAGCATTGGCAACTGCGCCATAATCTGTAGATGTTTTTGATCTACTCTAAACTTCCTAGCAGTTGTGCTCTAAGGATAGTATCGGCAGCTGTGCCTAATAGAGAACATCATAAGACTGGCAGCTGCGCCCAAAGGACAATATCGACAGTTGTGCCTAATAGAGAATGTCATAATTCTGGCAGTTGTGCCCAAATGATAATATTGGTAGTTGTGATTAATAGATAACATTGTAAGTTGTGTCATTGGGAATGATGGACTTCGTGCCTATTCCTTAGGAATAAATGGGTGAATGATAGATGATTCTTAAGGCAGATCCTTAAGAAATAAAGAAGATAATGGGGATGGGTAATTGGGTTTATTGTTTGATGTTTAAACATAATAATTATATTATTGCGGGTTGAAAACCCTATGTACTCACCGGGTTTCCTAACCTGACCCACTCAAGCTTATTTGTATCACATGTTTCGATATGAAGCTACTTTACACTGAGAGATTTAAAAGAGATGTAGATCACTAGTGTAAATGAATGTAAGTTCTGTTTATGCTTATGTTTCTGTATTGACGATGACATCCCAAAGTTTAAAAAGGACTAAAATACATTTCTTCAGATATTCTTTGATAACATGTTTATCATGTTTTTCTGGGAACAAATTATGCAACACTTTTCTTTAAAATGTATTTTGATTTTTAAACAAGCATAAACAAAATTGGTCTTTTCTGGCCGTGAAAATAGGGATGTCATAGTTGATATCAGAGCATTAATATAAGAGAACTAGGTATAAGGATTTATTTCTAGACTTAAACTTAGAATGCTAAGCGACGATCATGAGAAGTGTGTCTAATATATTTTAGGAAGTACGCCTGAATAGACACAAGCACTAGCTTATTTAGGGAAGATGCCTAACATGCTTTTATGTGCTTAATGCTTTATGATGCTATCGTCTGATCAGATCTATGGTCTGTTGCCGACCGGATCTAGAAATTTTATGTGTTCATATTTCTAAACGTTTAAATACGGTATTAGAACTGGCATGTAACTTTTCTGAGTGATGGGGAGGTTTACACGTCGATCGTAAATTAAATCTCTCCTATCTTAATTCTCTTCATTACACACCAAACGTATGATTTGGTGTATAGATCGAAATGGCAAGAACCCGAAGCGGAGTCAGGAATGCGAACGGAAATAGGAATCAACAACCTCAACCCCAAGTGATTGATCAAGTACCTATAATGGTAGCTGCAGCTGAGCCAATCATGATGGTCGGAGTGCAAGCAATGATCCAGATGATGTTGGATCGTCAAATGGAAGAAAAAAGGTGTTTACTTCAACAGAATCAGAATGAACCTACAATGCCTGTTGAACAAACTGAACTGAATGAAGGTCAGTCAGAAGAAGGTAACTATAGTAGAACCGTTGGTCTAGATGAACCGTCAGTGGTTAGGAGAAATAACCAAGATGAAAGAATTGAAAGAAACGGATGCGAGTATAAAGACTTCACGACTTGCAAACCATCAACTTTTACTAGGAAAGAGGATCCAATCGGAGTTATGGACTGCATCTCGGAGATGGAGTTGGCTTTCATAACATGTCGATGCAAAGGAAAGCTACAAATCACATATGTGGTGCGTCAGTTCAGGGGTGGCGCTGTTCGCTGGTGGAACACCTTGGGAAAGATCATGAGCCCCAATGAGCCACTGCAACTGACTTGGGCAGAGTTCCTGGTGCATTTCAAAAGAAACTTCTGGTCAGCCCAAAATATGCTAGAGCTAGAGAACCAATTCCTAACATTGAAGAAGGGCAGCATGTCTATTGACGAATACACTAATTCCTTCACCGACAAGATGGAGTTTGCTTTGCGCATTGTCCCTGACGAACTAACGAAATTCGATAAGTATACAAAGGGACTACTGTGGGAATATGTTGTGCCAGTACGCCAGGCACCTACTCTTGAGGCGGCTATCTGGGCTGCTAAGTCTTTTGAAGAGATGATCAAGAGTAGATCCGCCAACAAGGTCGACGTTGGCGAGAAAGAGAAAGTTTGAAGGATCTTTAAGGTCCAACGATAAGAGAAAATCTTCGAAGTCTGGAGGAGGGGGAAGTGAAGCAAGATGGTGCGAGAAGTGCAAAAAGAAACACTCTAGAAAATACGGTGATGAGGTGACTTGTTTCAAGTGTGGAAACCATGGGCATTATGCCAGCAAGTGTATGTTCAACAAAAGGGTGTGTTATGGATGTAATGAAGAAGGGCACTTCAAGAAAGACTTCCCAAAGAGGGAAGGAGCTACAAAGCAAAATACACCACCAAAACCGAAAGGCAAAAGCATTCCATATGACCCTTGACGAAGCAGGTGACAATGCAAGGAATCAGGAATGAGGATTGATATCCGAAGATCAAGTTGTGAAGTAGCCATGCGGATAGTAGTAGGAGGTGTAGCCTATTAGAGGCATAGTATAGGTTGAACTTGAACATCTTTGTAATCGTTTCAAGAAGTAATATAAACCTTGGCTTTGTTATCTAGTGTGTTATATGATTTTCTTGTATGGTGAATTGGAAAACTGCAAGACAATATTTGGGACGAGTATGAGTAGGTGTGAATGGTAGTAGAGGCTTATAATGCCGAAAGCACAGGACTCACACTTGGATCAAGGAAAGTCACAGGGTTACCAAGAAGCTAGTAAATGATTCCGTTTTATTCAAGTATGTCGTTTTCATCGTTTCGGTAATGACTGAGAAGATGATTGTTATTCGGACCCTAGAGGTCATATCATGTCGAGTACGACTAAGATGAGTGTGTTACATGGTTCAAAGAACCAAGATTGATGTATCATCTGACTTAAGCCACACGATTGAGGTAAAAGATAATCGAAGAAAACAATAGACATATCGCGATCATTGTTAAAGTAAACTCTTGTAGCTAGAAGTGCTACATGCTAGAACGTGATTATATCACATTAGAACATGAAGGAAGGAAACTTTCATTATGGAATTTGACTCTAAGAGACCTGAGTCTAATCGTTACATCATACGATGAGAGGTCATTAGAACATGACCTATCGGTCTGTCATGATAATCAAAGTAAAAAACGTCTTTTAAGATTAAGTCTATTTAAGGAGCAGGAGTCTCCAATAAGTATTGAGTTTGTAACTCGAAGGTTACAACACACTATGAAGAGCGGGTGCAAGATCGAGCACTGTATGTAGTAATAAGTCCAAGAGATAGATATTCATTCGAAGGAACATAGAAGTTGCGATTATTACCTAGGATGAGGAGATAACGTATGGAGTCATTGTACAAGTCCTGTTTTTTTTATGATTTTGGGACGTAATCATCCTAAGAGGGAGATAATTGTAACACCCGCAGATTCAGGGCTAGTCAATTAAGATATAATAAGCATTAAAAATGATTTTTTTTATTATTATCTAAGATAAATAATCCTAACCAAAGTAATAGTTAGGGTTAACAATTGTAACTATTTGACTTGATAAAGAAGAATTATTTGAATATTAAATGTTTCATGATTATATATATATATATATATATATATATATATATATATATATATATATATATATATATATATTATATTTAGGAAGTATACATCGTCCCGATCCCGAAAATATAAATTTCGTCGAAATTTGAATCCGTATGAATTTTATATGATTTTTATAAGATATAAAAGTCAGCCACACACAATGAATGTACGACGTAAAAAGTTACAAAGAGAGTGGTTGAATTTTAGCTAATACGACCAAACTAAAAATCGTAGTACTCCATAAAATAGGAATTTTGAGAAAAAGAATTCCAAAAACGGAGTCCGTACGAGAGAGTTATGATTTTAGCAAAATTATTTAATTTTATAAAAATATGGAGAAAATATAAATTCAAAATTAGCCGACGGAGTCTAAACGAAAGTTGTAGATCTCGTCGATAGCTACACGTGGATATAAATAACGTCAAAAACGGAGTTCGTATGAACAAGTTATAATTTTTAATAGCACGTGTACGTATTAAAATAAAGTGTAAATCATATATACGTATACATATATATACGTATGATATATCGTTAGAAATGTATCGATGATGCGGTCGCTATAAGACTAGTGTTGAGTACTTTCGACATCATTTTAGTACAAATATCATTAAATCTATTTAAAATAGTATTATAAAGGGGTGTTTAGTCATTTATACAACTATAAGGTCATTAAGTAACTATGGAGGGTAGTTTTTGAAAATTCAATCGCTATAAATAAGAGCCTCTAGCTCTCATATTTCTTGCACCATTCTCTTGATTCAAGAGTCTTTCCCTTCTTATCCCCTGAGCATTTCGGTCTCTCGTGATTCGACCTCTCTTTCTGTAGTTTTTAGTATAGTAAGGAGAGCGTTGAAGCGCTGCAAAAATCTTTCTTGGAAAGATTCTGCGATGAAGTTCTGCCCCTGCAGAGCCCGACTCCTAGCTTAGTAAGTTATGCTATCCTACTTTAAAAATAGATTATAATATCGTTATTATGAACCTATAAATAAAATTTATCAGTGATTCAAAGTCGTTATACTGATTGAACTACTTACGGGAGAGGTGTCTAAAAGGTTACGTTGGGTTTGGTTGCTTTGATTTCAAAAAAACTATATGTCGAAATGGTCCTGCCTCCCAACTGTCCTGCCTGGTTGATCCTTACTTGATAGATCATGAAGTAGACTCCGAGTTAATAATGAATCTAGACTAATAATTAGTCGCAATAAATATTAGACTAAAATCTAGTGGTAATAATACTAGGTATCGTCGAAGGATATCATATTGTGAAGAAGCGAAGCGCTGCTTGAATTTCGAGTCGTCACTTTTACAAGTGAGTGCATAGTTACTTTCATCTTACACATAGATATGATGTATTTTATATAAATTACGTGTTATATGTGCATATTATCTGTATACTTGTTATCTATGCTGGATGAACGATTTTATACATGTTTAAAAATTATTTAAACTGTATATACATTTTATATCTTCAAAATATGTTGGGTAAAACATGGGTAGATGAAAGTTGATATAGAGGAACATTGGCAGTATGGACATAGTGCCCTATAGGTGAACATTGGCAACAATGGACCTAGTACCCTTTAGATGAGCATTGGCAACTGCGCCATAATCTGTAGATGTTTTTGATCTACTCTAAACTTCCTAGCAGTTGTGCTCTAAGGATAGTATCGGCAGCTGAGCCTAATAGAGAACATCATAAGACTGGCAGCTACGCCCAAAGGACAATATCGGCAGTTGTGCCTAATAGAGAATGTCACAATTCTAGCAGCTGTGACCAAATGATAATATCGGCAGCTGTGCTTAATAGATAACATTGACAGCTGTGTCATTGGCAATGATGGACTTCGTGCCTATTCCTTAGGAATAAATGGGTGAATGATAGAAGATTCTTAGGGCAGATCCTTAAGAAATAAAGAAGATAACGGGGATGGGTAGATCCTTATGAAATAAAGAAGATAACGGGGATGAGTAATTGGGTTTATTGTTTGATGTTTAAACATAATAATTATATTATTGTGGGTTGAAAAACCTATGTACTCACCAGGTTTCCCAACCTGACCCACTCAAGCTTATTGGTATCACAAGTGTCGATATGACGATACTTTACACTGAGAGATTTAAAAGAGATGTAGATCACTAGTGTAAATGAATGTAAGTTCTGTTTATGCTTATGTTTCTGTATTGATGATGACATCCCAAAGTTTTAAAAGGACTAAAATACATTTCTTCGGAAATGCTTTGATAACACATCTATCATGTTTTTCTGGGAACAAATTCTGCAACACTTTTCTTTAAAATGTACTCTTATGTTTAAACAAGCATAAACAAAATCGGTCTTTTCTGACCATGAAAATGGGGATGTCACATTTATGTTCTCAATCTTGTGAAGCTACAATTAAGTTTCTTCGTGAACAAAATGATTTGCTAAAAAGGGAAAATAAGGACCGTAAATATGAAAGATATAGACTTAGGAAGGCCCAAAAACCTTTAAAAGCACAACTAGAGGCCAAAACCATGGATTTTTTAAAACTTCAAGACGAATACAGTAATAAATGTGTGAATTATGATTATGTTAAGGAACAGCTTGCTAACTTGACTACCGAACTTGATGTATTGAAAGCTAAATATAAAGATGCTGAATTCAACTTTAAGAAATTTGATCTGTCAAGTGAGGTAGTTGCATCCATGATAGAAAAACAATTAACATTTAAAGATAATAAAACCAAGGGTCTAGGGTATCAAAGTGTATAGCCTCTCTTCAATGATAACTATAACCCACCCCTTCAGACCAATGAGGAAGAAATTCCTACTCAGTTTGGCCCACTCCCTGAACAAGATTCAGTTAATACTGAATAATCTAGGCCAACTGAGAATATTAAGGTGAACGTTTTTAATGATTCTACTTCTTGTGTAGGTAAAGTAGCGGAAGATGAGAACAAGGAAGACACTATTGACTGTCAAACCAATGACTCCTTGAACTCTGAATCTATTGCTTCTAATCAACTTGTTGTTGGTAAATACAGACCACCATTTCAAGCTAAACAGAGTGCTTGTTGCAAGTGTGTTTGTGGGAACAATCAGAAACGAGGCAAGGGCACGCCACCAGGGGCAAGCCGAAAAAATTCCTACGTGAAGAAAAAGACATGTTTTCACTGTGGAGCACCAGGACACATTGCAAGAAATTGTCCAAAACGTGCATATGTTCCTTACTATGCACAAGGGTGTCAGAATACATCAAGAGGGAGATTTTTCAAAAGATACCCTTCGAGGCCACGTTCAAACAATGGCGACTGGATTGCGAAAAAGGCCAAGAATCCAACTCCTAAGGTCAAGAAGGAAATGTCAGCCAAGAAACAAAATTCAAAAGATGCTCCAGTGAAACCAATACTGGTTAGGTCAAAGACATCTCGACGGCCAGCTTCAAGTTCAAAAGCAAGTATTGAGCCACCCACCCGATTGAACAAGAAATGAGTTAAACCCAACAACAGATGGGTACCAAAGGTTCAATCTCCCAAATCTTCTAATGATTCTAATATTTTTTTCATCTTCTGTTTGTGATAAGCAGGATATGTCATGGGAGAGAGTACCTTGCACTGATGACAAAGATCAAGCCAATTTCAAAATGGACTGAGTTCCAAAGACCAACCGATCCCGCTCTGTGTCGGAGCAGCTATGGAGGCATATCATCATACTTCGATTTGTTGATAGTGGTTGTTCCTGGCACATGATAGGAGACATCTCTCAACCATACTACACTTAGAACCTTGTTTGAGAGTATGTGTCCTTTGTGGGAAAGGAAGAAGGGAAATGATCACACATAGGGTTTGTGCTTAACCATGTGAAGAATTTTTGGATCTGTTTTGAGATTGAAATATGGATGCAAATTCAATTGATGACTTACGATTTGAGTTTTCTTCTCGATACTCTAGAGTTTTTCTTAAAATGATTCGTTTTGAAGATAATCTTTTATCTTCTTATAGTCTTTAATTAGTAGGTATTATTTGGAAGTGATATGAAGTCTAGTGCTAAAGGGCAATATGAAATTTGTGTAATGCACTAAAGCCAAATTATCTAGACTCTGTGTTTAATGTGCTAGTAGGCACAAAGGATTCAAAAGGACTAGACATTGATTGAAAAATGAAAAGACTAGACAATATGAACTTAGATAGTCTCATTTGGACTGACCATACGATGCTTGGATAGATTGAGTAGTGAGATAAACATAAGAATCTGCAGGATACACTAAAGCCATATGCATCTAGAATTGTGGCTTAACATTTCCTCGATGTATGGACTCGTGTCCTTAATTCCGGTACAGATAGGACAACTAGCGGGTTCTCATAAAGTAGGTATGTAGGAAATTATTTTCTTGCTTTCTATCTGTCAGTCATATGTTGCTTCCTTTGCGTGATTGGAACATATCCGACCTGGAATGCAACATATGAAACTCTATCTCTTTGCATATCCTTATCTATGAAATTCTTTCTATCTGTTAGTCATATGATGTCCCCTCTGCGTGATCGGAAGATCCGACCTGAGACACAACATATGCACCCTATTATCTCTCTAGCCCTCTATCTATGTTAGTCATATGTTGTTCCTTCTACGTGATTGGAAAACATCCGACCTGGGATAAAACATATGCACTTCTATATCTGGATTTTTTCTTAATGATTGAATACTCACCTAAAGCAAGGAGTTATTTGGAAGTTCTTGATTGTTGGGGTATATCAGGAAGTGGGAACACGTTCTAGTGCATCTAAAATTGAACCATTTAATAGGTTTTCTATAGATCTTACTGCTTAATTTAAGTGGACAACAATATCCTTGGTCGTCGTCAACTAAATCGTCCATTTAGGAATATATATCACAATGACTTGTCACTTATAATCTGTCAAATTTGTCAAATATCCTTTGTGTTTAAGTGGACCATAATACCGGTGATTGACCATATCAAGACACGCAGGCGTGTGTTGATAACAATATTGAATTGCCTGACAACTTTGGTCCCAAATCAGTCTTAAAGTTAGTTATCATTTTTGTTTTTGTTAAATTTTTTCATAGTTTTCCTTTATGCACAAATTTATGGGGAGAATTAAAAATTTTAAAAATCAAACAAAAATCAGAAAATTAAAAATCCAAAAATAGTGTTATTTCTGTTTAAAAAAATCAAAAATCCAAAAATATTTTTTGATTATGTTTTCATTTTTCCAGAAAATATGAAAAATCCAAAAAAATATTGTGTGCTAAGTTTTTCTTTCAGTTTTGTTTTTGTCTCAAATTTTCTTTGTCTTGAAAAGTGAACTCAGATGTAGATGAGATTCATGGAGACTGTATCGAGATTTTCTGACCAAAGCTTCATCCGTGATTGTCGAAGAATTCTCATCCGAAGGAACAAGAAATGAAGATTATTCTTTCAACATTCAATCTTTCAACCCCAAAAGCAAGGTGAAGTTGTACTTGAAGATTATGTGATAGATTGCATTGAAGCCACCTCAATCAATTTGTTGCTATCTTACCTGCTGAAGTGATCCATAAGATTTATTCTTTCTGATATTCTCTCTGAATATTCTCAAGCTGAAAGCACCAATTTTTAAGAATATCTACAACAAGCCTCCATACCCAACATGCGTTCAATGTCAAATTTTGAAGAGAAGCCCAACTGCTCAAGATGAAGTCACTCACATAGAAGATTCATATGTTCATCTTGAAGTCGTGAAGTAATTGAAGATTAAAGCTGAAGCCAAGCACAAAGTGTAGACTGGAGAGAAATGCAAGCTACAAACCTAGGGGGAGTTTGTTGGGTTAAAAAGAAAAGAAAGCTATAAACCAAGGGGGATTGTTGGGTCTAAAATATGGTTTATACTTTACTTCTCTAAGCAATCGTAGTTTTCGGCCTAGGACCGAAAACAACCTTGGGTTTACGGTTGGGTGGCGTTTACGGTCCATGTGGCGTTTATGGCAGTAAACGTGTTTACGGCTACTGTTCCCTATAAATAGTGTCAGTATATATCAGATTAAAAGGAGTTTACGGTCAAGTGTGTGTGTGTAAATCAAGGTGTTCAAGAGAGAGAAACTAGAGAGAAGAAGAGTGTGTGTGTGTGTGGATCTTATGTGTATGGAACATCATTCATATTATTGAATACACCATAGATTCATCAAGTTCTTCTTCTTCTTCTTCTACTCCATTCTATCTTGTATCATCCACTTGATTGGGATTCCGCACCATCAAGTGGATCGGATTGATATGTAAAGCGGTTTTGGGGACTTACAAACTGTGATTAAAAAATGAAACAACAGGGATGAAAAAATTGAAATCGAAATACATACATACATATATATATATATATATATATATATATATATATATATATATATATATATATATATATATATACAGCTAAAACCAAATCATTTAGAATATGATTTAAAGCAAAATTAAATAAAATTAATCGGCAATTTTCAAACTTGGATTCATGCTATAGTGAATGTGAATCTCCTTTTGAGAATAGAACATAAAAAAATCGGATAAAACTAAATTTGGGAGAAATCAATCATCTTTACAGAGATATAGAGAAAGAGAACAGGGCAAAACCTCAATGGTTGACAACGACGGTGTTGATGCTGACCGAAGAGACGGTGAGGCAGTGGAAGCAAATAGTGATGAGTGAAGAAAAACGATGTACGTGTGTGACGGCAGATAAACGGAAAACCGTAACTCTTCATAAACGCTAGGACCGCGCTTCTGACCACCACCACTGGCAACTGATGCTGCGACACCACCACCACAAACAGTCGAATCTCGCTTCTTTCTATCTCCCTCTTCGATGTCCTCCAATCTCTCTATGTCGGTCTATTCCAGTCGGAGACGCTGAAGATGGCGGTGGCGGTCGAAGCGAATCTAGAGATGATGGTGGTGGCTGCTAAAGATAGGTGAGAGCAGCGAGAGAGGTTGAGTTAAACCGGATAAATCGATTGGGTTATGAGACGGTGATCGGTGGGGTACTTTTAGGGCTTGTGGGGGAAAAGAAACAGAAACGTATAAACGGTGAATAAAAAGTAGCAGACACGTATACAAACACGTGTCCACAAAGATTACACACAATGGCATAAATTGCCCAAAACAAAAATAGCACTAATAAATCCAGAAAATGACAAACCAACATAAACAAAGGATCAAAAATGCCAAAAAAAACACCAAGTTACTATTCCTAATAATGCTCCAACTTTTATATATATATATATATATATATATATATATATATATATATATATATATATATATATATATATATATATATATATATATATATATATATATATATATATATATATATATATATATAAGAATTGTATTTTAAATGAACATCATTAATGAAATTAGAAAATAATTGCATAAGTAAAAGTTTAAATTATATATCAATCATAAAAATTGTTAAAAATAATACTAAATATATAATTATATTTAATTCTATTAATAAGGAAGGTGAGTTGATGTCAATGAATATTATTGTTCAAAATAGTTGAGATTATATATATATATATATATATATATATATATATATATATATATATATATTACTGTGAAAATATTATGTCAAAATTAATGTCAATAAGATAATTATTATAAACATATATTTTTCAGTAATCTAACAATACATTTTTAATTTGCGCCACACAACGCGCAAGAATTCGTCTAGTCATACATACTTATAAAGCTAGCATTTTTCCTTGAATCTCATGTATTTAAAACCCCCTTTTTTAACTTCCTCAAGCCACATTCATTTGAAACCCCCTTTTTTAACTAATGCAACTCAAAAGTTTTCTTAATTATGATTTAACACTTAAAAGTTTTATAACTTATATTATGTTTAATTAGCATTTAGTTAAAAGTTTACTATAAAAGAACCAATCTTTTGGGAAGACATGCTTACAAGTTATATACAAATTTCAGAAAGAAAACAAACTTAAAGGTTTTTGTATTGGGTTGAGGTGTTATGACCACTTTTGGAGATATGCTATTATATTAGAGCTTTTAATTTGTAAGTTTGTTATACTAATTTGTTTTTATATTTTCTTTGTTTTTGGATTATTGTAATACAATCGTTGTATATTGTGGTTTAATCATTAATATATTGATCATATGTTATATAGGGTGATGTCGAAAATATTTTAAACATGTTTTTTTTTGTTTTTTAATTGTACCGTTTGAAAAAGATAATTAATTAAAACTGATACATATGTTACACTTTCCATCCCACTCTCTCTCTCTTTCTCTCTCTCTCTCTCTCTCTCTCTCTCTATATATATATATATATATATATATATATATATATATATATATATATATATATATATATATATATATATATATATATATATATATATATATATATATATAGGTCAAAACACTTCAACCAAAATTCATTTAAAATCTAATATTTTAAATGCTTTTTGATAATGATTGTAAAAATTCAACATGTATTACTTAATTGATTGATTAATAAAAATATTAATGTTTTGAAACTCCTAACTCTTAAACTTATCTTATTTAATTTGTTAGTTAACTAAAATATTTTTCCTACATAGAGATAACATTTTTATGTTTTGTTACTCATATTTGTTTATGTAATTAGAAAAAAAGTTGTATATAGAATGACTACTTCAATTTCACATAGAAATCGATACACTAGAGATGTATGTTGTCTTTAACCGGTGGTAGGAGATCCACATACCCTTTTTAATTATTTATATTAATGCTTAGTAATATCTATTTTATATTTCTATTCACCTTAATATTTTAGGTACAAATTAAAGAAAATGATTATCGGCGCACCAACATAAAGTCAAATATATGCCTTGCAAAATATGTAATTAAAATTAAATATCGTATTTACTAATTGACTTATTTTAAAACTCTTGATGACATTTATGTATAATGATATATTTTGTATGACTTGATTCTTAATTTCAATGTTTAATATTTAAAAGTTTATATATGAAACCTTGGATGTTTTGGTGTAATATAAATAGTGTAATACAAAGTTTATTAGTTCAATATTGTTTATTAATAGCTCCTTCAAAACAACTTATTTCTTATTTTATCCAAAAAATATTATCGGACATAAGAAAAGTAGATTATATTAATGTTATACAAAAACTTATAATATATATTGGATATTATAAAAGTAAAAAGTAAAGTTTATAAGGTATGAACTATATTAGATAGTATCAAAATATAAGTTGATGGATTTTCATGTTATTTGATAATTCGGGTAGTGCCCAAAACATGACTAGAAACGTAAATTTCAACATATTTCTATTTTTTCCCATAATTATTTTAACCACTTAAATGTATTATTACGCAACGCGCGAGGTCACGCCTATTCATTATATCATACATACTTATAAAGCTAACATTTTTTCTTGAATCTCATGCATTTGAAACCCCATTTTTTAACTTCCTTTCACCACATTCATTTGAAACTCCCATGACTTTTCAATTTCTTTACAATAATATTATAAATAAGTTAAATAATGTTCTATAAACAAGAAATGGTGTTTTATTACAATGTCTTCATCCCACATCGATGGTGAGAGTAAACAAGAGAATGTTTCATCTTCTATAAATAGGAAATGTTGTGAAATGTTTCAAAGGGACCAAACCATGAGAACTTCCTCATGCCTACCTTTGTAGGATTTTGAAGGTATTATTTGGTGAGATTGTCTATATTGGCAAGTGTCCAGTTAACTTTTAGAATTCCAAAAATGGTTTTGAATTGAATTTTTTCAGGTTTAAATTGTGCTTCAGTTAGAAAAAAAATTATGTAGTTGGGTATATTGAGTTGAACCTGAGCAGGATCAATTTGGACCGATAAAGGAATCATTTTCCTTTCACAACAAACATTTGAAACTCCCATGATTTTTTAAATTATTTCTAATAATACTATAAATAAGTTACATAATTTTATATAAATATAAAAAAGCATCTACCTAAACCTAAAATTATAACTATTTGAAAAATCACTTTGATTCAAAAGCACGAAATATATACAAGCCGGGTTTCACTAGAAAAAAAAATATGTAGTTTGATATATTTAGTTGAATCGGTCCGAGTTTGATCTATTTGGACCATAAAAGAAGCATTTTCCTTTCACTACATACATTTGAAACTCCCATGATTTTTCAAATGGTTTCCAATGATATTTTAAAAAAGTTACATAATGTTATATAAATATAAAAAAACATCTACCTAAAAATAAAATTATAATTGTTTGAAAATCCTATTTGATCAAAAGCACGAAATATATACACAGATTATATTTTATAATTGAATTCTTTTTATAATGAACTTTTGAATCTTGAAAATACATATAAACAAGATTTCTATATTAAGTACCTAACTGAATTTATAATTTTATAATTGAACAAAAAGTTATTCAATAAAACTTACTTTTTTGGATAGGAACTTACGAGATTATAGAAAAATGGAACTATTGAACAATAAAGAAAGGGTAAACAAGAGAAAGGGGGTTTTACTAAATAAGTTGAATAATGTTTTATTAACAAGAAATCGTGTTTTATTACAATGTCTTCATCCCACATCGATAGTGGGAGTAAACAAGAGAACGTTTCCTCTTCTATAAATAGGAAATGTTGTGAATTATTTCAAAGGGACCAAACCATGAGAACTTCCTTATGCCTACCTTTTTAGGATGTTAAGGGTATTTTTTAGTGAGATTGTCTTTATTGGCAACTGTCCATTTAATTTTTAGAATCTCGAAAATGGTTTTAGGTTCAAACAGAGTTTCATTTGAAAAACCGTTATGTAGTTTGGTGTATTGAGTTGAATTAGTCTGAGTTTGATCAATTTGGACCAATAAATGAAGCATTTTCATTTCAGCACATACATTTGAAACTCTCATGATTTTTCAAATTGTTTCTAATAATAATATAAATAAGTTACCTAAACATAAAATTATAATTGTTTGAAAAATAAATTCGATTCAAAAACACAAAATATATACAAACCGGGTTTCAATAGAAAAAACGTTATGTAGTTTGGTATATTAAGCTGAATCGGTCCGAGTTTGATCAATTTGGACCGATAAATGAAGCATTTTCCTTTCACCACATACATTTGAAACTCTCATGATTATTCAAGTTGTTTATAATAATATTATAAGTTACATAATGTTATATAAATATAAAAAAATCTACCTAAACATAAAATTATAATTATTTGAAAAATCACTTTGATTCAAAAGCTCGAAATATATACTCGATTATATTTTATAAATGAATTCATTTTATAATGACATTTTGAATCATGAAAATACATATATACAAACTTTCTATATTAAGTACCTAATTGAATTTTTGATTTTAGGATTTAACAAAAAGTTATTCAATAGAAACTTGATTTTTTATAGAAACTTACGAGATTACTGAAAAATGGAACTATTGAACAATAAATTTTCTGGATAACGTTTTATTTTTATTATTTTAATATTTTATTTAACAAAATGAAATTATTGGCAAATAAAGAAATGAGTTTAATTAAAATGTCTTCATCCCACATTGATTGTGAGAGTAAACAAGAGAATGTATTATCCTCTATAAATAAATAAGATTGTGAAATATTTTAAAGGGACTAAGCCATAAGATCTTCCTTGCATTTAACTTTGTAGGACGTTGAGTGTATTCTTTGGTGAGATTGTCTTTGTCGACAAGTGACCAATTAAATTTTAGAATTTCGAAAATGATTTTGGATCGTATCTTTTAGATTTGGATCGAGTTTAATAAGGATCCGAGTGTCTTCCGGCTGAGTTAGGCAAACTCCTTCCATTGGAGGCCGAGTTTAAGTAACATGTCGAGTATTTGGTTGTGTTAGCCAAGTTTTACAAACCTGTATGTAATACAATTTAAAGTTTTAACCTTATAAAAGACGTCACTATTATCATATGTTCTACATAATTATGGTAATATTTATGATACAAAACATTTTTTTTACTATGATAAAAAGTTGTCTCTATTATCATATGTTGTACACAATGATAAAATTTAAGATAGATAAAAAGATGTCTCTGTTATCGTATTTTCTACATAATGATAATATTTAATATAAACGTTTTAATTTAATATGAAATTATTATTTAATAGATAACAATAACGATTTATTTATTTTTAAAAATTAATTTTTTTTCTATTTCAATCATATAACTTTGTATATGCAAAACAACTTCAAGTTTCAACATTATCTCTTATAATATAGTTCAACATAATAACAATACTAAAAATCATTTTTTTATATTTTTTATGAAATTATTATTTAATTGTTAATAACAATGATTTAGTTATTTTTAATATAAAATATTTTTTTATATCCCACGCAACGCGCATGCATTCGCCTAGTATACTTATAAATGAAACATTTTTCCTTTCACCACATTTATTTGAAACTCCCATGACTTTTCAATTTCTTTCTAATAATAATTATAATTTGGTTAATTAGGTTAAATAAATATCAAACCAAAAGTGTAATCATATATAAACTAAATTTCAATATTAGAATAATATATTTAAATCTACTTATAAAATTATTTTTCTAACTTTTAACATATGATACATAGTTTTTTACTTTTAATATATTGTTGGATATAAACCATTATCATTTTAAAGATACAAATTTTGAACAATTTGTATAAAATACTTAAATTATTATTTTAAATATAATATTATAGTGTCAACTTAAATATAAATTTTAATTTAACTTAAACAACGCAAAGAATATTTTGTAAATAGTTAAAAGTGATAAATTTTAGTGTCTTTTTAATAAGGATTATAAATTAGTTAGCAACGTTAAATAAACATCAAACCTAAAGTGTAATCATAAATAAACTAAATTTCAATTTTAAAATAATATCTTTACTTTTACTTATAAAGTTATGACTTTAACTTTTAACATATTATACTTAATTTATTGGATTTAATATGTTGTTATATGTAAACCATTAAAAGTTTAAAGCTACAACTTTTGAACAGTTTAGACAAAATACTTAAATTGTTAACTTAAATAAAACAGTACAATGTCAACTTAGATATAATTTTAGTTCCACTAAAAAAACCAAAGAATGTTTGTAAATAGTTAAACGTGATAAATACAAAAACTAAATTTTAATATCAATTTAATTAAAATATTTACTAAAGATAATTTTATAATCGTTAAAAGCTTTCAAATAAGTAGCTTAAAATAACTTAAAATTAACAACAGCTAAAAATAACTCTATATAAATGACTATATTGTTACCTTTAAATCAAAAAACTAATGTTTGATTTTTCTCAATAGTTATAATGATATAAATTAAAACATTAAGCAAATAAATTTTAAAAAATTAATTAACAATAACAACAACTATAAATAACGTTAAGCCATATATTATATTTAATTCTAATCATGTGTAACTTGCGGGTAGTAGACATTCAAACGATTGAGATAATGAAGTTATAATAAATGTATATATTATCATATAATTCAAAATAATCAATATATTATATTAATTTAGTATACAAATTATTATATCACATTTAACAACAACATTATTGTTATATTTTAAAAAAACATATATTTGTAAAGACTTCAACTATATAGGTGTTTATGTGCATTATAATGTAAACTTAAATATAAATTTCAGTTCCACTTAAAAAAACAAATAATATTTTGTAAATAGTTAAAAGTGATAAATGCGAAAACTAAATTGTAATCTCAATTTAACTAAAATATTTCCTAAAAATATTTTTATAATCATTAAAAGATTCAAATAAATAGCTTAAAATAACTTACAATAATAATGATTAAAAATAACTCTATATAAATGATTTTATTATTACCTTTAAAATCAAAAAATAATCTTTAATGTTTTAAATAATTATAATGATAGAAATTAAAACAGTAAGCAAATAAATTTTAAAAAATTAATTAACAATAACAACAACTATAAATAACATTCAATCATATCTTATATTTAATTTTATTCATTTGTAACTTGCGGATAGAATTCATTCAAACGATTGAGATTATGAAGTTACTAGGCGAACGCCCGCGCGTTGCGCTGAAACACCTATATAGTTGAAGTCTTTAAATATATATATATATATATATATATATATATATATATATATATATATATATATATATATATATATATTTAAATACAGCAATAACATTGTTGTTAAATTTGATATAACAATTTGTATGCTAAATTGATATAATATATTGATTATTTTGAGTTATATGATAATATATACATCTATTATAACTGCATAATCTCAATTGTTTAAATGACTTCTACCTGTGAGTTACACATGAATAAAAAATTAAATATAATATATGGTTTAATGTTATTTATAGTTGTCGTTATTGTTAATTAATTTTTTAAAATTTATTTGCTTAATGTTTTAATTTCTATCATTATAATTATTTAAAACATCAAACATTGTTTTTTTGATTTTAAAGGTAACAATATAATAATTTATATAGAATTATTTTTAAGTATTGTTATTGTAAGTTATTTTAAGCTACTTGTTTGAAAATTTTGAACGATTATAAAAATATATCTAGGAATTTTTTTAGTTAAATTGAGATTAAAATTTAGTGTTTTTCATTTATCACTTTTAACTACTTACAAAATATTCTTTCGTTTTTTAATTGGAACTAAAATTTATATTTAAGTTGACATTGTAATGTTATATTTAAATTAATAATTTAAATACTTTTTCCAAACTGTTCAAAACTTGTAGTTTTAAACTGATAATGGTTTATATACAACAACATATTAAATCTACTAAATTAAGTATATAATATGTTAAAAGTTAAAGACATAACTTTATAAGTAGAAGTAAAAATATTATTTTAAAATTAAAATTTAGTATATTTATGATTATATTTTAGGTGTGATATTTGTTTAACCTTATTAACCAACTTATAATCATTATTAGAAAGACACTACAATTAATCATTTTTAACTATTTACAAAATATTTTTGGGGTTGTTTAAGTTAAACTAAAATTTATATTTAAGTTGACCCTGTAATGTTATATTCAAATTAATAATTTAAGTATTTTATACAAATTGTTCCAAAATTGTATTTTTAAAATGATAATGGTTTACATCCAACAATATATTAAAACTAATAAATTAAGTATAATATGTTAAAAGATAAAAAAAACATAACTTTATAAGTAGAAGTAATATATTATTGTAATATTGAAATTTAGTTTATATATGATTACACTTTAGGTTTGATATTTATTTAACTTTATTAACCAACTTATAATTATTATTAGAAAGAAATTGAAAAGTCATGGGAGTTTCAAATGAATGTGGTGAAAGGAAAAATACATGGGAGTTTCAAATAAATGTGGTGAAAGGAAAAATGCTTCATTTATAATATAGTATGATAATAGATGTATATATTATCATATAATTCAAAATAAAAAATATATTATATCAATTTAGTATACGAATTATTATATCAAATTTAACAAAACATTATTGTTATATTTAAAAAACACATATATTTGTAAAGACTTAAACTATATAGGTGTTTCCGCGCAACACACGGGTATTCGCCTAGTATACTTATAAAGGGAACATTTTTCCTTTCACCATATTCATTTGAAACTCCCACGCATTTTTCCTTTCACCACATTCATTTGAAACTCCCATGACTTTTCAATTTCTTTCTAATAATAATTATAAGTTGGTTAATAAGGTTAAATAAATATCAAACCTAAAGTGTAATCATATATAAACTAAGTTTCAGTATTAAAATAATATATTTACCTTTACTTATAAAATTATGTTTTTTAACTTTTAACATATTATACTTAATTTATTAGTTTTAATATATTGTTGGATGTAAACCATTATAATTTTAAAGATACAATTTTGGAACAATTTGTATAAAACACTTAAATTATTAATTTAAATATAACATTACATGGTTAACTTAAATATAAATTTTAGTTTAACTTAAAAAACCCAAAAAATATTTTATAAATAGTTAAAAGTGATATATTGTAGTGTCTTTCTAATAATGATTATAAGTTGGTTAATAAGGTTAAATAAATATCAAACCTAAAGTATAATCATAAATAAACTAAATTTTAATTTTAAAATAATATATTTATTTTTATTTATAAAGTTACGTCTTTAACTTTTAACATATTATACTTAATTTATTAAATTTAAATTGTTGGTGTATGTAAACCATTATCAGTTTAAAGTTACAACTTTTGAATAGTTTAGACAAAATACTTAAATTGTTAATTTAAATATAACAATATAGTGTCAACTTAAATATAAATTTCAGTTCCACTTAAAAAACCAAAGAATATTTTATGAATAGTTAAAAGTGATAAACTTTAGTGCTAAATGCAAAAAGTAAACTGTAATCTCAATTTAACTAAAATATTTCCTAAAGATATTTTTATAATCGTTAAAAGTTTTCAAATAAATAGCCTAAAATAACGTACAATAACAATAGTTAAAAATAACTCTATATAAAAGATTATATTGTTACCTTTAAAATCAAAAAAATAATCTTTGATGTTTTAAATCATTATAATGGTAGAAATTAAAAGATTAAGTAAATAAATTTTAAAAAATTAATTAACAATAACAACAACTATAAATAACATTAAACCATATATTATATTTAATTTTATTTATGTGTAACTTGCGGGTAGAAGTCATTCAAACGATTGAGATTATACAGTTATAATAGATGTATATATTATCATATAATTCAAAATAATCAATATATTATATCAAATTTAACAACAATGTTATTGTTATATTTAAAAAAACATATATTGGTAAAGACTTCAACAATACAAGTGTTTTTGCGCAACGCGCGGGGATTCACCTAGTATATTTATAAAGGAAACATTTTTCTTTTGATCACATTCATTTGAAACTCCCATAACTTTTCAATATCTTTCTAATAATGATTATAAGTTGGTTAATAAGGTTAAATAAATATAAAACTTAAAGTGTAATCATATATAAACCAAATTTTAATATTAAAAGAATATCTTCACTTCTACTTATAAAGTACTATTTTAAATTTTAAAATATTATACTTGATTTATTATTTTTAATATGTTGTTGTATGTAAACCATTATCATTTTAAAGCTACAACTTTTTAACAATTTGTATAAAATACTTAAATTGTTAATTTAAATATAACATTACAGGATTAACTTAAATATAAATTTTTGTTAAACTTAAACAACCCAAAGAATATTTTGTAGGTAGTTAAAAACGATAAATTGTAGTGTCGTTCTAATAATGATTAGAAGTTAGTTAATAAGTTTAAATAAATATCAAACCTAAAATATAATCTTAAATAAATTAAATTTCAATATTAAAATAATATATTACTTCTACTTATAAAGTTATGTCTTTAACTTTAACATATTATACTTAATTTATTAGATTTAATTTGTTGTTGTATGTAAACCATTGTGAGTTTAAAGCTACAACTTTTGAACAGTTTCTAAAAAATACTTAAATTGTTAATTTAAATATAACATTACAGGGTCAACTTAAATATAAATTTCAGATCCACTTAAAAAAGCCAAAGAATATTTTTTGAATAGTTAAAAGTGATAAATTGTAGTGCTAAATACAAAAACTAAATTGTAATCTCAATTTAACTAAAATATTTCCTAAAGATATTTTTATAATCGTTAAAAGTTTTCAAATAAGTAACTTAAAATAACTTGTACTAACAATAGTTAAAAATAACTCTATATAGATGATTATATTGTTACCTTTCAAAACAAAAAACAATGTTTGATTTTAAAATAATTACAATGATAAAAATTAAATCGTTAAGTAAATAAATTTTAAAATAACTCTATATTAATGAATAACTCGTGGGTAAAGGTCATTCAAACGATTGAAATTATGCAATTTTAATAGATGTATATTTATCATATAATTCAAAATAATCAATATATTATATCAACTTAGTATACAAATTATTATATCAAATTTAACAACAACATTATTGTTATATTTAAAAAACATATATTTGTAAAGATTTCAATTATATAGGTGTTTTTGCGCAACGCTTGGACATTCACCTAGTATAAATATAAGCTTACGAACTTGGAGGAATAAGTTAGAATGTAATCATGCAAGTGAATTTACAAGGGATTGCACAAGCATCCACGTCGCATATATCCACAAATATCCGAGAACATTAGACTTCCCACGTGAAGTTCTCAAGCAGTGAGTATTAACGTAAAAGGATCCACGAATTCATGTTAAATTTTGTGGATTTCAACGGGACAAAATTGAACATGAAAAAGGTTATACATATTTGTGTGAGAATTTTACAGACTTGTCAATCTACATATGTTAATAAAGATCTGGCACTTTAAGCATTGAAGTCGATAAATTGGTTATGTCTTCACCAACCTACTTCAATTTTTAACTTGTAAATCAATACAAACCATGGACGTTTGTGTTCTATGTGTATAGATCAAATGTGTGCATGCATATTTAAAAACAACATACTAATGATTTGATTTGATTTTATATTATAGGTTTATTGTCACTGTAGTCCAACGAACTTATCGGTTTTGGTTTAAATGGTATTTCGTGATACCTTTTTGCATTATAAGGGAATGAATTCATATTTTAAGGTTTTAAAATACCATTATGAAAAATGTGAAGGGGTCACCCGGTGAACCCCTTCATACTCAACATGTAATATCCCGATGTTGAGGTACTTTTCAAATTTAACCCTATATATGAATAAATATTGCATTTTAGTCCCTGAGTATAAGAAAGAGTGCAAAATGGCCCATTGTGGCATTTTAGGGATTTTGGGCTAAGGGAAGTACGTTGGGCGTATTTTGTGTACGTTGAGCATACTAGGGTGGACCCTAGTATGATGTGTGTACACCACGTACGTAGGGTGTACGTGGAGAAAGCTCAACCCTTAATTTTTAGGGTTTGGTCCATATATAAGCATCATTATAGCCTCATTTATCATTCCCTCATCAGCCCCCATCTGAAAATTCGACCCTCTAGCAAACCCTAAGTGAGAAGAGTGCTTTGAGCTCATTTGTGTGGCTTTTTAGTGTTCTTGAAGAAGGAGAAGTTGGTGCAAGGACCTTGAAGCTTGGAAGAAAGTTAGATCTGGGATTCCCCACTTGCTGGCAACCTCTTGGACGTAAAACTATCATAACTTGATCACTCTATCTTGTAGATCTAGCCATTTATTCCTTTAGGGCACTTTTGGTCCCAAATATGGTGATTCTTGAGCATTGCGTGCTCTTGACCAAATAAATCGCCCTTTCAGACCTTATGAGAGGTTTAAAATCATGTGTTATAAGCTTGATATTTTTAACCCAAACATTCCTAATTGTTTATTTGGCCCAAAAACATTTAGATTGACCATTTTGGCCCCTTTTTTTTAAATAGCACTTTTAGTCCCTTTTTATGAAAATCGACATTTTTGGTACTTAAACCATTTTTCTTAACATTTTCCACCCAAACTTTATTTGAATAGTAAGTTCAGTCCAAAACTATTGCATTTTTCATTTCCAGCCTTTATCTGTAAAAAGTTTACATTTTTGACCCAATTTCCGTAAGTTTTACAATTTTGATCCCAAAATCAAAAACTTTTCATTTTTAGTCCATTTTGGTAATAAAATCATTTTCAACCCCTGAAATAGTTTATTTACGTTTTAGAATCATGGTTTGTTAAGTTTTACATTTCAGCCCCTCAAAACTTCATTTTTTCGCAACCTTGGGCCCAAAAACTCGTGAGGCCCAATTTAAAGCCCAATAAGCTAAAATTTATGTTTTTGACCCTTTGAAAAGTATTTTTTTCATAAAAATCATCTTTTATACAAATAAACACCATATAACCCCTATAAAACCGATAATTTACAATTTACACCCAATCTTTGTTATTTTTGCAAAAATGACACTTGTAAGGTTCTTTGGCTTTGGTTTTCACTTTTTAAACTTAAGGACCCTTAGATCTATGATTTATGTTGTTAATTATGTTTTTTTTATGGTTCTTTCACCCTTTTTGCTATAGATATCGAAATATCTAAAATATCTCATATTATCACAACCAAAAACTAAAGAAATCACACATAACATGCAAACACACATAGATCATCACATAATACTTGTATTCTCCCCCAAAAACAAGTAAAAACTGAAAACAAGGGGGTATGAACTCACCTTGCTTAGTTGTTTCGGTTTTGAAGAAGATGTGAAGAAGATTTTTGGTCCTAGCAACACCTTGATGTGGATCTCGAGCTTATGGAGCTTCTATGGTGTGATCATAGAATAAAACTATGTAAGGAGGAGTTCTTGGTGATAAATTAAAGAAGGTGTTGGTTTTTGATAATAACTTACCAATAATAGTTATCCCTTGGAAACACTTTAAATCTCGAAATTTTAAGGAAATGAAAGTATTGCTCTTGAAAACTTGAGAGAGTTTTGGAGGAAGTTTAAAGGCGTGTATGTGTTTTCCTCTTACTCTCGGCCGAAGAAGAAAAATAGAAGGGGGGAGGGGAGAGAGAGTTGAAGTGATGGGTGTATGGATGCATGAGAAATGCATGGTTATTTGTTGTGTAATAAAGAGGTGGCAACATAAGTCAACTCTCTTAATCTCCTTTATATATATATATATATATATATATATATATATATATATATATATATATATATAGTTGTGCCAAGAGGGAGAAAGGAGAGAAGTGGTTTGGGCCTTTAATGCTTGAGTCCGAAAATATGAAGCCCAAATTGTTAGTTTTCGGCCCATTGGGCCCTTAGGTGGGTTTATCGCCCAATCTTGCATAAAAGAATGGATTTGTGGCCCATTAGGATAAATTGGATTTGTTATGTCCCAACAAGGCCCATTAAGGTAAACCAATTAATTTGGGGTCTATTATGGCTCAAAATGTTAAGTTTCATAAAAGCGGTTCCAATTAGGGCCCATTTAAGGATCCTAAGCCAAAAATAGTCAGATTGTAGGCTTATTGGTCCATTAGGCCCAATAAGGAAATCCTAGTCCATAATGGAGTTAAACCGAGATTTTTAGGGTTTCCAATCTTTTGTTGACCATTTGAAGTGTTTGTATAGAGTGTTTGATCGAATTTTATTGTCACTGAATAATCATCATGCATGCTTTCAAGTTTTAGCCACAAATGTTACTCTTGTTAATGTTTACAAAAACCTTAGAATTCCTAGTTGTGTCAATATTTGATTTTATTCATGTATAACTCGCGAGTACAAGTCATTCAAACGATTGAGATTATGAAGTTATAATATATATATATATATATATATATATATATATATATATATATATATATATATATATTATCATATAATTCAAAATAATCAATATATTATATCAATTTAGTATACAAATTATTATATCAAATTTAACAACGTTATGTTATATATATATATATATATATATATATATATATATATATATATATATATATATATATATATAAAGACTTCAACTATATATGTGTTTCTATGCAACGCGCTGGCATTCGCCTAATATACTTATAAAGGAAACATTTTTTCTTTCATCACATTCATTTGAAACCTCCATGACTTTCCAATTTCTTTCTAATAATGATTGTAAGTTGGTTAACAAAATTAAATAAATTTCAAACCTAGAGTGTAATCATACATAAACTAAATTTAAATATTAAAATAATATATTTAATTTTACTTATAAAGTTATGTCTTTAACTTTTAACATATTATACTTAATTTATTAGTTTTAAAATGTTGTATGTAAACCATTATCATTTTACAACTACAACTTTTGATTAGTTTGGATAAAATACTTAAATTGTTAATTTAAATATAACATTAAAAGGACAACTTAAATATAAATTTTAGTTAAACTTAAACAACCTAAAGAATATTTTGTAAATAGTTAAATATGATAAATTGTAGTGTTTTTCTAATAATTATTATAACTTAGTTAATAAGGTTAAATAAATATCAAATCTAAAGTGTAATCGTAAATAAACTAAATTTCAGTTTTAAAATAATGACTTATTTCTACTTATAAAGCTATGTCTTTAACTTTTAACATATTATACTTAATTTATTAGACTTAATATGTTGTTATATGTAAACCATTATCAGTTTAAAGTTACAACTTTTGAACAGTTTGGATAAAATACTTAAATTGTTAATTTAAATATAAAATTGCATGGTCAACTTAAATATAAATTTCAGTTCCACTTAAAAAACCTAAAAATATTTTGTGAATAATTAAAAGTGATAAATTGTAGTGCTAAATGAAAAAACTAAATTGTAATCTCAATTTCACTAAAATATTTCCTAAATATATTTTTATAATCATTAAAAGTTCTCAAATAAGTAGCTTAAAATAACTTACAATAACAATAGTTAAAAATAACTCTAGATAAATAATTATATTCTTACCTTTAAAAATAAAAAACGATGTTTGATGTTTAAATAATTACAATGATAGAAATTAAAGTGTTAAGCAAATAAATTTTAAAAAATTAATTAACAATAACAACAACTACAAATAACGTTAAACCATATATTATTTTTTTTATTTTCATTCATGAGTAGCCCGCGGGTAAAGGTCATTCAAACAACTAAGATTATATAGTTTTAATAGATGTATATACTATCATATAATTCAAAATAGTCAGTATATTATATCAACTTAGTATATAAATTATTATATCAAATTTAACAACAACGTTAATATTTAAGAAAAAATATATTTGTGAAGATTTCAACTATATAGGTTTTTCTGTGCAACTCACGGGCATTCACCTAGTATACTTATAAAAAGAGACATTTTACTTGCACCACATACATTTGAAACCTCCATGACTTTTCAATTTCTTTCTAATAATTTTTATAAATTAGTTAATAATGGTAAATTAAATGCAAAAGCTAAATTTTAATTATAAGTTAACTAAACTACATATTAAAATATCATATTTTACTTCTAGTTATAAAATTGTGACTTTATATTTTTCACATATTATAGTTAACTTATTAGTTTAGATTTGTTATCATATGTGAGAAATTGTCATTATAAAGTCACAAATTTTGTATAATTAATGATTTTATGAAAAATAGTTAAATTAATAATTTCAATATAGTTTTTAACAATTAATTTAAATCAAAGTTTCGGTTAAACTTGAAAAAAATCTAGAGACCATTTTATAAATAGTTAAAACTATAAATTATAGTGTTAAACCTAAATTAACCAAAAAAAACCATGAAAGTATTTTTGATAATTAATATGAATTTTCACATAAATAATTTAAAAATAAATTATAATAAGAATAGTTACAAGTAATATTATATAAAAAAATTATAATGATATCTTTAAAAACAAAAACAATGTTTGTTGTTTTAAATAATTACAATAAAAAAAATAACAATATTCATCAAATAAATTTTAAAAACGTTATATTTCTAGAACCAAATTAAAATAATTAAGTGTTTCCAAATACATTATTTTAAATAACTTACACTAACAATAGTTAAGAGTAAAATAATATACAAAAAGTATATTGTTACCTTTAAAAACGAAAAACAATGTTTGATGTTTTAAATAATTATAATTATAGAAATTAAACCTTAAGCAAATAATATTTTTAAAATCAATTAATCATATAAACAACTATAAATATTAGGGGTGAGCGCGGTGCGGTTCGGTGCGGTTATTAGCCAAAACCTCACCACTAACCGCAAATGCGGTTAATCCATTTTCAAAACCGCATGGTGCGGTTATTTTTGCGGTGCGGTTAGGCGGTTATTTTTGCGGTGCGGTTTTGTTTTTTTTGTGTTGCGGTTATTAACCGCATGGATTTGGTGCGCTTATTTTGTGTGGTTTTTAACCACAGTTTAGAGTTCAAATAGTTTTAAGAGTTCAAACATATTACTTGTAATAATAATAAAAACCATAAGGTATAAGACAATTAACTATTTAACTTAAACCTCAAACAACTAATATCTTAAAAACATCAAATCAATGGTAGTTAACAATAAATATCTTAAAATTGTCTAATTTCATCCTTTTTTCAAATTTAAACATAAGAAAAAACCAACATTTTTGTCTTTTAGTATTTTATTCGGCTTTCATTCATGAAACTTGTCTTATTTTTAATATTTAATAAACTAATAATTGATAAAAAATTGTATATAATATATGCGGTGCGGTGCGGTTTTTTTGCGGTTTTTGGAAACTAATAACCGCACCGCACCGCAAATTTGCGGTTTTTAAAAAACAGAAAACCTCACCATCGGTTTTTATTGCGGTTGCGGTTTTTCGATTGCGGTTTATGCGGTTTTTGCGGTTAATTTTAGTTGCGGTGCGGTTTTTGCTCACCCCTAATAAATATCAATAAACCATATATGATAGTTAATTTTATTCATGAGTAACCCATAGGTAGAAACCATTGAGATAATTGAGATTATAGAATTTTAATATATATATATATATATATATATATATATATATAATCATATAATTCAAAACAAACAATGTTTATACCAAACTAATATATGATTTATTATATAAAAGCTAACAACAACGTCATTGATATATTTAAAAAAACACACATTTATTCAAATATATTGTTGTATTTTGTGCAACACACGAGTAGTCGCCTAGTATCTAAATAAAAGCGAAATTATATTACGTGATTGTCTGGCATGGCTAACATTTCAATAATTATATATAAAAAAAAGAGAAATTAAATATCCTCATATATTTTGTTTCAACTTATCTTCCTACTTATATTAAATGGTGACAAATATATTAAAATATTATTAATTTTATTAAATATGATACATGTTAACGTTTAACATAAGTTATAAACGTAAACAAATATAAAATGATATTTAATTTCTCATTAAAAAAACATAAAATAAAATTTAGTATCTAAAATCAAAATAACACAAAAAGCTTATATTCGAGAAGAAAATAAAGAGGACCAATTAAGGTTAATAAACTATACCTAAGTTTCCAAATCTCCTCGTCTATTCCCTATTGAAATTAAAAGATATATATATATATATATATATATATATATATATATATATATATATATATATATATATATATATATATATATATATATATATATATATATATATATATATATATATATATATAAATAAAAGAAAGTTGAAGATCTTCAATGAAACTTATCAAAATATCGATAATGAAGTGTCTAATGAAAGATGAAGATGTAATTTTAGAGGTGGATTGATAAAAATACATAATCAAAGTAACGGTTCGACTTTGCACACGAACACACTTTGGAATATTTTAAGAGATGTCATGTATTTCTATTCTTTTGTCATTTGTAATATTTAATAAATATTAGGGAAATAATAATTGCCATCCGTTATTTCAAATCCAAATCCAAATCCAAACATAATCAATTGTGATTAAAAATATGTTATTTGATTACATAAGAATTAATATGACCATCATTGAGTTTAGTATTTCTGAGTCAGAAGGAGGCAGAAAAGGATGCACATATGTCATTTGGTATGCAATTCGATACACATGAGACCTCCAATAAAGTTGAATCATATGGTAAAAGCATGTGTAGGTTAAATAACATGTTACCGCCACAGCATGATCATACACTATAATGCAATTGTGCTATTTCCCAGGTGTAAACATCTGAAGTTGCAGATCTACAACATAAGTTTTCCTAAAATCTGTTACTTGAAAATTTTTAGACGACATATTTCTCGCTCGCCATCGAACCGACTTGTTCATCCTGCACTGAAGCATCATCTCTACATAGAGGTAAGTACACCAGTTAACCCCCCTCCCCCACCCCCATTCTCCAAAAAAACATCATGATTTTGGTCATTTTACAATTAGATAATATTTCGTTATTTATATAGTATTTTTACCTCCCAAGTTACTATGTCGAAGGAAAATATGTTGAGTGTACTCATAGACAACCTCAATGATCGTTTTTATCGGTAAATTGCATTCATGAACCAATAACATTTGGATGGCAACTAGCATATCCATGTTGAGTAAATTTCAACGGATGTTAGGAAAATATGATCTTTCCCATTTCGCATGATTGATATTGGCAAGCCATATACATACGACATGACAGTTGACGAAAGTTTTATTATAATCAGAAATTATATAAGATTTGCAAGTCTGCCAGAACAAATGATTAAATATGGTGTTTCAACCAGCTCTACAACGCACAACATTATCCACACTCTTATAACAATACTCATGATAAATATCAAGGAATACATGACCTAGGAAAATTATCACATCGTCCATATTGATTATGAATGATATTTTCTTAACGTCCTAAAGATCTTCCTCCAACCTCACTAGGAACCAAGTACAAGAGTCGACATTATTTTTCACACCTAGACAAAACTCTATACGTAGGGTTTGGTTGTTTTTGTCCATAGCAATCGCTGTGAAAATTATATGTGTGTAGTCCTCTCTTAAAGGGACACGACATATAAAGACGATAGATATCATACAAGCTATGAATGTATAAAGGTATATTTTTTTGGAAAATTAAAACAATTACTTGTATACATTAGAGAATTTAAATAAACAAATAAAATTTGGAACACAATTATCTTACCACACACCCAAGAGCCACAAAACAAAATTAAAAACTATCTATAACATCTGTTCTGATGTTGATGTAATTACAACGGTTTGTTTTCCAAAGGTTATACAACTAAGCATGTAAGTTGACGAAACTTTTTTCATGTTTGCTATACGAGAAACACATTTTAAAAAAGTTATAAAACACAATTAAGATTATTTGATTGTAAGTGAAAGAAAAATAGATGGAATACACATATTATGTAAGGGAGAAAAATCTATTTTTTGGTGTCCAGAATGTACAATAACATTCTGTAATACGGATATTCAGTCCGAAATGTCAATCCAACATGTACGATTTTGACTACGTTGTCCAAAATTAACTACACCATTCCGAAATATACGTCTAAATATTTTGTATTCAAAAGTCTACCTACCACCATCTACTCTAGAATGAATATTACTACTCTAGAATGGCCTAAATCCGAAGTAGGTGGTTATATTTTCAAATTTGAAAAAATGGTTATCTTTACTCAATTACTCATGTTGAGTGGTTAGTGTACTCAATTTCACTTATATTATTCTAATAAATGTTTATCTTATAATATCCTTTAAAATAATTATAATATGTATCAACTTACTATTATTTCAAAATTAATGCTAACAACATAATTTTATTCAATAATATGTATACGCCAAAACATTAACCACATAATTCAACTATGCCTAATGCAAGGACATTCGCTTAGTATTTTTATAAATTGGGTATTAGAATTTGTGGAGGATCCATCGCCAACCTATCTTTGTTTAGTGAAGGGTTCGGCCCGTGGTTGTTTGCCATAAGGAATCCATACATATCGGAACTAAAACTATGACACTTAGGTAACTCTACAAAGATGCCATCTCACCCTCGTGGTTTCTTTCTTTTTCTTGAAGTTAAGGGTAGAGTACCTTCTTCTCATCCCCATTAGTGGTCAAAGTACCCAAAAGTCATGGAAAGCCAGATGCACTATTAATAACCTTTTGTACTTTGAAGCAGAGTTTGGATACACAAAATTGAAGTATGGTAGTTGAGTATGTTTGAGGCTCCCCAACATTTTAAACATCCAATAGATACATATAGTTGTTTTTCTATCAAATACATAGTTGTTTTTCTCTTATTGTTCATTTTTTAAAGCTATTTTATGGTGATTCATTTGATAAAAAAACACTAAAACTCTAAAAGACTTAAACTTTGATCCTGAGGGGTGTGATAATTTAGGGTGAAATGAGAGTAGGGGTCAAGTGATGGAGGCATAATGGCCCTGGTATGGTAAAAAAGAACCAAAGAGGTTCAATAATTGAAAAGTGGTGTAATGAGATGACTCTTTTAAAGCAGACAAATGAACTAGAAAAAAAAGTAAAAAAAAAAAAAAAAGGATTCTTTCTCACCCTCTCTTAAATTCTTCAAAGATAATACTGATCAAATAATGATACTTGATTCTATCTGAACGAGAAGCAGATTATACTGCAAAAAAATATATCTCTCTTAACTATGGATCTTAACTATTTTAGGGAAAATTACAAAATGGGTTCTGTTTTATGGTTGGATTGATTTACTCCCATCATTACAACAATCAAAAAAATAGAATTTAAGGGTGGGGTGAGGGTGGTCGGGTGGATATTTCATATTTCTTTCTCTTACCCCTTCCCCCACCACCCTTCACAGTACAAAATTTCCTTTTTCTTTTTTCCCATCACCACACACACACACACACTCTCTCTTACCTTTTCCAAAAACACCTAATTATTCCTACTGGAAAATCTGTCTCCATGAATATATAAATATATGACTTTGTCATGCAAGAATTTCATGCAACCCTAATCTTGTTTATTTTTCCCATTTTTGCTAGCTAGTATAAATCTTATTATATAATAAAAACAAACATATAGATATATACCCACATGAAAAAAGAATGATAAAAATCCTTTCTTGATATAATAATATATTCATTAAACGATATATGAGATATGAGATGTAGTACTAGGGTCATGGGCTACACTACTGTGTTGATTTGTCAGTCAAAACTTATATATATCGTTGTTTAACCAGAGTCCAAAAGGATGGAGCAATTACTTTACCCTGTTCAGTATGTTGTTTTCTGCCATCACTGAAACGGCGTCGTTTAGCTCATTGTCAAGGCACTTCTCATCAGACAAGCTAGCTATGATATGAATATGAACCCACCCTATTGGCACATACTATATATCCATAGCTTAGCTATAGCAAAAGAAGCCTAGCGAAATGCATAAGTAGTCAGCATCAGAGAGGAGTATTACTCCACTAGTGTATGTGTCTAGACCCATGTAGACATTGACAATTGTAGAACCTCCAAAACCGATAAATATCAAACTTATTTACGTATTTAAGGGTTACTGTTGTCACCCTATGAGAAGCTTACAACTGGGCTTTTTTTTTTTTTTTTTTTTTTTTGTCTTTTTGCTTCTTGTGAAAAGAAAATCTATCTTAGCTTCTTTCTCTCTCTCTCTTGCAGTTCACTGAGCATCAACAGACCTTCTTTCATAACTTTGATTGTCATGTCTTTGGATATCTTTTACTTTTCTTGTCTTTGAATCTTTTGGAAGGATTCAACTTGATCACTTGACATCTTGTTCTTCCGATATTGAAATATAATTAACCAATTAAAGATTGGATAAAAGGAGTGATTTAAGGGATCAAAATCTATAACTTGTTTAGTGAAAAAGAAATGGGTAGGAGTGCAAGTTTCATCTTTTGAATATCCAAGTCAAATCTTGAACGATGCTATATTCTTGTATATAACAAGAAGTATAAATAACATGTGGTTTAATATATTTGTATATACTTAATTATGTGACTATTAGACAAAGTATATTAATTCTTAATTCTTTTTTTGTTAATGGACTGCTTTAATTTTATTTTTTTAGATAAGTGGAATCCGTAATCAAATTTGTGTGACCACAGAATAAGATCTTGACCTTTTTTATGATCCTTTTAGTACATACGGATTATGTTAACAAGGCTAGGGTTGAGAGATATAAAGAGGTTAAAGAATATACCATAAATTGCATATAAATGCACATTATACACATTACATATCACATCTATATATCCATGTATCACACATAAAGTAAAAGAAAAAAAAAGAATAGAGAGAGAGAGAGAGAGGAAAAGCAAAAGAGGTGGTCTTTCTCAAGCACGGATCCCAATGATATGCAGGAAGGATGCCAGCATTGTTTGCTGTAAACTCATTCTTTTTGTATAAGTTTAAAGGAAGTTGCTTTGTTCTCCTTTAGAAATCTTTTCAGAGTGAAGGGCAGATAAAGAACATCTCGGATAAATTTTTATTTAACAAATTTATCTAGTGATCAGTTTGTGCTTTTGCTAGTTGCTACCTTTTGATTTGATTTATTATAAATATATACTCCTTGTGTGTATATATCTATATAGATTCTGTTTCTATAGAAACCACAACTAGGAAATTATAAAAACAAAAAAGAAAAGAAAAGAAAACACTCTACACCTTTCTTACTTCATTCCACCTTCTTGTTATTAGTTTTCAAAAATGGAGGGAACGCAAAGTATGATTAGTTTTCAATCTCCCCAATGATTCAGTAAGCTTTAGCGATCCCTTTTTCTTTATTCCAAGTGTGAAAGTGAGTTCGATACTTAGAAAAAAAAATGAAGTCCATGATCAACAACAACAACAACAACGAACACAATGACGACAACAAAAACAATAACAACTGGTTGGGTTTCTCTCTTTCACCTCATATGAACACAACCACTACAACATCAACAATGGAAGGTGCACCACCTTCCGAAGCTTCGCATCACCCTTCTTCTTCTTCTTCTTCAAACCCCACATCTTATTTCAACCTCCCTTCGCATTTCAACTACCCGAACATTTATTGTCATGGAGTCGAAGGTGAAAATGGAAGTGGGCTTTACTCTGGTTTCCCTATTATGCCCCTCAAGTCCGATGGTTCCCTTTGCTTAATGGAAGCCATCACCAGATCACAATCACAAGGTTCGTTTTTCGTTTTTTGTTTTTTAGTTTTTTGTTTGTGTTATCGCTCATTATCTTTCCTTTTATGATTAAAAAGATTTCAAACAATGTATTGTCTTTTAGGAATGGTTAGTTCGACTCCACCAAAACTTGAGAATTTTTTCGGTGGTGTAACAATGGGGACCCCTGACTTCGACAGAGGAGGAGCTACAATGGCTCTTGGTTTAGATAGTAGTACAATGTACTACAACCAAAATCCTCATCATCATGAGACTCTACAACACAACCATAGACATCACCAACACCAGATTCAAACCCAACACTACCCAGATTACTCCGGTTTCAGAGCTTTGTACCAAACAGTACAACAAGAGGAAGTCAAAGACGACCAGAATATCGTTTCAGATACTTGTAACCTTCATCTACCGAGCATCGGAGAAGATGACGACATCACTGGTATGAAAAACTGGATTTCAAGAAACTATCATTCCGGCGATCATGGTGGTGGTGGTGGTGCCGGTGGTTATGGAGATTTACAGTCGCTTAGTTTGTCAATGAGCTTCGGAAATTGTTCGCAGTCAACCCCATGTGTTACTGGATCGCATTCACAGCAACAAATCATACCTCCTGCTAATGTCACTGATTGTGTCGTTTTGGATACGAAGAAACGAGGTTCTGAGAAAGTCGATCAACAGAAGCAGATTGTTCATCGAAAGTCGTTGGATACATTCGGTCAAAGAACCTCGCAGTATCGAGGTGTTACAAGGTTCATTAAAACTTAGTTCTCGCTATTTCTTCAACTACTTTATCTTTCTATACTTTTCATAATATAAATGACTCTGAATCTGAATCTTTATCAGGCATAGATGGACTGGAAGATATGAAGCACATTTGTGGGACAATAGTTGCAAGAAAGAGGGCCAAAGTAGGAAGGGAAGACAAGGTTAGAAATGAAAACACCATAATTAAACGATGTTGACTTTTATACTTTGTCATATGGTTTTATGTTTGACTAATAATTACTACTACACATTCTTACGAATTTTTATGTTTCTTGTTTGCTGGATTGAAACGTGTGCAATCAGTTTATCTGGGTAAGCCTCGGTTTCTTGTTTTCGTATAATTTGTTTATGGTTTCTACAAAAAGATAGAAAATTAAATGAGTTCGATAGCTATGTTAATGTTTATATTAATGATTTATTTATAGGTGGTTATGATATGGAAGAGAAAGCTGCTAGAGCTTATGATTTAGCAGCACTTAAATATTGGGGTCCTGCAACTCACATAAATTTTCCGGTATATTTTCACTGTTCCTTAAAAATGTTAACTAAATAATTTAATGATCACATATATATTATTTAAATTTAAAAATCTAGCATGTTATTAATTATTATGTTTTTAATTAATTTCTCAGTTGGAAAACTATGAACACGAAGTTGTGGAAATGAAGAACATGTCGAGACAGGAATATGTAGCTCACTTAAGAAGGCAACTAGATCTTCGAACTCGAATTTTCTATAATGTTTTAATTATTATATTACTAGCCGAAATTATTTAATGTGTTTAAAAAACCAATAATTTAATTTTGGTTTTAATGTTTTCAGGAGAAGCAGTGGTTTCTCTAGGGGAGCCTCAGTCTATAGAGGAGTGACAAGGTCCAGAAATGTTAAACTTATACATCATAATTGCTATATATATCTTTTAAAAAAATACAATATATTTAAAATGTTTTTTTTTTGAAAATAAATTTCAGACACCATCAACATGGTCGATGGCAAGCTAGGATCGGGCGTGTGGCAGGGAACAAAGATCTTTACCTTGGCACATTCAGTAAGGAAAAATTTAAATTCTTATGAATATAAATTTTTGATTTTTTTTAAACGTTAATAACCAATAACTTAAAATTAAGTTAACTTTTTTTTTTTTATATAATTGAAGCTGTCTTTTCATTAAAGAATAAGCAAGACACTGATATATATGAATGCTTTTAAAACATGTACACCCTAATGCCAGACCCTAAAATCTCTGAAAATCTTGACTTTTAAGAAGATGATCAAAGCTGTTTTTGTCAACAAAGAAGGCTGATTTTATCAAGAGCATCTTCTGATCACTCTCTTCCATCCAATAGCCAATGCATGTTTTTATGTCATTTATGTCTTTCCTGTATTTTCAGTTTTTGGTACAAGTCACAAAAGCCATGTTGTGTGGGACCAAACTTACTTCTATATTATTCTTTTCCCTTTTCATTTTTTCATTCCATATATAACTTTAATTTGCACTTATCTTCAACACTAGTGTAATTACTTACTAATTACATTTACGTGCATTTTAAAAAAACGATCTTTTCTTTTATCTTCTACACTGGTGTAATTACTAATTACTAATTACATTTACATACATCTTGAAAAAAAACGATATTTTCTTTTATCTTTTACACTAGTGTAATTAGTAATTAAAACGATCTTTTCTTTTATCTTCTACACTAGTATAATTACTAATTACATTTACGTACATCTTTAAAAAAACGATCTTTTCTTTTATCTTCTACACTAGTGTAATTACTAATTACATATACGTACATCTTTAAAAAAACGATCTTTTCTTTTATCTTCTACACTAGTGTAATTACTAATTACATTTACGTACATCTTAAAAAGCGATCTTTTCTTTAATCTTTGACACTAGTGTAATTACTAATTACATTTACGTACATCTTAAAAAAAAACAATCTTTTCTTTTATCTTCTACACTAGTGTAATTACTAATTATTAACTACATTTACATACATCTTTAAAAAACCATCTTTTCTTTTATCTTCTACACTGGTATAATTACTAATTTACTAATTAGTAATTACATTTAGGTACATCTTTAAAAAAACGATCTTTTCTTTTATAACAGGCACCCAAGAGGAGGCAGCAGAGGCTTACGATGTAGCTGCTATAAAATTTCGTGGGGTGAATGCAGTTACGAATTTTGATATTTCAAGGTATAACGTTGAAAAGATTATTGCGAGTAATACCCTTTTAGCAGGAGAGTTAGCTAGGCGAACCAAAGTAGACCCCACAAACGAGCTCTTGTGTGAACAACCACACATTAATGGCGAACCTAAAACCATGTCAAGTGAGCCCACCATAAACAGGAACATGTTGGATTGGAAAATGACACTTTATGATCAAAATGGAAGTAGTAATGGAGTTGGAATCGAGGGAGATGAATCCTCCTCTAAACTTGGAACGCATTTGTCGAATGCTTCTTCATTGGTGACAAGTTTGAGTAGCTCAAGAGAAGATAGCCCTGAAAGAAACAATAATAATAATATTAATAATAATAATATTAATAATAGTAATCTTCCGATGGTTCTTGAAACGCCACCTTCGGCTTCCAACTTTCTTGGTGGTTCATCGGGTGGTGGAGTCGATGCATGGATTCCGACAGCAGCGACTCAGATGAGGCCACATATTCCTGTTTTTGCTGCATGGACAGATGCATGAGAATGGAAACCCTAGAAAAAAGGAAAAGATGTAGTGGGGTCTTTCTTTTTTTTTTTTTTCTTGGTTTTTATTTTTTTTAATATGTATGGATTAATTTGAATTGGGAAGGGGTAAATTCAGTTCTAATTAAATTAAATGAATCTTGCAAATTCATGTTAAGTAACAAAGATCGCGGGTTCTCTTTTTTTTTTTTTTATTGTCTGAATAAATGCATGAAATGTTGTTGTGTTTTATATATAAACTTGAATTGAAGGAAAATGATGAAAGATGTTATTTCATGAGTCATGACAGAATGATTCCATTACCATAAGTTGAAGTTTTATGATTAGATTTGGCTTTCTTTTTGCTAATGGTCCAATATGAAGTACAAGAATTGAACCCAGCTCAGTCTTTCCAATAATGCAAAAGATTGTGTTTGTTTCTTTTGACCTATTAATGTTTTGTAATATTTGAATTGCATGTCACCATGCAATATCTATCATTTTATATTAATGAAAAGCTTAATTTCATCATTACTTCCGTTTACTTTTTTTTTTAGAATTCTTTTAGTCCAATCAATATGAAGAAAAAGAATTACACCCCATTACAAAATCATTAGTCATACTCTTTAGCAACTAACTTTTCTTTCTTTATCATATTTACAAATATATTTGTTTTTTTTTCCCTTTTTTATATACCGACAGTAGCAATAGTTTTTGTTTTGCGATATGTTCATACAAGCACAATTTCTATATTTATTGGTGAAGAAAAGGGAGAAATGTAGATGGAGTGGGTGTGAAAAAGTGGACTTTAGGTGGTGGTTTTGCTTTACGATTTTGATGTAAAAATTTTGGCCTAAATTTGGTGGAAACTAATGATGATTTTGAACATTAAAGGAGTTAACGTGGGCTTTTTTCGTAACAACATCATTACATATTCATATAATCATTCGCTTAAAGTAAACTTGCTTCAATCAACATTCCTCGTGTGGGTCTCAACTTTCAACCTTTGACCATCATCTCATTTGACACCTACATCTATAATTCTGTTCATGTTCGTTCTTATCGGAATACTATTTATATATAATTTACTGTTATAGTATTATTTACATAAGATGTATCGAACTTTCTTTTACTACAAATTTAATAGATTTTGATGAAATAACAAAACAAAGTGCCAGTGTCAACATTGTTTCATTAGACGATTAAAAAATTTAAGGGTGAAGATTTATGGTATTCACAAATATATCATTTAATATACATCGTGATATCATTGATTTTGTTACAAATGTATAAGTTGTTTATTTCCTCGCATTATTTACAAAAAAAACTACGAATAAATATCTTGTTTTGTTATTTGAGTATTATACAACATTTATGTCCTTTCAGGCAGCAACATTTTCAAACTTTTTCCAAGTTATGTCCCCGAAATTGCATGAAAAACAGGAAAGAATGATTGTTATTTCATGCAAAAGCAGATCTGTACGTAAAGCTGGAAATTTTTTAACTTTGGACCAAGTAAAAATGGTTCTACCGTATATTTAAAAAATGAAAACTTATTAAAATATATAATAACAGTTTTTTTATATAATATTAACAACCATAATTAAAATACAACACTATATTATTTCCCAAATGGATGGTACATAAGTACATTAATATCAAATTACATAAACACGTTCTGGTCCTCCTACATCATCACAAATAATGATTGAAATTGTTTAACCGGAGTTCAATCGGAATTATCACATTTCCCGACAACTGATTAAAAGGGTTAGAATGTTTTTTCCATAAACATATTCCTTTCATTCCACACAACATATACGTACACATTGTTACAATACAAATGGGCTGAAAATACAAATGGGAATTACGGGATTCATCATTCGAGGGGAAGCCCATCAATTGTAAAGCTAAGCGCATGCATTTCTTTCGAATGCTAAAGTAAGCCCTGACAGTTCGCATTAGCTAAAGTGGATCTACGATCACGGGAACTAATTAATCAATCGGTCTGACAGCACAGCTCTAAACTAAATGGACTACCTATACAACATACAATATACATATATAACATACACTAATATGCCCTCACAGTATGAGCGGGAGATCGAGATCAGACTCTCAAATTGGATCTGAACTCCGTGAAAAGCGATGATGGAAATCCCTTAGTAAATAAGCCCGCGTACTAAAGGCCGGAAGGGACATGAAGGATGCGGACTTGCCAAGTAGCGACTTTATCCTGAACAAAGTGTATATCTATCTCAATGTGCTTGGTTCGTTGGTGTTGCACGAGATTAGTCGATAAATACACTGCGTTGACTAGGGGTGAGCAAAAACCGAACCGCAAACCGAAAAACCCGAAAAAAACCGCATAAATCGAAACCGAAAAACCGAAGCCGAAATGAAAACCGACGGTGCGGTTTTTAGTTTTGCAAAAACCAAAAATGTTCGGTATGGTGTGGTTTCTAGTCTTGCAAAAACCGCAAAAACCAAACCGCACCATATATATATATATATATATATATATATATATATATATATATATATATATATATATTGATATTTGTAAGAAGGAAGAACTCATGACAATTAAAATTTCTATAAATATAATTTTTTTATCTTATTAGAGGATGATTGTATATTTTTAAGCATACATATAGTGATATTTACAAAAACAAATAATGTTTATTATATTTTTAACATTTAAATATGAAGAGTACTAGTGATGATAGTATCATTTTTATGAATACATTAATTGATATTATCGTGTGTACCTGTGAAACAAATATTATATTTAATTCATATTATATTTAAGTATTAAAAACATGTTGGATTAGTGGTTATGTCATTTGATTTCAAACCAAGATGTGGTGGTATCAATTCATCTTTAAGATATCATTTGGGCTTAAATTTTTTCAGCATTACAAGAGTATCCTCAATCGTCTTTGAGATAAAACATTCATCATTCTCACATTTTATATAAGAGAATCAATTTGGCGCTCCTCATCTTTATATAAGAATGGAAGCTTCTAGATTCAATGGAAACGGCTTAACGCATTAAATTGTTTGATTCCTGGACAACTCGGTGAGTTTAGTAGGAGAACTCGACGAGTTGATGCAAATTTTCACGATCTGTGCATTTAATTGGGGAACTCGATGAGTTGAAGGACAACTCGGCGAGTTGGGTCAACTCGGACCGCTGACTTTGACTTTTGACTTATAATTAAGGGAACTAGGGGCTTATTATTGTAACACCCAAAAATTCAAGCCAATTTAAACTTTTTCTAAAAACATTTTAACCCATTAAGTCATTACATAGTTTGTTTTCAAAATACAGTTATCAGAGTATCCCAGTATCAAATCATAAAAGTCATAACAGCGAGAGGAGTGGTACGATCATGCCTTCGCCTTCCCACGATCACCAGAGGTATCTGAAACAACAAATGAAACTGTAAGCCCGAAAGCTTAGTGAGCTATCCCCTAAAATACCAACCACATAACCATGCCATATAAATATATATACAAACAGCAAGCATAATGAGCCTTCATCCTGACCGGTCCGCCTCGCATGCCTTTAGTCTATCTGGACCGCTCTCCGAGCCTTCTGTACGTCTGGAACGCCTCGCGGGGCCTCCAGCTTATCCGGACCGCTCGCCGGGCCTTCGGTCTGACTAGCATACCCTCTTGGGTTTTGTAATCTCTCCAGACCGCCCTAGGTATGTTGGCCTTCAGCACAAAGCAGTATCGCCTCAACCCAACACCCAAGTCAAACAACATGTGCGCATACATTCATAGGCTATCATAATAACAAACAAACCGATCTAACATATCAATAGCATAACAACGTCCTAAACCAGGACACCGACCTACCCAGGTCATATCATAGCAAAATCTTATAACCAGAATATCGACCGAACCCGATCACTAAGCATAAACATAACACCATCCTAACTAACAGGATGCGAAACAATGCACATATTACATAATAATCAAGATACAAATCCATAAGGGCGGGCCTTGGTGCCTTAGACCTTATTGGTATAGTGAGGATAACTCACCTTGTAACTGACGTCTGCAACTAGAAAGCTCAACTCCTGGATCAGCAACACGAACTCCACAACCTATAGCTACCATAAAACCCCTTTTTCATAAATCTCCGAATTACCAGAATACCCTTAGAAGTCAACTGGTCAACCCTTGGTCCAAGTCAAAGTCCACAATCAAAGTCAACAGTCCATGTTGACTTGACTCGTCAAGTGCAGATCATAGACTCGCCGGGTCCTTCCTAAACTCAAGAAGTCGTGAAATCCTTGATTAGCTTGTCGAGTTCCCCTTTAACTCGCTAAGTTCATACGTGTCCAGGAATTGGGAGAAACCCTAGCCGACTCACCGAGTCTTCGAACGACTCGTCGAGTTCAAGGCAATCTTCAACAGACTCGCCGAGTTGCTCATCAACTCGTCGAATTCATGACCATCTTCAACGGGGTCGCCGAGTGGTTCATCCAACTCGCTGAGTCCTTGCAGACCATTAACCATGCAGATGCTTTTTAAGCCATGGCAAGGTTCCAGATTACAGATCCAAGCTTGTAAGGCACGTTTGTCACGTAAAGTTGCAAACTTTACGCACATGCAACGCTCTAAAGTCGCTAAATGACCGATCTAGGCTTCCAATGGAGCTTTACACCTTGGGAGAGTCTCATCCTGGCATAAGCTGGAAACTTTATGGACTAAGAAGCCCAAGGGAGCTCAATTCTGAAGTTATAACTTCAAATCTTAGCTTGCACACAAGAAAAGCTTTCAATCATACCATGAAAACCCTAGGATTTGTCCAAAGAGGGGATCTAGAATGAAATAAGATCATGGTAACAATTTATACCTTCCAGAAGGTGCCCAATGAGGTAGATTTCAGATCGCACAAGCTCCTTGCTTCTTAATACTTGCTCTCCGAGCTCCTTTCTCCACAAAATCCTCTTCCAAGCTCAAAAATACACCAATGGAACACACACACTCGATTAGGGTTTGAGAAGGACAAGAAGCAGTAAAGGGGAGGCTGGGGGAGGCCAGTGATCCTTTAAATAGGGTGAAAAACCTCGAGATTTAGGGTTTCATCTGCCAGCTGCTACTCGTCGAGTCCCTTATTGGACTCGGCGAGTAGGTCATTAAAATACGTGGACCAACCCGCTGCTACTCGACGAGTAGGGCAATCAACTCGTCGAGTAGCCCTTGAAATCAATAAACTCACACATTAAATTAATACTTGAGAAACGGGGTGTTACAATTCTCCCCCACTTGAACTAGACTTCGCCCTCGAAGTCTGTTGCAACGAATAACTCCGGGTAATTCTCCCGCATTTCAGCCTCTGTCTCCCATGTCCACTCAGACCCCCTCCGATGCTCCCACTGTACCTTCACCAAAGGTATCTCCTTATTTCTCAGAATCTTCATATTTTTCTCCAGTATGGCCACAGGCCTCTCTACGTAATTCCGACGTTCCTCAACCTGAATATCATCCAGCGGCACCACCTCCTCTTGATCCATAATGCACTTTTGCAGCTGCGAAACGTGGAAAGTGCTGTGTATCCGACTAAGCTCCTCCGGCAGCTCTAGCCTGTAAGCTACCTTGCCAACCCTGGCAATGATCCTGAACGGCCCAATATAATGGGGACCCAATTTTCCCCTCTTCCTGAAGCGGATCACACCCTTCCAGGGCGAGACCTTCAGGAGTACCATGTCATCGACCTGAAACTCTAACTCGGAGCAGCGCCTGTCGACGTAACTCTTCTGCCGACTCTGAGCGGTCTGCAGCCGCTGCCTGATTTGTTGAATCTTCTCGGTAGTCTGCAAGACCACCTTCGTCCGACCCATCACCGTGTGACCAACCTCACCCAACAAACCGGGGTGCGACACCTCCGCCCGTACAACAGCTTGAATGGCGGGGCGCCAAGGCTTGAATGATAGCTGTTGTTGTAGGCGAACTCCGCAAGTGGTAGGTGAGAATCCCAAATCCCACCGAAATCAATGACACACGCCCTCAACATGTCCTCGAGGGTCTGAATAGTCCGCTCTCTCTGGCCGTCTGTCTGCGAGTGGAATGTTGTGCTGAAGTGCAACCATGTGCCCAGCTCCTCGTGAAACTTTTGCCAGAAACGGGAGGTAAACCTGACATCCTGATCAGAGACAATGGAAACGGGAACTCCATGGCGAGACACGATCTCGCGAACGTACAATTCGGCCAATTTCTCGGCTGAAGAGCTCTCCCATATGGCCAAGAAATGAGCACTCTTGGTCAATCGATCCACGATTACCCATATAGCATCAAACCCCTTCGCCGTCCTCGGCAACTTGGTAATAAAATCCATCGTGATCTGTTCCCATTTCCACATGGGAATCTCTAGAGGCTGCATCTTTCCATGCGGCCTCTGATGTTCGGCCTTGACCATCCTACAGGTCAAGCACCTCTCGACGTACCAAGCTATCTCTCGCTTCATGCACGACCACCAATAGCTCAAACTCAAATCCCGGTACATCTTGGTGGCCCCCGAGTGAATCGAGAAATGAGACTTATGAGCCTCCTCCATAACCGTCTGCCTAACCCCACCAGACATCGGAACCCAACCCGGCCACATCGGGTCAATAGTCCCCGACTATCTTGCACGAACCAGGTATTCTCACCCTTGATCCTCTCTAGCTTCCAATTCTCAGGTCGCATGCCCACTACCTGGGCATCTCTGATCAAACTCACCAGCGGAGAATCCACCGCTATCCTCATACATACCGCAGGGGTGGAAGACCCAACTGACTTGCGGCTCAAGGCATCCGCAACCACGTTCGCTTTACCAATATGGTAAAGGATCTCGTAATCGTAGTCCTTGACTACATCCAGTCACCAGCGCTGCCTCATGTTCAGGTTCGGCTGATCCATGATATGTCTCAAGCTCTTGTGATCCGTGTAAATGGTACAGCAGACCCCATAGAGGTAATACCTCCATATCTTGAGGGCGAAAACCACCGCCCCCAGCTCCAAGTCGTGCGTAGGTTTTCTCGTCTCATGCGGCTTCAGCTGCCGCGATGCGTAGGCTTTCACTCGTCCTCTCTGTATGAGGACTGCTGTCACACCCCGAAACCGACGGCGGAAACGTTCCGGGGTGGAGGACGTCATGCGTAGTATCACAACCAATGTACATAGCAAGCATAGTAAACACAACCATTACATTACATAAGAAAATTTTCATTTGTTTGAAAGTAAGGAAATACATGTTTTATATATATACATCAGCTTGAACAAAAGTAAAGACGAGACTTCTATACACTCCGTCTTCTCCAAAAGAACGCGTGACACCTGTCTAACGAGAACCTAAGAATACAAGCAGTTTTAAAATATCAGCATAAAGCTGGTGAGTTCATAAGCGGTTTGTTTCTGGTAAAAGAATAAGTTCCCTTTGGTTTTATGAAAAGTTATTTCCCAAGAAAATCTCATATTTTCTTATAAAAGTAGTTTGGTTATTCATTTGTTAAACAACCTGTTCATGAAAAGTAAAGTTATCTCAGGAAAAAACCCTTATTTTCCTTAAAAGTTGGTGGTTGGTTATCGATCCGGAATGAAGTATACAAGTATCTACCATACTTGTATTGTTAAATGAAGTTTCCCTAAAAGCTTGGTTATCCTTGAAAAGTACACTAGTTTTAACACATATATAAAACTAATAAGTAAGTAGTGAACTAATTCCTAAGGGTATCACTGACACCCTCTAGTAATCAAAACAACTATTACTTTGAGGTTAGCTCACTAGGTTCATTATTACTTAAAAGTAAATCTCCATTATCTAAGTTGCGAGTTCCATAACCATACAATAAACTAGATATGGCACGCAACGGGGCCAATATCATTTTATGACTTTGTCACCCGTAGACCTGTCGGTCCCACTGTAGCTAGCAGCAAGGTGCGGGATAGTCAGTCTCGTATAGATTTATACACAGAAGTCACGTTCTCCCTCCAGGAGATTCTGGTTACAGGGGTAGTCCTACACTCTCGTACCCGTGGAGTGTTACCAAGGACGTGTCTCCAATCTTAAGAATAACGAGTTTACAAGTAATAATATGGAAATTCTTGTTTTTTGAATGGTATGAATCCTTGGTAAAATATAAAATATAACATTTTATGATAAGATTCATAAGTTCCTTTGTTTTAGTCTTGAAAACTAACTCAACAGTTAATTTCATAGTTGGTTGGTAAAACGGTTTTCTGTGTTAAAAGCATGATGAACATGTAAACATTTCATAAGAAATATTAAGTTTTGAGTACAAATTCCGTTGTACTTTTGCTTGTATCCCCCCCCCCCCTGAAAACATGAAAAAAACACGGAAAAAGGTGTAGGGGTATGAACTCACCTGACGTGTGTGTGCCGGGTAAGACGTTAGGTGTCAATTTAGGACTTGAACACGCGCGAGGATCCTATGTAATATGAAGTGATACACAATTGTATCTAATTAGACATTAAACCACTAATTAAGTAAGATAATAAACTCAGATGCGCGAAAACACTTTATCTTAAGTGTTGGAAGTGATACGGGTTGCATCTAAGGAGTGTAGGGTCTTGATAAGGAGTTTACTCCTCAAGTGTAAACCCTTAGGGGTGTTTACTGTCCAAAGAACATATCCCCCATGAGTTTACGGCCATAAACTCATGGGTGGGGTGTTTTTGGGTGCTAAAAGGTCTTATGCTTCACAAAGCAGGGTCCTAGGGTTGATTCAAGGGCTATAGAAGTGTTTGGAGCTTAGAAAGACCCTTGGATAGAGTTTACGGTTTATGAATGTGTTCTTGGTGAGTTTAATACCATAAACACAAGAGTTTACGGCCGTAAACTCATGCTTGGCCCCCTTCTTGCATGATTTTGGGTTTCAAATGAAAGGGTACAAGGTTCTAGGCACTTATGCAAGCTTTTGGAGGTGTTTAAGGGCATTTTAACACCTTAAAAAGGTGTTTACGGTTCATGAATGTTCATGGACCGTAAACTCATGTTTACTCCCAAAAAAACATGATTTTGGGGTTCTAAGTTCATGCATGCAAGTTTCTAATTCATAGATAAGCATTAAAAGGGTTTTGGAGGGGTTTTGGGGCTTCAAAACCCCCTTATGGGAGTTTACGGTTTTGGGAGGTGTTCCCCAACCCTAAACACAAGTTTTTGAGGTATTTGGATAATTCAACCCCGAATTTGCATGGATACAAAGCTAAACAACAAGCTAGGAAGGATTACTTACGATTTTGGAGCTTGAATGAGGTGTTTCTTGACCAAAATCCAACTTGCATCACAGAACACCACAAAATCCTCAACTCCCTCCGGGAGTGTCTAGACTGGTGCCTCACACAAACGCTGACGAAGGGTCTCAAACGCCCTCTGCTGCTCAGGGCCCCACCGGAAATCCACTCCCTTCCTCGTCAGACGAGTGAGGGGTACTGCAATCTTGGAGAAATCCCGTATGAACCTCCGGTAGTACCCTGCCAATCCCAGAAAACTCATAATATCCGAGGGAGTTTTCGTAATCTCCCACTGCATAACCGCCTCGATTTTGGTTGGATCAACCAAAATCCCCTCCTGGTTAACGAGATGTCCGAGGAATTGGACCTTTCGTAACCAAAACTCACACTTCAAGAACTTGGCGTACAGTCGTTCTCGTCTCAGAACTCCCAATAGCTCTCGCAAATGCTCCTCATGTTGCTCCTAGGTCTTGTAATACACCAAGATATCATTTATAAACACTATGACCGAGCAATCAAGCATCGGTCTGCAGACTCGATTCATCAGGTCCATGAACACTGCTGGCGCATTGGTGAGCCCAAACGGCATCACCACGAACTTGTAATGTCCATAACGAGTTCGGAACACGGTCTTCTCCACGTCCTCCTCTCTGACCCTGACCTGATGATACCCAGACCTCAAGTCTATCTTGGAAAACCAAGATGTGCCCTGCAACTGATCGAAGAGATCGCCTATCCTCGGGAGTGGGTAACGGTTCTTCACCTTTAACTTATTCAACTCACAGTAATCAATACACATCTGGTGCGATTCGTCCTTCTTCCGGACGAAAAGAATCGGCGCTCCCCATGGAGAACTGCTAGGTCGAATGAACTGCTTGCCCAACAGTTCCTGAAGCTGCGACGAAAGCTCCTGCATCTCTGGTGGTGCCAATCGGTACGACGCCTTAGCGATAGGGGTCGCACCTGGAACCAGGTCGATCCTGAACTCGACTTGCCTCTCCGGAGGTATCCCTGGCAACTCCTCTGGAAACACATCCACAAACTCGCTGACCACCGATACATCGGAAACCGAAATCTGATCCCTGACTCGCGTATCTACCATATACGCTAGATAACCCGTACAACCACACTGAATGTACTGTCGAGCCCTGGCGGCTGAATAAAACCCTGATCCCACTCTAGTTCCCTCGCCATACACAAGCAGTTCTCCCCCACTTGGGGTTCGAACTACCACTCGCTGGCCCTCGCAATCAATCATAGCACCGAACTGATTGTCCAATCCATGCCCACAATCACGCACACCTCCCCTATGGGGATAAGAATCAAATCTATCGGAAAGGACACCCCGAAAATCTCCAAGTCACACCCTCGATAAATAGAAGAAGCAGAAACCCCGTGTTCATTGGCGATAGACACTCGCAATGGACACTCTAACTCGCCCACTGGCGCATTGAACCCCTGCTAAAATACTGAGATACGAAGGACCGACTCGCCCCCGAGTCAAGTAAGACCAAAGCAGGAAAAGAGTTCACTAAATACGTACCTAATCACAGGTACAACAGATAAGCATACAGCAAATATGGTAAATGAGGTAAAGAACAGAAACATACCAGCAACCACGTCCAGAGGTACCTTGGCCTCCTCGGTCGTAAGCTGAAAAGTGCGTCCCTGAGCCTTCAGGGGCTCTGCCCTACCCTGCCTCCCATCGGTAATCCTCAGTATAGCTGGCGTTGGAGCCTGAACAGACTTGGCCGCCAGCTGTGGACAGTTGGTCTTCACGTGACCAACCTGATGACAATGATAGCATATCCTCATATCCGAGGCAGGGGCAGACTGACGGTAGTCCCTAGCAAAATTCCCCTCCTTGCCACACCTGTGGCACCCGCTACTAGATCGACAAGCTCCAGTATGACCCTTGCCGCACTTTCCACAAGTGCGACCCTGCTGAACCTCGGTCCTAGCATCAACGGTCTTAGACCGCTTCGGAACTGACTGTGACTGCACCAGGGCCGGTTGCTGCTCCCTTAACTGCAGCTCGATCTCCAACTCACGCCACCTAGCGGCCTCCTGTAACTCCAATAGAGTATCACATCGTTGTGTGGCAACAAACTGGAGAATATCAATCTTGAGCATGCTCAGATAACATGTCATCTAATCCTGCTCAGATGCGAACTCAGGGCAGAACATCGCCCTCTCAGTGAACATGCGGGTGATCTCCGTCATTGTCTCTCTATCCTATCTCAGACTCAAAAATTCCTGTGCCAAACTTTCCCGTTCGACCCGTGGAATGTAACGGGCGCGGAACATGTCCCGGAACTGCTCCCAAGTAACCGCAGCTCTCTGCTCATCCGTGTATGACCCTGTCGTCAGTCACCACCAGTCCTTGGCCCCGGACCTAAGCAGGTTCAGAGCACACCTGAACTTTTGGTCAGCAGGACACAAGCAGGTGAAGAAACACCCCTCCACATCTGAAACCCATCTCATAGCCTTGATGGGATCATGAGTCCTGTCAAAAGTAGGGGGCTTCATGTTATCGAAGTCCCTGTACTGAAAACCCATACCAACTCCTCCCCCTGCCTTAGATACAGCTGATTCAGCTATTGCGGCGGCTGTCTCTACAAGGGATGCGTAGCACTCATGAAAATACTCCACCATGGCGGTCTTAATCTGTGACATCCCCAAAATCACGGCCAGAAAAGACCGGTTTGTTTATGCTTTGTTTAAAAATCAGAGTAACATTTTAAATAAAAGTGTTGCGGAATTTGTCCCAAAACAAAATATGATAAAGATTTATCAAATGCATTTCCATAGAAATGTATTTCATTAAAAGACTTGGGATGTCATGTTCGTACAGATCAAAAGCATAAACAGTACAATATAAGCCTTAATACATTATTTCATATCTACAGGCCTATATCCATAATCCCTCGTCCAAACATCATATCTATGCTCAAGCGCCACTACCTGTAATACATAAAATTAAGTGGGTCGGGCTTGGGAGCCTGGTGAGCACATAGGGTTTTCAACCCACAATAAATAAGTTTATTAGCTTCATTAAATTAAACAAACCCGATTACCCATTCCCGTTATCCTCACATTACGTCCCTAAGCATCTATCATAAGGGACCTATCCTAAGGATTATCATCGGGACGGACACTACTGCTAAGGGGATTCCTCAGCAATAAATGTCCTTAAGGCAACCATGTGGGGGATAGAGTACATCTAGTGAGCACACAGTTCAAATAAACACACAGTTCGAATAAACACCTACAGGTTGCGAGCCTGCTAGTGTTCCACTGGACTGTCTAGAATAGTCCGTGGTCGTCATCTATACTCTGCTAGATGACTAGATCATCAATAACATCTATAACGAGGCCTCTCATTATTTTATTTTGTCACACAACAACTATTACATCTACCCATGTTTTACCCAACACATTTTGTAGATATAAAATACATATACAGTTTAAATCATTAAAAACATGTATAAAACGTCCATCCAGCATAGATAGCAAGTATTCAGATAATATGCACACATAGCACGTAATTTATATAAAATACTTCATATCTATGTGTAAGTTGAAAGTAACTATGCACTCACCTAAAAGGTGGTGACTCAGCACTCGGACAGCGCTTCCATACTCCAAAACGATATTCCTTCGATAAAACCTAGTACCGATACCACTAGGGTTTAGTCTAACGATAACCGCGACAAATTAATTAGTCTGACTATTATTATTATTATATAAGCGTTAATAACACTCAATATAACTCATAATAATAGCCTAAATAATTATTTTAAGGACCTAATAACATTCCTATAATTATTTGAAAGCTATATTAAAAATTGCGTAAGCGTAGCACACTTACAACGAATTTTATCGAAAACCAGAACTTAATTGGAGCAGCGTTTCGAAACCGGAAGACTCATTTTTCTCGGGACTCCGGGAGCCTCGGGGCTTCCTTAGGGTGCTAGGGGGGTTTTTTTTCTAGGGCTTAAGGAAGGTTTGGAACTCTAGAGAGAGAAATTAGTGAGAGAAAGAAGGGATTTTGGAATGAAGAATTATGGCAGTCTCGGCCTTCTATTTATAGCCCAGACTTCGGACCTTACGCTGGGCGTAAGTTCAGATAAGGGTGCCAGCTTCGCACCAGCTGGCTCGCAACATCGGAAGAGGTAAGGCGAGGGTACGTGGGGCGTACTGACCTCAGACGCGGGGCGTAGGTGAGGACGACGTGTCGGCCATCCGAAGCGAGCCGTGATCAGCAAGCGATGGTCAGGATTAAGCCACATCATCGGATTTGCAACAGACTTCGCAATTTCATGCTTCAACTTTAAAAATTCGTAACTTTCGCATACAAGCTCCGTTTTCGACGTTCTTTATATCCACGTGAAGGCGGGAACGTACTCTACAACTTTCGTTTAGACTCCGTCTGCTAATTTTGAATCGATTTTAAATTTTATATTATTAACGGGCTGGGACAGGATTGATCCGTTAAATCCTCATAGCTTCTTCATTCGACATCCGTTTTCGCCCATCTTTTTCTCGTTACGCTACTTTTAACGAGATCTTCGATTCTCGTTTAGGTCATGTCGGTTAAAAACCACTCGATCTAATATTCGAATTTCGGGTTGTACACTACTAACTCAAAAGTTCGAAAAATCATAACTTCTTCATACGAAGTCAGATTTGGGCATTCTTTTTATCGATGTTCTTAGTTTTACATATTCTACGACTTTCGTTTAGATTGATAAGGCTAAATCTCGCTCTATCGTAAATTCACTATTTACGCTTTCCGGTATCGTGTCGGTTCTGTCGCGAAACTTCGACGGGTCATAACTTCTTCGTTATAACTCGGATTTCGGCATTCCTTATATCCCCGGAATCCTTGTTTCGACCACTAAAACTTTATATAAAGATATAGGGCTTATCTCACACTTTAATTTTGACGCTTATTTTTATTCTTTATTAATTATACATTTATAATTAAATAGTAAACACATAAACACACATAATTCACATAGTACTCAAATATTTCATCTTTATTACTTCAAAAAGAGTTACAAGAGTTGACCTAGACTATTACATTGACAAAAATGCTTAGCCCTGAAACCTGGGCGTTACATAATCGACCCGAACATCTCCGGCAACTCGGCCTGGAACAACGCAGCAACCACATCATGCAGGATCGCTCGGATCATGTCATCCATCTCATATGGCCTCATATGGCCGATAGTGTCGGGTGCTGTCAGCTCCCCCTGTTTGCCCTCTCCTGATCCTGATCCCAAACCGGATCCGGTCACAAAGCTTCTGGTCATCACCATTCTGAAACCCAACACAAGGTATCAGATAACTCATACAAATAATTGGGGACCAACCCCCAACAAAACCCTAGGGGTTGTGACTTCCTTGTTACGCGTATGGGTCCTGTGCTTTCAGTAGTACGGGCCCATACTACCTTCCACACCTACCCATATTTGTCCCAAGTATCATCACAAGGCCCTAACAATACACATAATCATATCGAGCACTCAAACCTCACTCCTAAAGGAAGGCTAAATGCCTCGAAGTCGGTAGACTCCTCCCAAACAACCTATCCACCCACGAAACTTCCACCAACCCTGCAGCACTGGTGCACGCTAGCCATACATAACGCTGGACCCTATAAACTTCTGAATATTCAATCCTACCTTAAGCTCCCAATCAAACAAGAATAGAACATAAGGCTAAATCAAACATTCTCAGGCTATAAGATCTTAATTATGTACAACCGTGATGCCTATACTAGATAACTGCAGTAATGATGTCAATTTCATATAAGGAAAACCTTAGGCTAGCAGGCATCATGTATCAGGCAATTCTATCATGCAATTCCTGAAGATCCCTAGCCTAGTACTAGCATATGGTTCTGACATATCACATAATCAAATAACTATATGGTATCTTGGGGTTTGCTTACCGGCTCCGGCTGATAGTACACCCTGCATCCTCCCATATTTATTTTGAAAATCAATTTCTTAAAACACATTTTTTTAAAGCCTTTCCTTGATTTGAGACTGGATTCACATGAATGTTCCTCCAATTCACTCAAACCAAGGCTCTGATACCAACTTGTAACACCCAAAAATTCAAGCCAATTTAAACTTTTTTTAAAAACATTTTAACCCATTAAGTCATTACATAGTTTGTTTTCAGAATACAGTTATCAGAGTATCCTAATATCAAATCATAAAATTCATAACAGCGAGAGGAGCGGTACGATCATGCCTTCGCCTTCCTGCGATCACCAGAGGTACCTGAAACAACAACTGAAACTGTAAGCCCGAAAGCTTAGTGAGCTATCCCCCAAAATACCAACCACATAACCATGCCATATAAATATATATCCAAACAGCAAGCATAATGAGCCTTCATCCTACCTGGTCTGCCTCGCAGGCCTTCAATCTATCTGGACCGCTCTCCGAGCCTTCGGTACATCTGGAACGCCTCGCGGGGCCTCCAGCTTATCCGGACCGCTCGCCGGGCCTTCGGTCTGACTAACATACCCTCTTGGGTTTTTTAAATCTCTCCGGACAGCCCTGAGTATGTTGGCCTTCAGCACAAAGCAGTACCGCCTCAACCCAACACCCAAGTCAAAAAACATGTGCACATACATTCATAGGCTATCATAATAACAGACAAACCGATCTAACATATCAATAGCATAACAACGTCCTAAACCAGGACACCGACCTACCCAGGTCATATCATAGCATAATCTTTTAACCAGAATATCGACCGAACCCGATCACTGAGCATAAGAATAACACCATCCTAACTAACAGGATGCGAAATAATGCACATATTACATAATAATCAAGATAAAAATCCATAAGGGCCGGCCTTGGTGCCTTAGACCCTGTTGGTATAATGAGGATAACTCACCTTGTAACTGACGTCTGCAACTAGAAAGCTCAACTCCTGGATCACCAACACAAACTCCACCACCTATAGCTACCATAAAACCCCTTTTTCATAAATCTCCGAATTACAAGAATACCCTTAGAAGTCAACTGGTTAACCCTTGGTCCAAGTCAAAGTCCACAATCAAAGTCAACAGTGCATGTTGACTTGACTCGTCGAGTGCAGATCACCGACTCGTCGGGTCCTTCCTGAACTCGAGAAGTCATGAAATCCTTGATTAGATCGTCGAGTTCCCCTTTAACTCGTCGAGTTCATACGTGTCCAGGAATTGTGAGAGACCCTAGCCAACTCGTCGAGTCTTCGAACGACTCGCCGAGTTCAAGGCAATCTTCAACGGACTTGACGTGTTGTTCATCAACTCGTCGAGTTCATGACCATCTTCAACGGGCTCGCCGAGTCCTTGCAGACCATTAACCATGCAGACACTTTTTAATCCATGGCAAGGTTCCAAATTACAAATCCAAGCTTCTAAGGCACGTTTGTCACGTAAAGTTGCAAACTTTACGCACATGCAAGGCTCTAAAAGCCCTAAATGACCGATCTAGGCTTCCAATGGAGCTTTAAACCTTGGGAGAGTCTCAATCTTATACAAGCTAGAAATTTTATGGACTAAGAAGCCCAAGGGAGCTCAGTTCTGAAGTTACAACTTCAGATCTTAGCTTGCACACAAGAAAAGCTTTCAATCATACCATGAAAACCCTAGGATTTGTCCAAAGAGGGGATCTAGAATGAAATGAGGTCAGGGTAACGATTTATACCTTCCATAAGGTGCCCAATGAGGTAGATTTCAGATCCCACAAGCTCCTTGCTTCTTAATTCTTTCTCTCCAAGCTCCTTTCTCCACAAAATACTCTTCCAAGCTCAAAAATACACCAATGGAACACACACACTCGATTAGGGTTTGAGAAGGACAAGAAGCAGTAAAGGGGAGGCCAATGATCCTTTAAATATGGTGCAAACCTCGAGATTTAGGGTTTCATCTGCCAGCTGCTACTAGTTGAGTCCCTTATTGGACTTGGTGAGTAGGTCATTAAAATACGTGGACCAACCTGCTGCTACTCGACGATTAGGGCAATCAACTCGTCGAGTAGCCCTTGAAATCATTAAAGTCACACATTAAATCAATACCTGAGAAACAGGGTGTTACAAATATAAGGTCCGTATGGGGTTGGACCCAATTTGGAAATTTGGGTCATTATTGGGCTTTGATGGATCTAGTAGTTTCGGGTATTTTGGGCCATCAGGATACAAAGTGTTTGGAGTAGAAAGAATGGTTGGGCCTGAAGGCAGGACTATGTAAGGAGTTTCGGGCCTTTCAAATTGTAGTTTGGTTCATGGGCTTGGTCACGACTAGGTTGGGGGTAAAATGGTCATTTTACCCCAGATATGGAGTTGTGGTTACGGATTGGAGCCCAATTGCTAATTTGATGTATTATTGTAATGAAATAAAAATTTAAAACAATTTTTCATTTGTCAAACATAACATATCTCATATAATCATCTCAAAACTCAAGTGTTTCAAATGTTATCATGTTAAAACATATCCTAGAATCTCAAATACAAAGTCCTCTGTCAGTGTGTACAAATCATGTCGGCACCTTCCCGCGATCCTCGCTAGTACCTGAAACACATATCACATAACACGGTAAACATAAATGCTTAGTGAGCTCCCCAAAATACCACATACATCACATAAGCCACTCAAGGCTATAGCTCTACGAGACCTTCCGGTCAATGTATCTCAAGGGCCTTCCGGTCCGACAATCTGAGTAGACCTTCCGGTCCTACTCTTTCGACCTTCCGGTCCATACCATATTGACCTTCCGATCCATACACTGTTGACCTTTCGGTCCATACCCTATTGACCTTCTGGTCCATACCATGATACTCATAACATACATAACATATACATATCACATAGAAACATATGTCACCTACTCGTCATAACACATAAGACCTTCCGGTCACACATAATTACCATTCTAGGTAAGGTATAGTGCGAAGACTCACCTCGTATGATGTCTAGTAACTCACGTGCTCGATATCCCCGAACTCGAAATAATGACCTAGCCCCCGCCTAATCACATAAAGTAATTATCTCAAATCAATAACGGCTGTCAAGGCTAGACTAATCCCTTCCCATGTTCTCTCAGAAGGCTAAAAGACCATTTTACCCCTTTAATGGTCCAAAAGTCCACATGTTGACCAAACCTCAAAAGTCAATAAAAGTCAATTGTAGGGAGGTACGCTACGCGTACTAGCTTTGTACACGGGGCGTATTCTGTGGTCATCCAGAACCGGGGAACTCGACCCCCTACGCAGCGCGTACTGGGATTACGCCTAACGTAAGTCCCAGTTTCATACTTTCATGATTTTTGGTCTGAATAGATTAAGACATAAGCTCATATCTCAGATCCAGGCACTCTACTGACTCTTAATCCATAAAGTTGAAACCTTTAAGCCTTTGCATGGCTGTAAAGGTCACCAATCACTTCAAACACATATCCTATTTCCCCATTAAGCCCTAATCTCATGCATGACTTAATCTTAACGTCCAAGATTGGATTTTTACGGATCTACAACACAAAATACATTGAAATGGGGGTAGATCAAGGTCCATGGAGTTCCTTTTCTCAAAAAGTCTCCACCTTTGGGACTTAAACCTTAAAAATGCTCCTATATGATGTTCATAATACAAGAGTGGTAAAGTTTGAAGCTTTTTACCTTTGTAAGAAGCTCCCCACTCAGTTTAGCTCAAATCTAGTAGCTTGGACTCCAATCTTTCCTCTTTAAGGTCTTATATTCTTCTTCACAAGCACACAATGACACTTTCAAGCTCAAATACACACACGCAATTTTAGAACGAAGGTTTAGCTCTTTTAGGGTCTCACTCTTTGGAAATGGTGGTTGGGATGGAGGCCATAATATTCCTTTTATAGTGCTCATTTCTCATTTAGGGTTTTGAGTTTGGGCCCATTACGCCCAGCGTACCTGGGTAGAGTTCGCGTCAAAGGCACGCCCATGGGTACGCGCAGCGTACGCCCAACGTACCCGCTCATCACCATTTTCTATTTTGGGCTAATTTTGACAACTTTGGAAAAGAAGACGGATTAAAGAGATATACTTAAATTTCATGATGTTACAATTATTGATTTTGCTAGTTCAGGAAGCCGCTAGGGCAGCAGCTAGGGATTCTTTCAGTGAGCTGTTGCAGTGCGAGGTGAGTCTCCTCACTATATCCATGGGTCAAAGCAGCCCATTATGTATTATGTGGTATGATAGTTGTTCTGTGATATGCGGTATGCAAGTTGTCTCTGTGATACTCGCATGGAAGACCTCAGGGGATACCCGAGGTAGTTGGATATTATACCTTGTGGGGTGCCCATGGCATTCCAAGAAAAGACCATGGGGGAGCCGATGGCATTCCGGATAAAGACCATGCGGGGGAGCCTATGGCAATTATATGTATGTTGCATGATATTCTATGGTTGTATGTTTATGGTATTTTTGGGAACTCACTAAGCTTTGTGCTTACGGTTTTCAGTTTATGTTTCAGGTACTCCAATTCTCAAAAGAAAGAGCTCGGGACGATTGCAGGGCACCCATCACATGTTTTCTGCATTTTGTGAATTACTCTGATTTGATGATGTTTTTGCTAACTCTTGGTTACCTTGGTTTCATGAGAAAGAAATGTATTAAAGATTTATTAATCAAAAAGAAAAAAATTTATGTCATGAATTTTTTTGGCATTACAAGTTGGTATCAGAGCCTTGGTTTGAGGGATTCAGACATACTCTCGAGTGCGTCTGAACTCAAATTGAGGATTTGGTAAAGTTTTCAAAAGAAAAGTATTTTTAAGAAAAGAGTTTTCTAAAATAAGAGAAAGGTGTGGTGCATGCAATCAGCCGAGCTCAAGTAAGTTTTCCCAAAATATCCATACATGTTATCTGTTATGACTTGATTTATGAATCGGTGAATCACATGCTAGTTAGGGCCAAGGATCTGCTCAGTTGTTGCATGATCGAATGTTAGGATAAAGGCCTTTGTATGTGTATTGTATGAGCTAGTAGACTTGCATGCTAGAGGTGATTAGTCAAAAGGAGGAATGACCAAAGAGAAGCTTCTGAGAAGAATGACCAAAAGGAGGAACATTCGGGCAAAACGTTGGTGTTCGGTATAAACAGTCATGGACTGAAGGTGTTCCGAGATCGAATTTGGATACCTAAGACAGGAGGAGTCAGAGATCTTCTGATGGAAGAAGCTCACAAAACCATGTACTCGATTCATCCCGGTAGCACAAAAATGTATAGGGTCCTAAAACCCTATTATTGGTGGCCGACGATGAAGCTCGACATTGCGAAGTATGTGGTGGAGTGTGTGACTTGTGCAAGAGTCAAGGCACAACATCAGAAACCATACGGGAGTTTAGAACCATTACCTGTGCCTATGGGTAAGTGGGAAGACATTGCTATGGATTTTGTCACTAAACTGCCCAGAACAAAGAGTGGTCACGACATGATTTGGGTGGTCGTTGATCGATTCACTAAGAGTACGCATTTCATAGCAGCCAATGAGAAATGGTCTATGGAAAAGCTTGCGAATTCTTACGTGAAGGAAATTGTGAGGCTTCACGGTGTTCCGCTAACAATTGTGTCGGATCGTGATAGCCGTTTCACCTCACGATTTTGGAAAAGTCTACAAGAGGAATTGGGTACCAAGTTGTGTTTAAGTACAGCTTACCATCCGCAGACTGATGGTCAGAGCGAGCGGACGATACAAACACTTGAAGATATGTTGAGAGCATGTACCCTGGAATTCCTAGGTAATTGGGATGAACATTTACCATTGGTAGAATTTTCACTCGAGCATAAAGATGGCACATTATCAAGCTTTGTACGGGCAGAAGTGTCATACACCGTCTTGTTGGCTTGAGGCTGGGGAAAAGCAGTTTATGGGACCGGAGATAGTCCATCAAACTGCTGAAAAGTTGAAAATAATTAGGGAAAGAATGTTAGCAGCTCAGGACCGTCAAAAGAGCTATGCTGACAAAAAGCGAAGACCGATGACTTTTGAAGTTGGAGATTCGGTTTTGCTTAAAGTCTCGCCGTGGAAGGGACTTATAAGATTTGGTAAAAGGGGAAAGTTAAGTCCAAGGTTTATTGGACCGTTTAAAGTTCTTCAGAGGATTAGGAACCAAACTTACAAGCTTGAACTACCAGAAGAACTGAATGGAATTCATAACACTTTCCATGTGTGTTACTTGAGAAAGTTCACGGGAGAAGTTCCCGACATAATTCCACTTTCGGAGTTAAAAGTTGATGAAAACAAAAGGTTGATTGAAGAACCAGAGGCAATCGTTGACCAGAAGACTAAGAAATTGCGACGTAAGATAGTTGAGTTAGTGCTTGTCCGTTGGAAACACACGAATGAGCCGAATCTCACCTGGGAAACGGAGAGTGACATGATGAGTCGCTACCCACAGTTGTTTGTTGATGTGTGATTCCAGGGACGGAATCATTCTAAGGTGGAGAGAATTGTAACGCCCGTGTTTCTGGGCTTGCCATTTTTAGCAATGTAATAGTCTAGGTTAACCTTTGTAACCCCAATTTGAAATAATAAAATGTATTATTTGTGAATTATGTGAATTATGTGTGTTTTCTTAATTATTATAATTTAATGAATTAAGAATAAAATGAGCGTCAAAATTTAAGTGTAAAATAAACTTGATATCATTGGATAATGTTGTAGTAGTTGAAACGAGGTTTCCGAATATATATAGAACGCCCAAATCTGACTTCGTATGAGGAAGTTATGATTTTCTGAAATTTCGACTGGGTAGTATGCAGCCCGAATACTCAATTTGAAATCGAGCGGTTTTTAGCCGAAACAATCTAAACGAGAATCGAAGATCTCGTTGTTAGTAGCGAAACGATGAAAAGTTAGGTGAGAACGGACGTCAGACGAAGAAGTTATGAATTTATAACGAAGTTTTTCTGTCCCGGCCTCCTAAAAATAAATACTAAAAATAAAAGTCAAAATTAGCCGACGGAGTCTAAACGAAAGTTGTAGAGCGTAGTCTCACCTACGCGTGGATATAAAGAACGTCGAAAACGGAGTTCGTATGAAGGAGATATGAATTTTCAAATTTTATTAAATATTTAATATTTAAATTTTAATTCAAAATTTTGATATTATCCGAAGAGGAGTCAGCAGACTCATTCGAAGTACGCCCAACGTACTGGTGTACGCCCATCGTACCACTCGAGTGCTCCGGAGTCGTAAGCGATGACGTAGAGGGCCCGGTGACGCAAGGGATGACGACAACCGAGGCATTACGCCCCGCGTAACCCCGAAGTTACGCCCAACGTAACCCCGAGGATCAGCCTATAAAAGGGGATGTGAAGACAACCGATTTTCTTTTACAAACCCTTCCATTTTCTCTCATCTATTGCCTCGATTTGCGTGCCGTTTATACCCCAAAGCCCCGGTAATATTTCCGAGCCCCGAAGCAAGATCCGAAGCCCCGAGGATCCCGAAGAGCGTTATTCCCGAGCCGAAGCTCTGCCCGCGAGGAGCCCGGTTTTTGTGAAGATCTTCTAGATCTACGGAGAGACACTACTTCTGCAAGCCGTAGTGCTGCCCGATCGTCTTCCGATTAGGTGAGTGTATAGTCCCTTTTCAATACGCGATATTATTCAAGTAATCGTTGAATGTATTTGAGAATACGGGAAGTGAGTGTGTAGTCATTTTCATTCCAACGCAATATTATGAAGTATTCTATATAAAATACGTGCTATGTGTATATATTTTGTTGTTATATGTGTGAATGTATATTCACTCTCTACTATCTCATAGATCTGATATATTCTCTATGAAATACGTGTTATGTGCGTATGCCTCATCTGTTGTGTGGAATATGTATTGATTAAAGCATGCTATACAGGTTTTTTTTAAACAATGTATAAAAATGTATATTTTTTTTATCTACTAATATGTTGGGTAGAACATGGGTAGATAATTGGTGTGAAATAAACAAATGAGAGGCCTCGGTGTTATTGGTGTTATTTTAGTCATTCAGCAGAGTATGGATGACGACCACGGACTATTCTAGACTGTCATGTGGAACACTAGCAGGCTCATAACATGTAGGTGTTGTGAACGACGTGTTCACCGGTGTACTCTATCCCCCTCATGGTTGCCTTTAGGATATTTATTGCTAAGGAAGCCCCTTTGTAGTAATGTCCGTCCCGATGAAAATCCTAGATTAGGTCCCTTATAATAGATGTTGTTTTAGGGACGTAAAGTGAGGATAACGGGAATGGGTAATTGGGTTTGTTGTTGATTGTTGAAATTAAATATAATTATTTTGGGTTGAAAACCCTATATTCTCACCAGGCTCCCAAGCCTGACCCACTCAGTTTATTTGTATTATAGGAAGTGGCGCAAGAGCTTAAGATGGGCGAATCATCAAGTTGTTTTGTTTACAAGTCTGTATATGTATATATTTGTTGAATGACTTGTAATGTTATCGTTTATGCTTTATGATCTGTATCGGAACATGACATCCCGACTTTCGATTTTTAAATGAAATCATATTTCAATATGAAATGTTTTGATAAATATCTATTTTATCATGTTTTGTTTTTAGGAACAAATTTCGCATCTCTTTTAAAATTAAAAGGATTTACTCTGAAAATGTTTTAAAAAGCATAAATGAAATCGGTCTTTTCTGGCCGAGATTTTGGGAATGTGACAGAACACTAGCATTGGTAAGCGTTGGTTGTCAGCAGATTGTTAGGGGTAAGAAGGGTTAGGAATCCTTCAATTCTCATATGCCGTGAGAACATAATCAAATCAGGTGGGAGAGAATCGTTCAGGTATTCAGGAGCAAGAGTGGTCATGAAACTAGGATGAGTTTCGCATCCCCGTCGGGGAGGAAGGCGACCCAAGTGGTTGTTTGGTTTAAGGGATGTGTGAGTTGGGAGTTCGGTAAAACTTCTCAGCATGTGAATCGCGTCCTCTTATTGCTTTATAGCAGGATTTGGGGAATCAGGTTGGGGTTCCAGTCATGAATTGAGTTCGGTTTGGTGTTCGGTTGAGTGCGTGCTGGACTCTATGTGTTCAAATTGATAGATTAAGGGTGAGGCATTGGGTTGCGATTATGGTGAGGTTCAAAGTGTTGTAAGACTAAGGGGGAGTCATAGCATTCACTAGTAGTCAGTTGTGGTGAAAGTGTTGTAAGACTATAGGGGAGTCGTAGTATTCACTAGTAGTCAGTTGGGGAGAGAGTGTTGTAAGACTGCGGGATAGCCCATAACATTCACCGGTTCCTAGGCAGCGTAAGATGGTGAGAAATCTACAATTTATCTTGGATATCATTAGTATAGGGTATCATGGGAAGTGATTGGGATCATCTGATTGGTTAAGATTGTTAGGGTATTCTTCAGGATTTCCAAAGCTAAGTGACCATTGTGTTGGCTAGTAATGGGGTGCTTGTAGTGTTTAGCCTGAGATTTTGGCAGTTCATGTTAATTGAAGGAAATGGATCGGAGATCCATAAGGTTTAAGAGGTGAGGGAGCATCGTCGAGTCCAAGTGGGGGAAAAATAGGTGGTTGTTTAGGCCTAGGTTATGTTGGTGGGAGTCCAGGAAACTCCAAATCGTCGGTCAGCATCGCCTTGATTATGCATAGTAGGCAGTGGGAATTCATAGGCATGACCCGAACTCTTGATGGGTTACAGGATTCGTCTCAGGAGGTGCAACGTTGTGGTTGTTTGAGTGTGGTGAGGCCATTGGTGGTAAGCATGGTTGGATGGAAGTAATGTTAGGTTGCGATAGGATCGTAGAATTCATCGGTTTTGAAGTAGACTATTTATATGATGGTCATGAGCATGGAAGGAGAATCAGTTCGTGCGTTGGGCACGCCTACCAGGGTTATCAGGGAATTATTCTTTGTTTTAGGTTGAGGGTCTTTGGGGTCTGTGGGCAAGCCCAGGTGATTATGAAATTCAGGTTGGAACTAGTAGAGATTATTGAGTTAAGGGTTTGGATCTTGAGTTGCTGGACATGTGGGTAACTAGTGTGTGAAACAGAGGGGTTTAGGCTGGGTAGCCTAGTTGTTGGAATCTTGGGAACTTGGTGGTTGGACCAGGTGCAAGAGTGGGAGTCTCAGAGATGGTTTGGGTATACCTATTCATCGTTTAGGTAAAGGGGGTTGGTAATCATAAGGATATGATGTGAAATGCATGTGTAGATTCGTAGGTGTTGGGTTATGAGTGGGGTATCAAATCGGTTTTGGGTAAAATCTCGAGTTGGGTATCACGTACATTATGTGCAGGGTTTTGTTTCAGTGTAATAAGAATTCGGGGTGTCATTATGCTAAAGGCAAAAATCTCAAGGTTTAAGAGTAAGAAATGGGTTTAGTATGATGACAGAATGAGCCAATATGTTGTGTCTTCGAATGGTACTATCTGTGGAGGGACCACATCATGTTCAAAATCAGGAGAAATGGATTTGATGGCAGGGTGTTGCGGAGTTGTTTTCATTAGTTGAGATCTTCTTTCGGGAATCAAGTGGGGTACTGTGTGTTTTTGCGTCTTTTAGCCCAACAATCAGGTAGGAGTCCGGTGTGTTCGAGTAGTTGTAGATAAGTTGGGATCAGGGAGGTCTCGGCTACTTTTGGAAAGCAGCAAGTGGTAGTAGGATGAGTCGGAGTGGTTTTAGTAATTTGGGATTTGTATGTGGAGTCGCTTGTTATTCGAAGTATATGCTAAGTCATTTGCAGTTGGATTAAATAATATCAGAGTGGCTGATTAGACCATGTCGTGTAGCTCTTGTCTGAGTCTAACCGTTGCAGGGATGAATCTTCAACCCAAAGGATTATCTGAGCCTTCTGTTGGGTATAATTATTCTATAGTTGTATATGATCAGTGATTCTATTCCTTCAAAAGCATCAAGATAATCTGGGTTGGAAGTATTTTGCCTAGTCTGGTTTTGTTGTGGAAATAGTTTGATAGTGGTTCAGAGGGGGTGAGATGTCAGGAAGTCAGTTCAATTTAAGATTGCGGGTATCAGGAAAGGTAAATGTAGTTTTCTGCAAGAGTTTGAGGTTCGTTCTGCCAGGGTTGATTCCAGTTGGCTTGGGAAGATTATTTTCTGCGTTGAATTTTCGTTTATGATCATCATGTTGGTTGTTTTGTTATAAGTGTTAATAAGTAGCAATTTCAAGGACGAAATCTAATTTAAGTGGGAGAGGGTTGTAACATCCTGAATCGAGAATGTCAATATGGAAATGAATTCCCTTTTAAAGGGCCAACTCGTTGAGTTTATGGCAAAAACTCGACGTGTTGGATGCTTTTGGGGAGTGTATTTTTTAAGGACCAACTCATCGAGTTGGTATAGGGAAACTCGACGAGTTGGGCACTGTTTGAGAAAAACCTAATTTTAGGGTTTTTCACTCTATTTAAAGACCTTAACTCCCTTTTGTTAGCCTCCTTGTCCAGAAAACCCTAATTTCGTGTATTATCCTTCAAGCTTGAGTGTGTGAGCTTGTGCTGAGCTTGGAGAGTTGGTTTTTGGTGTTCTTCGGAAGGAGTTCGAAGAATGAAGGTGCTTAGTTCAGAAGGAAGGATTTGGATCCAGAAACTCTCCATTTGTTGCAATCCTTTTGAGGTATAAAGTCGAAACCTTGTGTTGTTATCTTTTAGATCTCTTTGTGGGATGTTTTAGCTTGATTTTTGGGTGTATGGTAGGGGTTGTCCAAAGGATAAGGGTTTCAAGGGTTATTATGCTAGATCTAACCCTTTTATGACCTCTCTTGGCATAAAGTTGCAAGCTTTGCTAAGTCCTAAGTCCCATCAATGCATTAAGTCCTTTATTAATCCATTTTGGGCACTAGGGTTCCTTCCTTGCATGCATGGACGTAAAGTTGGAAGCTTTACATGATAATCCAGCCTTGGGATGCCAGATTTGTGTTTTGCGAGTATGTTTTGAGAGTTTAAGTGCTTAATTGGTTAAGTCTCACTCTATTAAGTCAAGGATTCGAGTTTGGGTTCATTGTAGTGGTTTTAAAGCGTAAAGTTGGAAACTTTACCCTTCTAGTCATCATTTGGGAAAAGATATAAGAATGGAAGCTTCTAGATTCGATGGAAACGAATTAATGCATTAAGTTTTTTGATTCCTGGCCAACTCAGCGAGTTTAGTATGAGAACTCGGCGAGTTGATGCGAATTTCCCGATCTGTGCATTTAATGGGTGAACCCGACGAGTTGAAGGACAACTCGGTGAGTTGGCTTAACTCGGACCGTTGACTTTGACTTTTGACTTATAATTAAGGGAATTAGGGACATAGTATAAGGCTTGTATGGGGTTGAGACCAATTTGGAAAATTGGGCCATTACTGGGCTTTGATGGATCTAGTAGTTTCTGGTATTTTGGGCTATCGGGATACAAAGTGTTAGGACTAGAAAGAAATGTTGGGCCTTAAGGAAGGGCCATGTAAGGAGTTTCGGTCCAATTTGGAAAATTAGGCCATTGGTTGATTAGTAGGCCTTTCAGATTGTAGTTTGGGTCATGGGCTTGGTCAAGGCTAGGTTGGGGGTAAAATGGTCATTTTACCCCAAATATGGAGTTGTGGTTATGACTTGGAACCCAATTGTTAATTGGGTGTATTATTGATTTTGCTAGTTCAGGAAGCCGCCTGGGCAACAACTAGGGATTCTTTCAGTGAGCTTCTGCAATGCGACGTGAGTCTCCTCACTATATCCATGGGTCGAAGGCACCAATGCCGGCCCATTATGTGTTATGTGGTATGATAGTTGTTCTGTGATATGTAGTATGCTAGTTGTCTCTGTGATACTTGAATGGAAGACCTCGGGGGTGCCCGAGGCAGTTGGATATCAGACCATGGGGGGTGCCCATGGCATTCCAGGCAAAGACCATGCAGGGAGCCCATCACATTCCCGATAAAGACCATGCGGGGGAGACCATGCAGGTACTCTAGTTTTCAAAAGAAAGAGCTCAGGATGATTGCAGGGCACACACCACATGTTTTCCGCATTCTGTGAATTACTCTGATTTGATGCTGTTTTTGCTAACTCTTGGTTACCTTGGTTTCATGAGAAAGAAATGTATTAACGATTTATTAATCAAAAAGAAAAATGTTTATGTCATGAATTTTTGGGGTGTTACTTATCAATAAGACTCTCGGAGACGATGTCGGTACCGCGAAGGGGATGGAGGTACATTTTTAATTATTTCATCGTTTATGGTCATTATGTTTTTGCATCATTTACAAATATACATTATTGAAACGTACAGGGATACTACAATGACAATGATTTATGGGAGCATGATTATGTCTTAAGCACCCTCGAAGAACCGCTGAATGTCGGCCCTGAACAGTCGCTGGATGTCGACCCTTAACAGTCGCTGAATGTCGGCATTGAGCAGCAGTCTTCGGTTATTCACCCGTCGGGTGTAATAGAGATTTCGCGGGATGATTACAAAACACCAGCGTAAGCACCTTTTAGGCGTTCTAAACGCCAAAAAGTTATGTCCATTGATATAAGTCGTCATGGATACAAATGAAGAGGAAAGGTGTTAGATGGCAACAACTAGCACAGTTTGACAATCTTATAGATCCTACCATACACATTGTATATAAAAAACATGATGATTCGTTGTTGTGTGCTCACAATTATTTGACCGGTTTTGCTATGCTTGAGTTTTGGACATGGTTATATGCGAATAATCATGGAGGATTGTTGTCATGTGATGTAAGTAATATAATTATTTGATCATTACATACTACACTTCTAATAATAATACTTACTTTATTGCAAAAAAATAATTGGCAAAACATCATGATGTGGATCTCATTGCTACTAGAGCGTAGAGCGGATGATGCTTGGTGAACGACGGTGTCGTCAGCTTTCAACACTAATGCATATGACTGGAGTGACATGGCTAGCGGATCCGTTTACCCGGCTTGGTAGAGTGTGATATCGTATAATTTTGTTTGGATTACATTATCTTAGTATTTATATACTAATTAATTATTTCTAACATTTTTTTTGTATCTTTACATCCCAATCAACATACCACAAGCTCCTTAGTTTTTGGGTTCTTTAGATTTGAAGACATTCAAAATAACTATATATGATAGTCATTGGAAGGGTGACTACTGTTCGGAAAAGGAGGATTGGTTTATAGGTTTGAGAGCCCGTATCCACAAACTGCTAGTGGGAGTCAACTACCGGGGTACTGAACCAACTGATTCAATCTCACTTGAGAGCTTCAAGATGATCTTGGAAAATGCCTCAGACGTACCACAACATATTGACAGCAGAGGGGATTGTGGGGTGTTTTAGTGTTGGTTCTTATGGGCGTTGATCACCAGGAAATCGATTTATAAAGAGGGTAAAACCGGTACATGGGTTGTGGGTTATCGAAAACGAATGGCGAAATTTTTTTGGGCACAAGGACAAAGTTAATTTAAACATCGTATTTGTAATACCATTTACAGACACATCACTTATTTATTTCATGTATTTATTAGTTGTTTGTTGATTTTAATTGTGTTTTATATTTGATAAAACCAAAAATATACATTTTATAAAAGCAAAACATATACATTATATAAAACCAAAACTTATGCTAAAAGAAAAACCACATGTTACACGTAATATAAAAAAAATATAATAAATAAATAAATAAAACTAGGAAACTCTATTCCGGAACCATGGGCCGGAACCGTACTCTAGAATTCCGGAAAGCTCTCCGAAACAAAATGTTGCAGAGAATGTGGTTATTTTTCAAAAAAAAAATGATCATTTATGTAAAAAAAAAAAAACCATTTATACGGGTTAAATTACTCAATTTCCCTTAATTTTGTGCGTCAAATTATTAAATTGACGGATTGAATCCACTTTTATCTGCTCTAATGATAATAAGAATGGTAAAAGTGTGAGTTTAAACAGCTTTCAACATTTCATGTAGCATTTGATTAGCCCGGTTATTCTTAGAATTCGGCCCACTTAGTGGAGACTGGTAAAATGTTTTGAAGTTTAAATGTATCTTTATGACTTTATGTTATAAATTAGATCACATTATTGCATATGGTTTGGTGAAACTTATGGCTCTTTACTATTTAGAATAAAATCAAATTATTTAATTAGAGCATTTGGATCGTTCAGATTTTTGAATATGTTCGGTAAAATTGAATTATTAGTTTGAATTTAGATTAGTTTTCGGCTTTAAAATAGAAAACAGAATAATCCAAAAAAAAAAAAAAACGAATACCAATTTATTATTTATTTAATAAATTATAAATTTATTAAATTATTTTTTTTAAATATTAGAAAATTTCATTTATTACAATACATTAATATATACTTTTTATAAAAAGTTTTTTCATCTATAAACTACTAAGCTATAATATATTTTCTTGGTAGTTGTTTATAAATTTTAATTCACAACTAACTAAATAATTTTCATTAGTTTCTTTTAGGGATAATGACTTGAAAGGGTAACGAACTTTCGACTTTGCTCACTTTTAGTCACTAAATTTTTTTCTCGTTATCAATTTGCCACTGAACTATTGAAATTGTTCACATTTTACTCTTATGACCGGTTGTTACCGGTCATAAGGGTAAAATGTGAACAGTTTCAATAGTTCAGTGGCAAATAAATAATGAAAAAAAAGTTTAGTGACTAAATGTGAACAAAATCGAAAGTTCGTTTCCATCTAAAATGTTCAATGACTAAATGTGAACAAACTTCCTCTGGAATTATGTTTTAGCAAATTATTTATTTTTGTTAAATTCTAGCAACATTTGTGGACAAATCTATAAAATAAAAAAACAAAAACCCCGAAAAATATATTTAAAAAAACGAAAAAACCGAAATCAAAATAAAAACCAATGGTTTGGTATTTTCCAAAATAAAAAATCAAAATCTCCAATCTGATTTTAGTTTTACAAAAATTCAACTTTCGAATTTTCATATCTAAATCTCTCCCTCTTTTTATAATCGAAAAATGATTATAAAACCAAAAAGGGAATGAGAAAGCCCTCAATTCGGAATTTTTTCTATCCAAAACTCCCCCTTAACACATGATATACATATTTTGCTTTAATCTGGAAAATCCAAAATTTTGGCTAGAAATTATCAATTTCAAAATTCTGTCAAAGGCGGTCTGTGAACGAAGCTAAAAATTGAAGATTTTTTGGATTTTCCGTATTGAAGCAAAATGTTTATGTCATGTGTTAAGGGGGAGTTTTGGATAGAAAATTCCGAATTGAGCATTTTCTCATTCCCTTTTTGGTTTTATAATCATTTTTCGATCATAAAAAGGGAGAGATTTAGATATGGAAATTCGAAAGTTGAATTTTTCATATTATGCGGACTTGAAGACTGAAGTGACCTCGAGTATTTGAATTTTATGAAATGATTCGATTGGAGATTCGGAAGTGATTTCGGTTCATGATAGGTTTAGACTTATTGAAGATTTTTGAAGTGTGCATAAATGCTCAAATTTGGGTAATTTTTTGGCGAACGAGAAACTCCTAATTACCTTTTGATGCTCGGTTTGTATGGACTCACATGTGTCATGGAAGAATTGAAGATTTGATGCTCATCTCTACATGTGTCACATTTGAGGCTCGGTTCGTGAAGTTGCTCGGGTTTGGAAGATTTGAAGCGGGTCATCCATTCCTAACTTTGAGGGGAGAATGTTGGGTACAGAGTTATCCATGTATAACTTTATAAATGGTTTGACTTTTGTAAACTCACTTGCATGTGATAAAGTAGCCTTGTGACATGAGAGAGAGAGAGAGAGAGAGAGAGAGAGAGAGAGAGAGAGACATTGGTTTTTTTTTATTTCAGTTTTGTTTTTTTTAATATATTTTTCGGGGGTTTTGTTTTTTTATTTCATAGATTTATTAATCAACAAATGTTGCTAAAATTTAACAAAAATAAATAATTTGCTAAAACATAATTTCATAGGAAGTTTGTTCATATTTAGTCATTGAACTTTTTAGAAGGAAACAAACTTTTGATTTTGTTCACATTTAGTCACTAAACTTTTTTTCATTATCTATTTGCCATTGAACTATTGAAACTGTTCACATTTTACCCTTATGACCGGTAACAACCGGTCATAAGGGTAAAATATGAACAGTTTCAATAGTTCAGTGACAAATAGATAACGAAAAAAAGTTTAGTGACTAAATGTGAACAAAGTCGAAAGTTCGTTATCCTTTCAAGTCATTATCCCTTTCTTTTATAGAGTGGACTAATACTAAAGTTATATATTTATTTTTTGGATAAAACCAAATTAGACAATTTTGATCAGACTATTTGGTTAACATATTCAAATTTTTGGATTGGTTTTTAGCAAAACTGAATTATTATTTTGGATTTCGGATTGGTTTTGCTTTATAAAATTTAATAGTCCAAAAACATAATAACAAATTATTATTTATTAATTTAATAGATTAGAAAGTTTCATATATTAAAATACATTAATATGTATTTCTTATAAAATGTTTTTTTTGTCTATAAACTACTAAACTTTAATATATTTTTCTTGATATTATTTATAAATTTTGATTCACAACTAGTTAAATAAGTTTTTTTAGAGCGGACTAATACGAAAGTTATATATTTATTAAAATGTCTTGCCTTTTGAAAACCAAATTGTAAAAGTCAATCCAATGGAATTGTAATGTGGTTGAATTTAATCATATTTGAATTTAGTTTGGACAATTTGAATATATGTTTTGAAAACAAAATTCAATTTGGATTCACTAAATTGGATTGAATCTAGCGAATTCATCCAAACGAACACCCTACTGAAACTTACGAGTTTGCTCTTTAAGTTTATTTGTTTTTTAGTCTGACCGTCTTTATTGTATGGTTGTATTGTATTTTTGTGCTATGATTTTATTGTGTTTTTACTTGATAGTCTTTATGATATGATTTTATTGTCTTTGTTGCCGAACGATAAAAAGTATAGTGTTCTTTGTCTTTTCTTTTTCACTTTATTTATTTGGTTATTATTTATTAATTAAAAAATTAGAGAATATATGGGACCCACCAAAACCAGACACACTCCCTTATTCCCTTTCTCTCCAACATTCACTTATTATCTATGGTAACCTTTGTTTAACCACCACAATTCACTTTCGGCATCATATTCGTTCACCTCTTAGCATCATCATCGTTCACCTCTACGAACTACCGCAGGTCACTACACCAAATTAAAGGAAATTGAACTAGAATAATAAAAAACACCATATAATCATAATTAAAACCAGAAATCAAAGAAAACATGTAATCAAAACCAAATCAAATTAAAAAACAAACCTAGAACTTGTACCCAAAATCAAAATCAAACCTAAAAATGCTTGAATAAAGGTGTTGTCGGAGGTTCCAGAAATCGAAAAAAATTCTAGAAAGCGAATGTGTATGTCCCCCTCCAAAAAATGATTCGAGATATCAAATACGTTTCCCCCTTTCTATAAAATGGTTCCAAAATTCGTGTTTTTTTAGGAAGAACACACGAACAATTTATGGGAAGAATGCACAAATGGTGGTGGTGGTGGCTCCGATACACATCAAACATATAGTGATGGTCATCATGGATATCCGTAAAGGTGTCGGGATCAACGGTTGAACACTGTGATTTTCAATAAAGGATTTGCCATGTACGAGACTTATCGGTCTTGAATCTACATGTTATTGAAGCTAGACCTTAGACATGCACCATGCTCTAACAATGATCCGTCTACTTGTCGGTGTTCTGCACCACCGAACTAAGACAATTGTGTGATATGGTTGGAACAACAATGTAAGTTTGTGAAATCGTTACATCGATGGTGTGAGTCTGTGAGATGGTTACATCGTTGGAGGGTTATCGATGGTGGTTTCCAACAAGATAGGATGGAGTGTTTGATGAGGGGTTAGTGGAGAAAGTGTTTGGAATGAGTTAGATGCATTTTTATATATCTTTTTTGTTCGTTTTAGTTCTATCTTGCATAACTTTATCTGTATTTATAATTGCATTTGTAGTGTTAATTGGATAGTTTATGATGTTCACAAGAACACTAGTATTGCTCATATTTTGATGTATTTTTCAAGGTAATTGATGCAGGGCAGAATTTTGAAGGCGTATGAATGTAAATTGGAAACTTGGAGTAAAACTTAAACTGAAAATAACCTAAGGAAGTTGGAAGCTAGTTGGAAGCAATTTGAAATGAAGTTTTGATGACTGAAACGCGAAAACTCACTTCTATGGTCGTGTAACTCAAAGCACGACCGTATTTTACATTCAAGGGATTATGGGGATTTTAAAAGGTACAAATGTATCAACCCATATTTTCTACACATACATCTAATGCTATTATCATACTTATTTCTAAATTTTTGTGGAATTCTACTAACTCATAAATATAAAAACATTTTAAATCCCAGGAAATAATCATGGGTTTACAATAAAATTTCAAACACAATTTAAATGAAACAAGGAATAAAACTACTCCTAATCTAAGTTCTTTATGCTCCTGTCTTCATCTTGTACACTAGCTACAACTTGATCCTACAACATGAAACATATCTACTACACTAGACCACATGTCTCGTGAGTTATATTCAAATATGCTATCATGTTTCATCTACTCTTTCTTTCTTTTCTTTTCTTTCTCTTACTCTAGAATCTAATTCCTTTCTCAAATAGCATGCACTACTATTCTTTCTTCTTTCATATATATCTTCTATCTTTCTTTCTCCTCTTTCTCATCTAATCTATCCTACTCTTTCTTATACTTTCTCTTTTCCTCTCATACTCTTTATTATCCTCTTCTCAAGTTCATCTCATACTCTATACATACTCTCTATATATTCTCTACAATATATTTTCTTTTCTCTATCTCTTCTCTAGTCTGTCTCATCTCTACTCTATCTCTTCTCTACTATATATGTTCTCTACTATATATGTTCTCTACTCTATCTCTTTTCTTCTCTATTTCTTATATAATGCATCCACATTCTATTCTCATATAGACCTAACGGTCACATATCATACCATACTCTAAGGATAACAATAACCCACTATCAAAATATCGGACCCTCTAAACACTATGAAATTCTCATGTGACTCTAAGTCCCTTTGATGTCTAGTAGTAAGATAGTACTTCTAAAAAAAAAAGATTACAGCCTCGGGTTGCTTCGATATTTCATGGTGAACTCGTGTTTCGGGATTTTGTTATCATATGGGTTTGGTTCTTTCTTTTGGGTTATAAATCTTTTTTACACCTTGTTTAAGGTTGTTAGGAATAGCTTTTAGCATCCTTAATTCATTGGATCTTGTGTTGGTGTCTAGAACCAAGAAACGACGCCCTTTTGCCCAAGTCGTGTCCCGAAATTCACAAACCGAAGAGCTATTATTTCTAACGTTTTTAATATTTTACAACGTTAAAATCTAACTCATATAATATTTTACAAGGTTAATTGGATGAGAGTGTTTAAATCAAGAAGTAGCCTCCAGTTTAGTGCTTTGTGTGTTGTTTGGTGCGGGTTGGGTGTGAACTTAGTCTGAAACCTAAGATTTTGTCTGAAAACACAAATACCCTATTACTAGTATAAAAGTATAAATAAAGTACAAGATGTCTAGTATAAAGAAAAATATCTAAATAGAGTTATTGGTATGGTATGTAGGTGTTCGGAGAGAGAGGAGCCGTCTAGCTCGCGACAGTAGCGTTGTTAGGATTCAGCTTGGTAGAATCAGGTGAGTCTTCTCACTATAATATGTAGGATGCTATTTTTCTTTGTGATACTTGCATGGAAGACCAGGATCTGGCCCATGACATATGCATGAAAGACCAGGATTTGACCCCTGACAATTGTATGTAAGACCAGGATCTGATCCCTCGTAATTATATGTAAGACCAGGATCTGCCCCTGACACTTGTATGTAAGTCCAGGATTTGACTCTCAATATTGCAAGGAAAGATCATGATATGGCCCATGGAAGAAGGTGACTGTAAGACTATGATTTGGTTGATAACATTCACAAAAGGAAGGGTCCGACTTGATTGCACTGCATCCCTTGGAGATTTATTCCGCATTGACTGTTTTTTATTTTACTCTGATGTTTTGGAAATACTTTTACTATGGTTGTCTTTTGGAACAAATGAATGAATGGTTTGATTTATTTAAAATGAAATTTTTACTCTGTATTTTTGGGACCTTAAATCATCTATCTAACAAGTCTATCTCTATTATGTGACTTATCACATAATATTTGTCCCATGGACAATATATCTCTTTTTCTCATTAAGAGATCTTCTAGTTCTCATCTAGTACTTAATCTTTATCTATGTCTATTAACACATAGGTATTCTACATAATACCAATAGTGTCTAGACATAATTACACACTCATACTTATGATTATATTACATGTAATCATATTCTTTCTGCATCTAACATCTCTTGGGTATTTAACGGATACCCTTCTCATCTAAACATATCTTTTCTAAGTATACTTATATTCTATGGTGCATGTTTCTAAATGTATACCTCTTACATACTCTAAATATACATACATGCTCTGATACATGTTCTTACCTATATAATTATCTTCTATCTTCATCTCATGACTTGGAGACATTCACTTAGTGCCTCAAGATCCAACTTACATGCATATATATATATATATATATATATATATATATATATATATATATATATATATATATATATATATATAATCCAAAGAGAGAGTGTGAGAATTATAAATCCTCTTGGCTCCTTTCTTCTATTGATGCATTTTGATCCATCTATCTTGCTCATAGGCCTATATATATATATATATATATATATATATATATATATATATATATATATATATATATATATATATATACTATCTTATAAAAGAAATCTAATTTTTTCTAAAAATAGATTGAATATAATAATATTATTTTTTTTAAGACGTCCAAACCATTAAGCTAACAATACAAGTAAACAACAATATAATATTATTAAATTTCAAAAACAAGGTATTTCATATCAAGTCTACGTTGGATCCTTAAATGTCGGCCTATTTGGTTCGTTCCCTCAAATATTGACCACGTTGAAGGGGAGACTGATTTAAACTGCCATATCCTTTTTCCTCCAAAGAATACACCATCGCAACATCCTTTGTATCTTTTTAAATCACCATCAGCTATAGATATTTTTATGTCTTCAATCAACCGTTGCCACCATCCCCAATCACAGTTGCCTTCAACAAACTATGGTTAGCTCTGATGTATGAGAAAAGCTTGGACCAAAACTCCCCTTGGTTTGGCTATCTCCAGCTCTTGGCTGGCCACAACCCTAACTTGCACTTGTTCCGGTCTCTTGATGTAGGGCCGGACCAAATGTATTATGGGCCTAAGGCAGAAAGAAAAAATGGGCCCCCAAAATAATAAATAAAATTTAATTTAATTCAAAAATAAACAATACATTACAAAGTCCACAAAAATCACTATTAATATTAGAAACATAAATATGACCACAACATTACCTAAAAGAGAAATTACTATCATTTTAATTCAAATTAGTTTTTCTGCATTCAAACTAGTATCATTTTCATTCAAACTATACGAACTCGATGGTTTAAAAAAATTATGTATAGATCCTTTATAAGTTTGATTGAAGGCATCAGAAATTTTTTCGTTTCTTCCTTTTTTTGGCTTCTAGATAATTGTTTTTTGGAAAACATTGTAGATTGTCAATAGCTAAACACTATCTACTTATAGGAAAAGATTACATCTGATTTTTGATATATGATTTCTGTCTTAAAGTTATAGAAGCCTAATATCATATTTAATTTAAATCAAGGTGCAACTGCAAAATAAAATCAAATACAAACAATCAAACATCTGAATTTAAAACTGGATTTAAAGTTTTGAATTCTGAATCATATATTAATAAATATATTACATTTTTAAGTAAAAAAATCTAACAAAGTCGGTAGAAGATATAAAGTTAATTCTCAAGAAATCTGAGAAAAAAAAAACTATAAGCTTTCAACATTTGATTAGATACGAGGACCTGAAATTAGGAATGTGAATACAAAATAAAATCAGAAACAACACTAAAACATCAGAAAAATTAGGATTATATTTATAATTTTGAGTTCTGAATCAGATATCTACAAAGAAATTATCTTGTTAAGTAAAAAATATGAAAAGTAGGTAGAATCTATAAAGAATTGACAGACCAGTCTCCATCAATCTAGCAATTTGAGACATAGATACACAATCAAAATAAAAATAAATAAATAAATAAATAAAAACTATAAGGAGCATGAATAAGAAATCAAATCAGAATGAGAAACAAAAGAATCAGAGGAAAAAAACAAACAAAAAAAATTTATAGCTAACCTTACGGTTTTTATCTCATTCATCGGGTGCTTTGCAATTTTGCATTCAATCGACATAACTGATTATAATATGAAGGTTGGTAAGAGACTACGAGAAGGGAAGAAGTCACACGGCATAACTGATTATGAATCATTGTTCTGATGTTGATTCACGAGGCAACGATTAGGATTCACGAGATGTCAATTAGATTAATTGGTTCCCGCTTAATGAGGATTCCTGTAAGACGCCCCAAACGGTAGTGTTTGCTTAACGTTACTTCAAAAAGTGTTCCAGAGTCTAGACAAAAAAAGGTTATTTCATTAGGCTAAAGTTTGGTTAATTTTATAATTGGGCCCTTAGAAGACGTAAACACAAATTTTGTTTTTATATATATGTATAGATATTATATATTTGAGAAATTTTGGGGCCCTTAAAGTCGTGGGCCTTGGGCGGTCGCCCAGGTTGCCCACCGTCAGGACCGGCCTGTCTCGATGAATTCGACCACCTCATATTAGGGGGGTGAGATCCACAAGGTTAGGTTTTGCAGATCTTTGTTTCTTGATGAGGATTAGACATGTTTCGACTCAGCAACACATCTACCTGCACTTCCACTTTATTCTATTTTCTTTTTATTTGTGCTCTACATCCACCGAATACTGATCTTATTCATTACAACATCACCAATTCAACAAAGCAGTTCAAGTAAAGGTCTCAAACCCTAATAACTCCCCAAACACCCAACATCTTCTCGCCACCATCTTCATCGGCTATAACTCACACCACCATCGCACCATCCTCACTAATGAGCCCCACTGGAGTAGTCAACACCGCCATCTCTGCCGTATATTCTTACCGAGAAATAGGACAACGTTGTTGAACATCCATGTTCGAAATTTGAAATTGACGTCAGGGTTCGATATTCGTAAACTTCATCCTATAGAATTAGAAATATAAAAATGTCTTCAGGTTTGATTTTCATCTTTCTATACCTGGATTTGACATCTTTTTTCATTTTATTTTTCCATCACTTAGCACGTATGTGATGTTGGATTCAACCCTAAACTGTTTCTACCTTTTATATGATTAAGATGTGAATATGATGTTTCAGGTTTTTCTTTATTTGCTTATGTGTCTAAATTTTTCGTTTTCGTTTACATTTAGGGGATAGAAATTTTAGCGGGTTTAATGATACAGCTCACATGTTGACATGCTAAAAGGTAACAATGATTTCTATCCTCCATTTGTTTTAATGTTAATCTTTATATTACTCGATCTGTATTTATATGAATGCAAACATGCAAGCATACCATACCGTGTTTGAGGGGGGCGTTGTACGTTTGCAGATAGATACAATTGTTGAGTCAATACTAACTGGTGAAGCATAGTTGAATAGTAGCATTGGTTGAAGAGAACTATATTTCTCCAATACTTGAAATATTTCTTAAATTCATAGAGAAGATTTTTGTTCCGATTTTTATATCTTGGCATTTTGTTTGAGCTATTGGAAATAGTAGACGACAGCTGAATTTGTATATTAATCCTTTAATACATTTTCTTGTCCTTATATTGACAAAATTTTCGGGGAGAGCAATTTTCTGGTGATTTTGGATTCTTAACATCAAGGATAAATGAACTGGAGAAGCAGAAAGGGCTCTTTTGATTGAAGTGAGTTGATAACTGTTATGATGTACTTTGTATTATGTAGTTATTATTTTGGTTTGTTTGCATCACCTAACCATGTACCATCCAGAAATTGCTCATGAGAATATAGTAGTTTTCATACCTACTGTCAAGTGAATGAATACTGATTTACTTAGAAACAATAAAGAAGTAATTTTTAATGGTATAATAAATAAGTTTGTAAGTAATGATGGAATGTAAAAGTGGTAACCATTTTACTATTGCAAAGGAAAAAGTTGAGAAGAATAGAGAGAAGTTAAGAAGTGATTTTTCTCAGCTTTTGTCATTATCTATGTTTAGAACTGATGCTTCTAATAAAAACAATGGAGAGGATAAGATGTTATCTTCGAGGATTAAAAATCCCCTTTGCCTTCTGACTGGCCAAGTATCAAGTGAAGATAACACCACCAATCAAGAAGTAGTTATTTCCATAAGCGTTAAGCTTCCACCTGCAGATAAAACACCAACTTTTACTACTTGGATATTTTTGGACAAGTTTTTCGTCATCTCTGCTTTCTTTTTAGTCATTGCCCTTCTTTTTATCTTTTCTGGATAAATACATGACATTGTATAAATAAACATGAGAACATTGCTGAACCATTTTCTTTTTTTGGATCACAGAAATCAGGAAATGGCCGATGACTATTCAGTTGTTGGGAAGCAATGCATCTATTGTAACCAAAATGGAAGTGAAGCTCCTCATCTATAGCGACACTTAGGAAGAGATTATTGAACCAGAGGAAGAGAAACTTTACTATGAAATTGTAGAAGTTTGTCCGAATGATAATATCCTTTTGATTTTTTATTTATTCATTTATTTTGCTTTGTAAAAAACCATTTGAAGCACACACTTCATGATCTTAATTTCAATAATCATAATACAAATGACGATGGTATTTCTTTTGTTAAATATTTAAAATATGTTTAATAATAATAGGCATTCATATTAATTAGAAACTAATGCAATTTATAATTAATTAAGGGCTAATGTCATAAAAAGCCTCAAGTTTTCAGGGTTTTGTCGGTTTCGTCCAAAGTTGAATTTTATATCCGTTTTTACCCTAACATTTTCCAAAAAATGTTCGGTTTTACCCTTTTACCGGTGATAACAAGTTACCATTATATTAGCTTCGCAAAAAAAACCCTTAAGTTTATAGTTTTTTTACATTTTTACCCTTCAGTTTATATTTTTTTTTTACACTTTTACCCTTTGTTTTTTTTTTTTTTCATATTATATGTATTCATGCAGAAATTTTTTTTATATATGAAAAAAATTAATTAAGTATTGTATTTACATTTTTTTAATGTTATTTCTTCACACACACACACACACACACACACACACACACACATATATATATATATATATATATATATATATATATATATATATGTGTGTGTGTGTGTGTGTGTGTTTTTTTCTTGGATAAACCATTTAAGATGTAAAAAAACGCAAATTAATATGTTTTTAGAACTATAGGTACATATTTTTATGCATTTAAAAATATACGTATCAATAAAAAAACTTGTTGAATCATAAACATGTTTTTATAAGTATATACATATATTTTTAGAAGTGTAAATATGTATTTTGATATATGTTTTTTTTAAGTATAAATATATTTTTAGAAGTATAGATACATATTTATATATAATAATGTAAAAATATGTATTTATACTTCTAAAAACTATATCTATAAAACACGTATTTATAATTCTAAAAATATTATTTATCTTTTTAAATGGTATAACCTTGCAAACACACACACACACACAAACAAACATATAATTAAATACGATTTTTCTACATGAATACGTATATTATGAAAAAGTAATACTTAGGGTAAAAGTGTAAAAAAATTATAAAGTTAAGGGTAAAAACACAAAAAAGGTAAATTTAAGGGGTTTTTTTGTGAATTTAATATAATGGTAACTTGGAAAACCTGTATTACCGGTAAAAGGGTAAAACCGAACATTTTTTCGAAAATGTTAGAGTAAAAGCGGACATAAAATTCAACTTTGGGCAAAACCGACAAAACCCTGAAAACTTGAGGGTTTTTATGATATTAACCCATTAATTAATGATGATTTTATATAAGCAAGACCATATGTCGGTTTTCCTTAAAGAAATAAAATTTGTAGTATTTATTTTTGCTAAACTTGCAATAATTTATGTTTAATCGAATTCTGAAAAATTTAAAACTATAGTATTTATTTTTTTTTAAATTCAAATTGTAATTTTGAAAATGATTCATGTAGTAGGATTGTATAGACAAAGAATATAGTTACCAACCTACATTTATTAAATTTTAACAGAATTCTTTTGATGCACCAAATTGACTGTATTAAAATATAATTGAACAAAGTTTTAAATGGATATTCGTGCAATGCATGCAATTTGATTAACTTTAACTGGTTGACCACAAATAAATTTCGGTACCATGTAATTTGGTATAGGGTGAATAGTTTTCTAATATTTCAATGAATATCACGTGTTTAGCAAAAAAACTAATCCTCGAAAAAAAACTATCTGGTGTCCTCTGAAAGCATAGTAATTACTGACATGAAACTATACGTCAAAAAATCTATTCGGCGTCCGCAATCGCACGGATACCCCTTTATATGAAAATATGAATTTGGTCGAATGTGTTGTATCTTTGAATCGAGTTGAAATTATTTACAAATACCACCTTAAGTTTCAAATTTATAGATATCTCTATAGTGTATAAAGAAATGTTATAATAAATATCAATTTTACTAACTTAAGAATAAGATTGTATAAAAATACAAGGTGAGCTTCTATAATATTTGCAAAAGGATTGTTAATATTAATTTTCTTTAATGACATTTTCTAAGCAAGAAAGCGAAAAAAAAAAAAAATTAAACAACCAATAGGAATCATATCACATGATTTTGTAAAAGTAGATTAATTTCGTTTTTGATAAGTAATAATTAAAGATCATCGTTTTAAAAAAATATATTAGAGTTGGGATTATTGGTCATAACCATCAGGTGATGACTTATTATAAAATATTGTTAGATCTATACAAATGACTTTTGATTTCTTCAATCCATTTTAATCCTCTTTCGAAGTCCATCAGGTGATAACTCATCAAAACACCATTAAAAGCCCGATTAGCTTAAAAATGGAGAAGATGATTACCTCACAAGATTTCCACCTTCAATCCAATCCATAAGCACCATTAATCGCTTTTTGATCCTTATCCAACCTCAAAGTCGCCAAAGCTTGGTTATGAGGGTTTGAGGGTGTGCTGTGACAAGAATGAAGGCTTAACAACCTTTACATCTATTACGACACTACACCACATTGGTCTCTTTACCTTTTTGTGGTGTCTAGTTGATCTCGGTCAATGGCAACCACTTACTTCACTGCACCATGGCGATCTACTTTCCATATCGTGGGGCTCTTTCTACAGCGTCATGGTACCCATATATCGCACTGCGGGGCAAAGTACATTTCTCTATACTTATGACGAAGGACTATATTTAGACCCTCATCAACTCCCACTACGCTGTAGTGAGCAATATACCACAGCGTGGTAACTGGGAATCAGCAAAGTACATTGTTGATTCCATTCCCGCTTAGGGGACAATTCCCCCCCCCCCCCCCCAACTTCTAACCTTCAACGAAGGTAGGAACATACTTCATAACTCTATTAATTCATTTATCACCGGCTTAATATAGGTCTTAATCTATTAAGTCACAAATTAGGCCCAAAAAGCATAAAATACCCATTTTACCATTTTTAACCAAAATGCATCTTCTCATGCATTCTTTCTCTTAAACTTACTCATCTAATCTCCTCTAAGTGACTTAAAATTATTTTGGACATTTTCATGAAGTTACATCTCCAGAAAATTATGAAATTCCTCTAAATGACCATTTTGCCATTTTGGTTAATAGTTGACTAAAAGTCAACTCTCTCTAAATTTTGTGTTCTTACAGTCTACCATCCTTAAAGGGATTTCATTCCTGAAGTCTTTCCTTACTTTCCTTATCTATTTCTTATTTTTTGGCTCATTTCTAAGGTTATTTTCTACTCTAACCTTATAACCCAAAATAGCAATCTACTTTCCATTTCTTTGCATTTTCAATGTAATGGCCAAATTCCCTTTGTCTGTTTACTCATAATGGTTGTCTTTCGACATCTACTACTCTATCTACCCTTATGCAATCACATTGTTGATTTTTTCCATAAAGTTTTATTTGTTTGTTGGAGGTAGAAACTACCATAACAATCAGGTTACATGGTGGATTCTGATGAGACCAGAAGTAGGATTTAGGATTTTTAATGCTTCGGTTGTAGCTCTAAATGTGATATTTCTATTTCTTTCACCTCATCCTACTCTTTCGATGCAAAGTTGATCTTTATCTTTCATAGGTTGAAGGTTTTGGGTATGTTATTTTCATTTATCATGCCCATCTTCCTTGGATAGTCCAACAAACTCACATCTTAAAAAACTTAGGTTGATATATGTAGGATCCCATGGCAATGAAAATTGCAAAATTAAGAAATTCATAATTGAAAAAGAGACGAATTAACGTTTAAGCACAATTCTCTCTCTCTCTCTCTCTCTCTCAATCTAAACTACTCATCTATACAAAATATGGGAGTTCTCTCCACCTACAAAAAAAAATACTAAACTAATATATATATAGGCAAGCTCAACATATAAGGCCTTATACATTAGAAGCCTTCCACCTTCTCTAAGACCTTCACCATCACATTCTACATCAAATAGGGAAAAGTCTTCTATGTCAGCATCCCACGGAGAGCTTTGCACCCCAATATTCTCACCCTCAAATCTTGGAATGGATGACCTGACTTCTAGTTCCAAAAGAGCACTTCGCGAATTAAGATCTTAATCGTGACAAGAATGTAGAAGTGATCATCAAATCTCAAAATCTTCTATAGCCTTCTAATTCGGGTTCTAGAATATGAGACATTACAATCCAAAGCTATAAGAGGCAACTTAACTCCTTGAACATCCAAAACTCCAAAGAAAATTACCCATCCTTTAGCATAAAGCACATCCTAAAAATAATCAAGAAGTCCAAACCCATCATAAAAACCCACTTCGGAATATCAAATCCAAATCACTTCATAATCAATAATAACTCCCCCTCGAAGTCACATCGGTCTTCAATCATAAAAGATGATTCACTAAAAATATAAAAATCCAAAAACTTTTGAATACCCATATCAAAATCTCTCCCCCTTTTTATAATGGAAATATGATTATAAAAATTCCAAATGGGAATGAGAAAGTGCTCAAATTGGATTTATCTATGTTATACTTCCCCTCTACGCGTGACAAAAAATGTGAAGCTTCAAATCCAGAAAATTCGAAAAATATGTCAAATTTCAAAATCTTGACTTCATGTATCGCCTTTAACTTGAAAATGAAAAAATTTTGCTCATATATTTGGAAATGTTTTTGCAAAAATGACAACTTTGAAAACCCGAGAAATAATCTCCAATAGTTGCAAAGATTTTTGTTTCTAGGTAAAAATTTCCATTATGCTGAAACTATAGGGATCAAATGTGAAACATTATGTCTTCTTCCCCTTTTTCTATGATGAACGAAGCAACAATAGCGAATAGAGAAGTTTCTCAAAAATTAACCTTCGATATCTTTTAGGTGCATTTCATGCACCCATTTTGTAGTTTTATTTCATAATAGTGCATTACATATAGGCTTAAAGTCATGCATTTTGCATGTTTTTCGGGATTTTTCATGAGGCTATTTCATTCACACACTTGTGTAATATTTCAGGGACTTTTGGAGGTAGGATCTTGCTATAGGAGGTAAATAAGAGACGTGGACAAAGTTTCAGGACTTATGGAGCACCGGGGATGAAGATATCAAAGAAATGAAGATTTTAGCAATGCAGGGATTTACACGGTCGTGTAAACTATAACATTGAGTTTACACGGGCCGTGTAAACAATGAATTCTTAGCATCACACTTTAAAGGCCCGACCAATTTAAGCAGTGTACTTTTGTAATTACACGGGCTGTGTAAATGACAATGTTAATTTACACGGGCCGTGTAAACATGGTCGTGGGTTAAAAAATAGTTTTTCCTCTTTCTTAAAAGTGTGCAACCCGTTCAATTTTTAATTGAGTCGGTTTTGGGAGTACTTGGGGCGATTTTCTAGAAGAATTTGGAGAAAATTAACACTTGGAAACACTTGGATTTCGTTTGGATTTCAATTTTGTAAGACTTTAACTTCATTTCCTAGATTTGTGTTTTGTTCTAGTCATGTGTGGCTAGAACCCTAGACTCTCCAACTTTATATCTTGACTATTGAGTGTTATTTCAGTCATGGACTTGGTGTTTGTTTCTAATTTCTATTTAGTGAATTTGATTTTGTTCCAATTGAATATTTGATTTCAATTCTAGTTCTTATTGGCTATTGGAGTTAGTGTTAAATCATCCAAGTTATCTATTGTGAAAAATCCATAATTGTTTTGTAAAATAGAACAAGTAACAAGCACTAAATTGAATTCTTTAGAATAAATCTAGTGTATGTCAAATTCATACATTCTTACGCTCCCGAGCTTGTGAGGAGTATTGAATGTTGTTGGGACTATTCACACTAAGTATAATGCAATCTTTCCACCTAATTCTAAGAGCTTGTTTAGATTAGATTGGTAAGGTTAGGATTAATTAAAGAGGTTATTTTGGTTAATAAATATGGTGAAAGGGAGGTGCTAGAGCTTGTTAGCATTTTCAAGTACTAACTTAAATACAATTGAACAAATATCGTTTCATCCATGGAATCACATTGTTAATTTGTCTTGCATAGAGTTGGAGTACTTACAAATCTTGAATTTATTTTAATTGATCAATCGTTTACTTTCTACTTTAGTCTTTTGTTTAAATCAGTTCATATATACCCCCACTTTTATGACCACATTTGTACCTTACGCAAAAAAGTATAATCATTTGTCCCGTGTCTCTGTGGATCGACTCTGCTTACCTTGTAATACATTTTTAGTTCAAAGTAATAGTTTTCTTGGAGTCATTTTGTACCCCTTTATTTGTTGGGTCTAACACGCCTAACAAACTGGCGCTGTTATCGGGGACACGGTGTTACTAATTGTTTATGCCTAGATATTTTCATATAGGCACAACACTGCCTATTGACTCGGATATAGAGAAGGCTGCAAAGAAGTTACGGAAGCAAGCCAAGCTTCATAAGAGGCAACCGGGTTCCGGGACTTCTTCATTATCTACCCCACCGATCATCAACATTTGGGAGGACATACCCCTCTCAATTGTGTCAGAAATTGAAACAGAAACCCTCTCACTTTCTCCTCAACCATCCTCATCTAGAAATACCACTCCACCCACTTCACCTACTCATAACGTACCAAACTCTACACCTATAGAAAATTCAACCACTACTCATACCATGGGAGATAACCATGGACGGAATCCACCTCCAAATCCACCACCCGAGCAAACCCTTCGCCAATTGATGAGGCAAAAGGTTACTCAAAAACCTCTTTGCATTACATATCCAACAGCCACTAACATAGAGCCAAAATTCGGGCTCATCTACTTACTCCCAACCTTTAAAGGCCTGGAAAATGAAGATCCTCACAAGTTCCTCACAAATTTCCATGTTGTGTGTGTGGGAATGAAACCACACAATGTCACGGAGGGTCAAATCAAGCTTAGGCCATTCCCCTTCGCGGTACAAAATCCAACAAAAGACTGGCTCTATGACCTCCCACTGGCGACGATTACTACTTGGGTAGATCTTGCACGCCTTTTTTTGACAAATACTTCCCGGAAATGAAAGCTTCATCCATACGAAGGGAAATCATTGGAATCAAGCAAAATAACAGAGAAGCTTTCCACACAAATAGGCCTATGAGAAAAACAGATGGATCAAAATGCATCAATAGAAGAAAGGAGCCAAGAGGATTTATAATTCTCAAACTCTCTCTTTGGATTATATATATATATATATATATATATATATATATATATATATATATATATATATATATATATATATATATATATTTATACAAGTCTCTTAATACTTGTCTTAGCCCATTAAGAACTTAATGACTCCTATGGTCAAAATGACCACTTAATGGATCATTTTTCTAAATTCTCATTTTCTTCTTCTAATCTCACCCCAAAAATGAATTAAGCATCCCATACTACTTAATTCATTATAATCTAAATCTAATGCATCAATTCATTAATCACTAGTTAGGGTATCAAACCCTAACTCTTATTGGATTGATTCCTCTATGGAAATCACTTCTAAAGCTTGGTTAAAGCTTCTAGACACAATCAATAACATCATACTTAATATATAGGCTAATCAAACCAAACAATCTAACTAACTCATCAAAACACCATTAAAAGCACGACTAGCTTAAAAATGGAGAAGATGATTACCTCACAAGATTTCCACCTTCAATCCAATCCATAAGCACCATTAATCGCCTTTTGATCGTTATCCAACCTCAAAGTCGCAAGAACTTGGCTATGAGGGTTTGAGGGTGTGTTGTGACAAGAATTAAGGCTTAATGACCTTTACATCTATTACAACACTACACCACAGTGGTATCTTTACCTTTTTGTGGTGTCTAGTTGATCTCGGTCAATGGCAGCCACTTACTTCACTGCACCATGGTGATATACTTTCCATATTGTAGGGCTCTTTCTTTACTTGCATCATACTTTTCCTATAGCGTCATGGCACCCATATATAGCACTGTGGGGGCAAAGTACATTTCTCTATACTTATGACGAAGGACTATATTTGGATCCTCATCAACTCTCACTGCGCTTTGGTGAGCAATATACCACACCGTGGTAACTGGGAATCATCAAAGTACATTGTTGATTCCATTCCCGCTTAGGGGACAATTTTTCCCCCAACTTCTAACCTTTCAAAAATTCCTCATGGTTTTGAACATATGATTCATAATCCACCCATAGAATGGTGTAGAAGAAGAAGAAAGTGCAAGAAAACATAAAGTTATGAAGTAAAAAGTGAAGGGAGAATTAAGGTTTTGTAATTACCTCAAGAACAACACTTGATGATGAAATTTTTGAGTGTTATGATGTTATATTTTCTAGAAAATTTCGTGGTTTAGAGGGTGGAGAAGGGAGAGAATGAAGTTGGTAATTGAGAGTGTGAGAGAGTGAAGTGTGAAAGAGAAGGAAGAGTGTAAGAGTTGTTTAAATGATTTCTACTTTGGAAAGAGATATAGTGGGAGTGAAAGAAGGAAATTTAGGGGATGAAATAGGGTTTACCTCTCTTCCATTTTTATAAAGTTCATATATTTTATAAAATTATAGAATTTTTATAAAATATTCACCTTAACCTATATATCATTCATAAAACCTTAATTTTTGCCTTATAAACTAAGGGTATTTGGTAATGACCTAAAATTTATTTCCTTGGTTATATTTTTCTAATTTTAATTATTTTTAATTGATATTTTAAGGTTCATGATTATTTTAATTGAATTTTAGAGGTAAATTTTATAAATTTAGGTTTTTAGGGCATTTAGGGTTTTTGAGAGTTTGTAAATATTTGGATATCAAAATAAATAGAATCTTTGAGACTTCAAATTATCTTATAGTATTATAACTCTTTTATAGTTATAAATAATGTTTGTAACTTATTTTATCGGTTTATTGGCATTCTATGTAGTGATTCCAAGATTCAAGCAAAATTGAGGAATCAAGTATACTAGCCCTAGTTTTCAACTTTAACTTAAGTTCCTACGAGACTCAGACCTAATTTATACCACTAGGTCAACTACATGATGTGTGTATATGATTCATGAAAAGGTGTTCGAGTCAAAGAGTGACCCGAATATGGATAGTCACTACAGTTAAGTAGTTATAGAATTCACATATCAATGTGAAATCTAAGTACATTGTCCATAGTTTCTAATTGTTTCCAAGTTTCTAGTAGGTTATAACTTAGTTTCTAGTTACTAACTCTAGTATGTGTCGTGCCTACACATACAACTAAGTTTATCAAATCTAGAACCGACTCGAATTTTGACGGTTGTCACAATCTGGGTCCATAAGTTCTAGGAATCAAATGCCCCTTATCCCCATCTTAGTTTGTGAAATATTCAATGTATGGGGTCTTGACTTTATGGGACCATTTATGCCCTCCTTTAGTTGTTCATATATTATGTTGGTGGTTGACTATGTGTCCAAATGGGTGGAGGCCAAGGCCACCCATACTAATGTTTCCAAAGTTGTTGTGGATTTCCTTAAAGCACATATTTTCTTCCGATTTGGCACCTCAAAAGCTCTCATAAGTGATCGTGGGACTCATTTTTGCAACCGGATGCTTGAAGCCGTTTTGAAAAAGTATAGGGAGACTCATAAAGTCTCAACAACATATCAACGCCAAACCAATGGACAAGCAGAAGTCTCCAATAGGCAAATCATGGAAATTTTGGAGAAAACAGTCAACCCAATCCACAAGGATTGGAGTATAAGGTTGGATGATGCCTTATGGGCATATCGCACTGCTTTCAAGACCCCCATTGATATGTCCCCATACCGGCTAGTGTTTGGGAAACCATGTCGCCTTCCGATTGAACTTGAACACAAAGCCTTTTAGGTTGTGAAGAAATTCAACTTACATGAAAATGAGGCGGGCAAAAAAAGGAAGTTAGATATTAAACAGTTGGAGGAGATCAGAAATCATGCGTATGAAAGTGAAATGATTTACGAAGAGAAGACCAAGGCGTATCAAGACAAGATGATTTCTCTGAAAACCTTCACAAAAGGTCAAAAAGTGTTGCATTACCATTCACGATTCAATTTGATTTCGGGGAAACTAAGATCAAGGTGGGTTGGTCCCTTTGTGGTTACAAATGCCTTTGACCATGGTGCGGTTGAAATCACAAGCCAACAAACCGGGAAGATTTTCAAAGTTAATGGCCATAGACTAAAACTGTATTATGAGGGATTCCAAGTGAAGAATGAGGAGACGTAAGTGGTTGAGAACCCCACATATCAACAATGAAGCATATTCAGAGGGCAAGTCGAGCCAATGACATAAAAAATGGGCAGCTAACCGGGAGGCAACCCGGGGGTATTCTTTTTCTTTTCCTGTTCAAAGAGGTTTAAAAATCATTTTCCGCGCAGTAGTGGATTAGCGGGTTGAAATTTGAAAAAAATGAAATCGAGAAATTTTGTTGGATTCTCAGAGATTTACACGGCCGTGTAAATGTTTTCCTAGCAAATACATGACCTGTGTAATCGTTTAGCATGCACATATCAATTATCCCATTTACACGACCCATGTAAATGTAAAATCAGAGCTGATCGTTTTTATTCATAAAAATCGATTCTTTTCTCAGTTTTTCTTCAAAAAACCTGCGACTTGTTTTTCCCTACTACCCACTTTGAAAAAAAAAAACCTCAAAAGTATTCCATCTTCCTCAATTTTTCTCCATAATTGTAGCTCCAAGGTATGAAATTCTTCCCCTTTCTTCATCTTCTTTGTCTTGCAATTCAATCTCACCCTCCCATGACTAATTTTTGGGGGGTTTGAGCACACCTTAGAATTTTATGGTTTCAAAATTTTGAGTTAATTCTTGTAATTTCTTGTAGGATAAGCTTGGGGAAGCATTAGACATCACCCAAACGCCATTTATAAGCACATTTTTGTATAATTGTTCCAAACTCTTTTCTTTGTGCATATCATGAAGACCATGTTTTTTTGGGTGATTTTTGGTGGAATTTTTAGTTTTTGTGCATGCTCTAGTGTTTACAATTGTCCATTTATCCTACATTATGTGAAAAAGTTTGTTGATTTCATTGGACAATGGCATCCCGTGGCAAGATAGCTAGAGTTAGGACATCCAATACGGGTGGTCAAGAGACTCATGATGAACAAGACCAAGGTCCCATGGAAAATCCCTACCAGTTTGGCCTTTTTTTGAGTCAAATTAGTAAGACATCCTATATTCAAGCCTTATCCGTAGGGGAAAAGGAGCCTAAAAATTTGTGGGCATCCAAGCTTTAAAAGACCTCCATATCTACAAAGGAGTCCACAAGCTTTTGAAAAACATAGGTTGGGATGCTCTTTTGAATCTCCATGCAGTGATTTACCAAACACCCATGTTGGAGCTTCTGTCTTGTATCACTTTCGATTATCAAACACACATCCTTTCCTTTTGTCTACTCAACCAATCCCATCAGATTCATGTGGACACCCTTTGTGACATTATTGGTGCACCAAAAGCAAAAAGAGATATGTATTGGGAAAAGGGTAGGAAGAATGCTGAGTTTGAGCGAAGCTTTATAGGATTTTGGAGCAACATTGATAGCTTCATTTTATTTACTTCTTTTTATAGTTTTTTTTAGCACAGTTCATTCACATTTTAGTTAATTTCCATGCATATTTTCCTTTTTGTTATTTTCATGACCATTTCGGGTACTTTCTAGTTTCTTGAGCATTATTGCAGATTTTAAGGAAACTAGAGGAGCGGGAATATGCGGGATCTTTTGGAAGGCGATTGGACTTGAAGAGCAGTGGGGATTTCATGCTTGATGGCTGTGGAGGTGATTCAGGGAGTAGGCTTGTCGATTGCTTGAAGGCGCAGAAGTGTTGAACTTTAAATTTGAAAGGGCGCGGGAGAATTCTTGAGTGTGCAAGATCGATGTTTAGGAGTTTGTGGAAGTTTTGAGTGATGTGGAGAGACAAATTGGGCTTTAATTGAAGAAAAATGGGCTAGAAGCTGATTGGATTCGAATTGGGCCAATGGATTAGCTGTGGGGGACCAAGACTTGAAGAAGCCCAAAAATTCTGTCGCAGTCACGCGGCCTGCGTAAGATTCCCCGCGGCCCGCATGGATTCCTGACAAGGGCAATTTCAGGATTTTACCTAGAGCTCTATATTCGGAAGGTTGGTGTGCCTCTTCAGCCTTATCTTGGAGGTCCGAGTTTGACACTTTCTCTCTGGAGTTTGGAGCACTTTTGAAGGCCAAGAACACTTCAAGAATTTCTTCTTTTCATCTCTTGATTCTTGTCAAATGTTTGGTACAATCTTAACAAACTTTGCTTCTTTGAGTTTAGTCATGCTTGGCTAAACTAATCTTGGTTGACTTTTTGTTGAATCCTTTGAACTTTTGTTGAATGTTGAAGAATCCACAAACTTGTTCTTAAATCTTTATGGAAATGTTTTCTGTTTTATCATATTATCACTACTAGTATGTTTTTATTCATGAGTTTAAATGTGTTTGTGGTGATTAGTTGGCTAATTTCTTGATTAAGTAAAGGATCCTTAAATTAGCAAACAACAAATGATTTTTGTGTTTTTTTTGCTTCACACAATCATAAAAACATTTTCTCCAACATTGTAGTGAAAACAATTAACTCATCTTGGATTTGGTGACTTTTTGGTTCCTAATGCTAGTTGACTTTCACTAATTACATGCTATTTGGAATTAGTGACTTTGACTAAGGAAATTGTTATGAGCTTCTCTAGCCATTTCAACAATTAAGAAAAGTCTAGGTAATCTCAAGCTCCTTGGATTACTATAGCCAAATTAAGGATTTAAATCAAAGTATTGCACCATTGGATTCTAATGATATGTTAATCAAAAGTCAAAGTGAAGAAACTTTAAGTCAAGCATCTCTCCCTTATTGATTTTACATCAAACCCTTATTTTTGTTGAAATTGTCTATTTAAATCATAATTAATTCTAGTTTGTTTCAAGTATTTCAAAACTCCAAAACCCCCTATTTTATTTTTATTGTTATTTTACAAGTATTTTTACAAAGAGATTTTTCATGGAGTTATAAATTGAACCAATCTCCATGGATTCGACCCCTTTACCACCATACACTATTTTAGTGTGTAACATTTAGGGTTTATTTTTAATCAATTTTTTGGTGCCGTTTCCGGGGACTGGTTTATTTTTAATCAAATTGTTTCTCTATGCCCAGATCTGAGCGTACAGGTGACTTGATTTACAACCCATAAATCGAAAAAGAAGCAAGGCGTGTGGCGAAGGAAAAGCGAATTGAACGTGGTCAAACTTCTAATCCTCACGGGGATCCGGAGGTTGAAACCGCTTCATTAAGTGATATAGAACCCGATTCTAGTCCCGACCCTCGCCAAGAAATTCCCGAAACACCACCCTACAACAAAATCCACCCATTATTGAACTAATTGCAATGGCGGACGGATGAGAAGTTCCCAAAAGAACTTTGAGGCAAATGATGGAGACTGATGTTACACAAACTCCAACCGGTATCAATTACTCGGTTTTGGAAGGAGGCTCGGAGTTGAAGTCAAGTTTAGTCCATCACCTACCAACTTTTCATGGATTGGAGAATGAAGACCCTCATAAGCATTTGAAGATGTTCCACATTATTTGCAATAGCATGAAGCCACAAGGGTCAACCGATGACCAAATCAAGTTAAGGGCATTCCCCTTTTCATTGGCCGATAGAGCAAAAGATTGGTTATTCTATCTTCCATCGGGGTCGATCAACTCATGGACCGACATGGCAAGAGCTTTCCTTGATAAGTTCTATCCCGATTCAAGAGTCTCAAGTCTTAGAAATGAGATTTGTGGAATCCGCCAAGGTCAAAATGAGACTTTTCATGATTATTGGGAGAGGTTCAACAATTTGTGCTATAGTTGCCCACAACACCAAATTCCGGAACAACTCCTCATTCAACACTTCTATGAGGGATTGTTTCCAATGGAGAGAAGACTAGTAGATGCCTCAAGTGGTGGTGATGTATTTAGTAAAACTCCACAACAAACAAGACAACTTTTCAACACCATAGCCGCGAATTCTCAACATTTTGGCCCGCGCCAAGACATGAAGAGAGACACACAACACAAAGTCAATGAAGTGGGAACATCAAATCTTGAGTCTCAAATCAAAGATCTAACCTCCGTTGTCCAAAAGCTAGCCATGGGACAAACTCCACAAGTGATTGTGGAGTATGTGCAACAATGGGTCATCCTACGGATATGTGTCCCATCCTTCAAGAAGATGCGGAGCATGTGAATGCCACGGGAGAGTTCCAAAACTACCACAACAAACCATCCGGTTACCAAAATGCATATAATTCAAGTTGGAAGCCAAATCCCAACTTGAGCTACAACCCAAGACCATTGCCTCAAGATGCATTGGTTAGACCATCCTATCCACCACTGCAACCTCATTACCAACATCAACAACCACACTATCAACCCAAACCGCACCCTCCACATCATCATCAACAACCTCCTCAATCTCAACCAAGTAGCTCCAGAATGTATCTTGAAGACATTGTCAAATCCCTAGCCACTAGTACCCAACAATTCCAAAAAGAGACAAGGACTAGTATCTCCAACCTTGAAGCACAAATGGGAGATATAGTTAGATCCATAAGCAAGTTGGAATCTCGTGGTAAACTCCCTTCTCAAACCGAAAAGAACCCAAATATCAATGTGGTGACCTTGAGAAGTGGCAAACAAACCGGAAAAAAATAGTTCGAAGAAGAAGCCGAGGGAAGAAGAGGAAGAAATAGAGATCATTCCCATTGAGGATCCCATAGCCAAGAATGATACACAAGCCGGAGCCCTAAAGAAGACTACCCCTCTAGTGACACCAGTAGCCACTCACCCACCGTTCCCCTCCCGACTTGCAACTTCGAAGAAGAATATAGAGGAGAAAGAGATTTTAGACACCTTCCGAAAGGTGGAAGTAAACATCCCTTTACTTGATGCAATCAAACAAATCCCGAGATATGCAAAATTCTTAAAGGAGCTTTGCACCAACAAGAGAAAGTTGAAGGGAAATGAGAAAATTTTGATGAATGAAAACGCATCCGCGGTTCTACAAAGGAAACTTCCACCCAAATGCAAAGATCCCGGAATGTTCACGGTTCCTTGCAAGATTGGAGATGTCACTTTTAGTAGTGCTATGCTTGGTCTTGGTGCCTCTATCAATGTCATTCCCTATTCGGTGTATGAATCATTGAATGTCGGACCCTTAAGTGAAACCGGTGTCATAATCTCTCTTGCGGATAAATCAAGTGTCTTTGCTAGAGGTGTTTTGGAAGATGTCCTAGTGCAAGTGAACCAATTGGTCTTCCCGACGGATTTCTATGTGATTGATCTAGATGAGCAAGTGTCCTATAAGTCGGATCTAATCTTGCTTGGGAGACCGTTTTTGAAGATGGCTAGGACGAAGATCGATGTCTATGTGGGAAGTTTGACAATGGAGTTTGATGGTGAAACAATAAGTTTTAATATTTATGATGCAATGAGATATCCTAGTGATGTTTCATCTTTGTACTTTGTTGATGTTGTTAAGCCAATTACTCAAGAATTATTTGAGTTATCTAACAGTGATATGTTGGAGATGATCTTAAGCAAAAGATTCGATTGTGGGAAGCTAGCCGAGCAATTAAAGCTTTATTCTTTGGATCCGGAAGTTGAGAAGTTGGTAAATAAAATGGAGATGAAGAAATCCACAAGATTAGATGTCAAACAAATTGAATTGCCCCCAAATCATACAAAATTGCCTCCATCCCTTGTTCAACCACCCGAATTGGAATTGAAGGTCCTACGTCAACACTTGAAGTATGCCTACTTGGGAAAGAATGAAACCCTTCTGGTTATCATTTCAAGTCACTTAACCGAATTTGAAGAAGAACAAATCCTCAAGGTGTTGAAGGAGCATAAAGAAGCCATGGGTTGGACGATTGCGGATATTAAAGGGTTGAGTCCCTCCACTTGTATGCACAAAATTTTGATGGAGGATGAATGCAAGCCAAGCCGGGATGCACAAAGAAGGTTGAACCCACCAATGATGGAAGTTGTGAAGAAAGAGATTTTGAAGCTCCTTGATGCGGGGATGATCTACCCAATCTCGGATAGCAAGTGGGTGAGCCCAGTGCAAGTTGTTCCAAAGAAGACGGGAATCACGGTGGTCGAAAACAACAAAGGTATGATGGTCCCCACCCGTGTGCAAAACGGGTGGAGAGTACGTATTAACTACATCAAACTCAATGCAAGCACACGAAAAGATCATTTTACATTGCCTTTCATTGACCAAATGTTAGAAAGGTTGGCAGGGAAATCCCATTATTGTTGTCTAGATGGGTATTCTGGTTTTCACCAAATCCCAGTGGCACCGGAAGACCAAGAAAAGACAACTTTTACATGTCCATTTAGCACTTTTGAATACTATAGAATGCCATTCAGATTGTGTAACGCCCTGCCCACTTACCAACGTTGCATGGTTAGTATCTTTTCAGAATATGTCGAGAACATAATTGAAGTTTTTATGGACGATTTCACGGTATATGGCAACTCCTTTCAAGAGTGTTTAACCAATCTCACGAAAATTTTAAAAAGATGCATTGAAACAAATTTGGTTCTAAATTTTGAAAAATGCCATTTTATGGTGAGTCAAGGTCTCATTTTGGGTCACATTGTGTCAAAGAAAGGAATTGAGGTAGATAAGGCAAAAATCGATGTTATTCAAACCTTACCTTACCCGACTTGTGTTCGGGAAGTTCGTTCTTTTTTAGGTCATGTCGGATTCTACCGAAGGTTCATCAAGGATTTTTCAAAGGTAACAAGACCAATGTGCTAACTCTTGCAAAAGGAGGTTGATTTCGAGTTCAATGAGGCATGAAAAGAAGCTTTTGACAAGCTCAAAGAGTTGCTTACATCCGTTCCCATCATGCAAGCACTAAATTGGGATCTCCCCTTTGAGATCATGTGTGATGCAAGCAACTATGCGATAGGCACCGTTTTGGGTCAAAAGAATGGGAGGGCCTCCCACGTGATCTATTATGCATCAAGGAAACTAGACAATGCTCAAAGCAACTACTCTACCACGGAGAATGAGCTATTGGCCATAGTGTTCGCCTTGGAGAAATTTAGACAATACCTACTTTGTACCAAGGTCATAGTCTATTTGGATCACTCAGCACTTATGTACTTGACGACGAAGAAAGATGCAAAGCCTAGACTCATCCGGTGGATTTTATTGTTACAAGAATTTGATTTGGAAATCTGGGACAAGAGCGGATGCGAGAACCTTGTTGCCGATCATCTAAGTCGAATCACTTCAAATGAAACTCCTCTCCCGTTGCGGGAAGAGTTTCTGGATGAGCATCTCTTTTCCCTTACTCAATCTACTCCTTGGTATGCCGATATCGTTAACTTTTTGGTCACGAAGACGTATCCCGACACATTCACACGTGCTCAAAAAGACAAGTTGAAAAGGGATGCAAGATACTATGTGTGGGATGAACCTTATTTGTGGAAACATTGTCCCGATCAAATCATTAGGCAATGTGTACCCCAACAAGAGCACCAATCTATTTTGCAATTTTGTCATGAATTTGCTTGTGGGGGACACTTCAGACCTAGCCGAACCTTGAGAAAGGTTCTTGAATGTGGACTATTTTGGCCGACCATGTCACGCGACTGTTACTTGTTTTGCAAAAGTTGTGAACGGTGCCAAATGACGGGAAAAATTTCGCAAAAGAACCAAATGCCCCAAAATCCAATCCTTGTTTGTGAAAATTTTGACGTATGGGGGATTGATTTCATGGGCCCATTTCCCGTCTCATTGGCAACGTTTATATTTTGCTCGCGGTTGACTATGTTTCTAAATGGGTTGAGGCCAAAGCCACAAGATCGGACGATGCCAAAACAATTATCGAATTTTTGAAATTTAATGTTTTTGTAAGGTTTGGAGTACCTAGGGCGTTGATTAGTGATCGAGGGACGCATTTTTGTAACAAGATGATGGAGGCCTTGCTAAAAAAGTACAACGTGACCCATTGTGTCTCCACTGCCTACCACCCTCAAACGAATGGTCAAGCAGAGGTTTTGAATCATGAAGTGAAGTCTATTCTTCAGAAAACATTGAATCCGACAAGGAAAGATTGGAGTTTGAGGCTTGACGATGCCTTATGGGCCTATCAGACCGCTTATAAGACCCCGATAGGAATGTTGCCCTTCAGATTGGTTTTTGGAAAACCATGTCATCTTCTCGTCGAATTAGAGCACTGCACATTTTGGTTGGTCAAGCAATGCAACTTCAACATTGACGAGGCGGGAAGGCATAGGAAACTTCAACTCCAAGAGCTAGAAGAATTGAGAAACGACTCCTATGAAAACACAATGATTTATAAGGAGAAAACGAAGCTCTTCCACGACAAGTCCATCACCAGAAGCATTTTGAATCAGGCCATAGGGTCTTACTATACCATTCACGATTGAAGTTATTTCCAGCAAGCTAAGGTCAAGATGGATTGGACCTTTTGTTGTGATAAAGACCTTTGACCATGGGGCGGTAGAAATTCAAAGCGAAAAGATGAGACAAATTTTCAAAGTCAATGGGCACCGGTTGAAGCCATTTTATGAAGGTTTCAGTGCTAATGCTCTTGAAATCATCCATTTGGATGTCCCGATGTGTTGAAGCAAGACAGTAAAACGTCTCGCCAAAGACGTTAAAGAAGGGCATTTTTGGAAAGAATTATGCTTTCACCTTTTTCTTTTAGATTCAAATAAATCATTTTACAAAGCGTATTCCGGATTTTGAAAAATAAATTTTTGAAAGGTTTCACACCTTATTCCTCGTTTTATTCCACATTTTGTCAAATTTTTGAAATCGGGCCTTATGGGGATATTTTTGGCTTAAAAATCAAATTTTGTGAAAAATCTCAATCTTTTGAAGTGCAGGAGAGCCTGGGGCCCGCATAAAACACATGAAGGAGACCCCGCGGCCCGCGTAGGTCAAGGATCCAATTGTAGTACAGCACCTGCGGCCAGCCCGCGGCCCGAGCAGTACCCGCGTGAAGGATCAGAAGTTTCAAGAGTTTTCCAGCAACTAGACGCGGCCAACCCGCGGCCTGCGCCTTGCCCGCTTGTATGTTCTAAACACTTAGAATTTTTTTGGACCAATCAGTTCCCGTGGCCCGAGCAGTACCCGCGTAGAAGGCTATGAAGATCAGTCGAATTTTGGAGGTTAGACGCGTCCAGCACGCGGCCCACGCCTGCCCGCGTGTTGGTCGATTGACTGATTCTTTTGAGTTGTTGACTGCTTTGACTTTTGTTAACCAAGGGGTTTAATGAGTTGACCAAAATTGACCATGTTTGACCTTTCTTGACCATGGATTAAACATCTCCAGCACTCATCTTGTTCATTCTAACCTAACAAATTCCACCATTTTCTCTCTAGAAGCTCAAGAACACCATAACCCACTACTCTCAAAAATCCATTTTCCCGGAGTTCTACCGGTCGGAATCTCGTGAAACCACTGCCATTCTTCACCATTTTTCATCCTCTACAAACCCCACCCAAATCCGGTCTGATCTGTGGCCGGAATTCTCGGCGCCACCACCACCCACCACCACCTTTTTTCGCGTTTTCCGGCCAACTCCGGCCTCCATTGGAGATTCCGAGCATGAGGTTTTGTTTCTTTCCTCGAGGTTCTTCTAACCATACCAATCTTTTTACAAAAACTCACGAAAAATTTCCGTCTAATTCCGGGTGCCGCCACTCTAGCCGCCAAAAAGTCATCTTAAAGCCCGTTTGTGGGGATGTTTTAGCGATTAAAGCGTCAAATACGGAGCAAAATTGTAAGCTTGGGGTGTGTCTTGACAAAATATTTTTGGTGGCACTAATTCATCCCGGGTCTAAGAAATTGGGTAATTTCATTCCTTTAACTTGATTATTTACATCCCAATTTCCCATTTGTTGTTGGTATTGTGTGCCTTTGGAGTGGCTCGAAAGTTATTATTGGTAAAATTTTGTCCGGAGTAAATGTCTAAACGTTCAAAAGCGGGGACGGGAGCTACTTCCTCTAAAGGAAGGTCGAAAGGAAAATCCAAGGATCCCCCGTTTCGTTTGTTGAATCGCGAGGGCCGCAAAACATATGATTTTCTCGTTTCGAATAAGCGTCAAGTCAAGTCAACAAAATTCCTCCATAGGGAATCTTTTGGTAGTCTTGGGGTACTCGATGGAGTCCAAGCGTTATTTAACAACATCGGGTGGGGTCAATTCCTCTATAACCGCGTCACCACCTATGTTGAACCCACCTTGGAATTTCTTATCACATTCAATCCCGAGGAGGAAGCCCAAACCGTCACCTTCCAAATGCTCAGTGAGAAACGATCCCTACCGCATCGGGTCGTGAACGCCCTAATGGGCACTCCAGTGGACAACCTATATTAGCAACAAGACCCATGGCCCAGAAACTTCAATGAGCATCACTTTTGGCAGCAAATTACCAACGAGCCACAATATTCATCGTCTTCGTCAAAGGCTTCCTCCATAATTCACCCATGTTTGCGCCTAGCGCATCGAGTTCTCACATGCACCATTTTTGCCCGCTCCGAAGTGGGACAAATTTCAAAAGCGGAATTATTTTTTCTTTGGTGCATGACTCGTGAGAACGGTCTGCGGCCGGATTTTGCCTCCTTTTTCTTCACCAAATGTTACAACCTCACAACTATGGAAAAAAGAGACATTTTCATTGGGGGATTGATCACCCTCATTGCATCTCAACCACTGCTTCAACTTCATCTCTCTACTCTTCCATTCGAGAAGGCTTCTGGCCCCTCTAACCTTGACGGCCACGCGCTTTGCCGAATGCAACTCATCCGAGATTCGGTCGTCGGTCCCATGTGGATTCTTGACAACCAACCATACCTCATTCTCCCCCACGAGTATATAGGTAGTTTTGAGCCAACCGATCCCGAGCAATGAATCATTCCATCAGACTACCCTCCTCCTATAAATGATGAGGATGACCAGTTTCAGCCTCCATAACAATACGCCGAGCCTTAATTTCAGCCGCAGCAGCAGGGGGGACACGAAGTCCTACCATATTTCCCCCCTACGTTCTTTGAACAATTCGCGACAATGTTCTCCACGGTGCAGCGCATCGATACCCCAACGCAAGAGAACACCGGAGCCATCCAGGATGTGGTGAGCCGTGTTGATTGGCTGGAGCAGTCCTTCCCGCCCACTTCCCGCCAGGTCCAAGATATGTGGGACTACCACTATCGCCACGGGCATTTCCCGCCACCCGACCCGCCGATTTAGGTCCTTTCTGCCCTTTCCTTAAGCATTGAGGACAATGCTTGTTCTTAAGCTTGGGGTGGGGCATTTCCTTTTCTTTTTAAATTTTCATGCATTTTTCTTTAGTTAGGCTGCATAACATATTAGTTTAAGTTAATTTTCATTCATTTTTTTTCATTTTTATAAAATTCCAAAAAGATTTTATTTTCTTCTTTTTCACCTTTTTATATTTTTGCATAACATTTATCTTAAGGCATTAGCATTCATGCATTTTTGTTGTCTGTTTATTCTCACCTCCTTGGAAACCATGGAACAGGTTCACAGTTATTGTATCATTATTGGTCCAGGATCTTGTTGTTATCTCACCCATCGAACCGGGACCATTGGTTGCAGTTTGGGATTTCATACTTGGGATCAGATGCTGGAAGCTTAAAGGGGTAAGTGATCATGGTTAGGTAGTTTCATGAAGAATCATGCATACAATACTAACAATTGTAGGATATACTATAGCAATGGATGTTCTTAGCCTTGCGGTCACTACTGCCGAGAGGATCACACTTGATCATGTTTGAACTGTTATGATGAAGCATCGGTGCTTGTCCCCGAGTAGAATCCATATCCGCTCTCTTTACATCACCATATCTTTTTGCAATTTTCTTAGAATTTTAGAGAGTCTTTTATTCCACATTTGGACATTTTCAACATCTTGAAAAACCACAAGTTTGAAAAGGAGCTTACATTACATCTTTATGCTCCACACATGGTCATTTTCACACTTAGGCCATTCGGAATATATCACTACCCTTTCGGTTCCACTTACACACTTTTGGGAACCAAACTTTGATTCAAAGGGTTTTCTTGTTAAAAATTTCAATTGTTAATACATTACCTTCAAGTATGGTAAAAAAAACAAAACAAAAAAAAAACTGGCATGCAAATTTTCAGCTGCAACTATCTTAGATAGGTGGCCGGTTCAATTATTGAACAGATTTTTCCAACACCTTGGTCACCCGGCGTTTGATATTCATTTGTATAGGCCTGTTTTATTGTATATAGATCGAGTTGTTTTTCGCAAATTGGTGATGTTAGGGAGACTTTCAAGTCGGATACTACGGGAGGTTTGGGCCAACACCAAGTGAGCTGATTCCTACAACGGTGCCCGAGCGATTAAACCTAGTCACACATGAGAGAAACCGGCAGACGTGAGATCAGAGTGTTCACTTAAAGAAGAGCTCCAACCAAGTCCATCCAGTTGCTTTCTCCCTACTACAGATGTTCTTCATTGTATGCATGTTCCATTGAGACTGCGACTGACCATCCCTCCTTATTCACCTAGAGGAGTTGTCCTGGCTGTGGTTTATGGTCCCATTGTCATCAGATGAAAAAGTTGTGAGATAGCAGCGAGATCAACTTTGACCATGTTGACTAACATCGAACAGGTTCCATGGTTCTATCCATTTTTTTTTATTTCTAGGGTAGTTCGTCTCAAGTTCAATTTAGTCTTGTCTTACTTGAGGACAAGTAAGGTTTAAGCTTGGGGTGATTTGATAGCTTCATTTTATTTACTTCTTTTTATTGTTTTTTTAGCACATTTCATTCGCATTTTAGTTAATTTCCATGCATATTTTCCTTTTTGTTATTTTTATGACCATTTCGGGTACTTTCTCGTTTATTAAGCATTATTGCAGATTTTAAGGAAACTAGAGGAGCGGGAGTGTGCGGGATCTTTTGGAAGGCGATTGGACTTGAAGAGCAGTGGGGATTTAGTGCTTGATGACTGTAGAGGTGATTCAAGGAGTAGGCTTGTCGATTGCTTGAAGGCGCAGAAGTGTTGAACTTTAAATTTGAAAGGGCGCGGGAGAATTCTTAAGTGTGCAAGATCGATGTTTAGGAGTTAGCAGAAGTTTTGAGTGATATGGAGAGACAAATTGGGCTTTAATTGAAGAAAAATGGGCTAGAAGTTGATTGGATTCGAACTGGGCCATTGGATTAGTTGTGGGGGACCAAGACTTGAAGAAGCCTAAAAATTCTGTCGCAATCACGCGGCCCGCGTAAGATTCCCCGCGGCCCGCATGGATTCCTGACAAGCGCAATTTCGGGATTTTACCTAGAGCTCTATATTGGGTAGGTTGGTGTGCCTCTTCAACCTTATCTTGGAGGTCCGAGTTTGACACTTTCTCTCTGGAGTTTGGAGGACTTTTGAAGGCCAAGAACACTTCAAGAATTTCTTCTTTTCATCTCTTGATTCTTGTCAAATGTTTGGTACAATCTTAACAAACTTTGCTTCTTTGAGTTTAGTCATGCTTGGCTAAACTAATCTTGGTTGACTTTTTGTTGAATCCTTTGAACTTTTGTTGAATGTTGAAGAATCCATAAACTTGTTCTTAAATCTTTATGGAAATGTTTTGGGTTTTATCATATTATCACTACTACTATGTTTTTATTGATGAGTTTAAATGTGTTTGTGGCGATTAGTTGGCTAATTTCTTGATTAAGTAAAGGATCCTCAAATTAGCAAGCAATAAATGATTTTTGTGTTATTTTTGCTTCACAAAATCATAAAAACATTTTCTCCAACATGATAGTGAAAGCAATTGACTCCTCTTGGATTTGGTGACTTTTTGGTTCCTAATGCTAGTTGACTTTCACTAATTACATGCTATTTGGAATTAGTGACTTTGACTAAGGAAATTGTTATGAGCTTCTATAGCCATTTCAACAATTAAGAAAAGTCTAGGTAATCTCAAGCTCCTTGGATTACTATAGCCAAATTAAGGATTTAAATCAAAGTATTGCACCATTGGATTCTAATGATATGTTCATCAAAAGTCAAAGTGCGGAAACTTTAAGTCAACCATCTCTCCCTTATTGATTTTACATCAAACCCTTATTTTTGTTGAAATTGTCTATTTAAACCATAGTTAATTCTAGTTTGTTTCAAGTATTTCAAAACTCCAAAACCCCCCATTTTATTTTTATTGTTATTTTACAAGTATTTTTACAAAGAGATTTTTCATAGAGTTATAAATTGAACCAATCTTAGTGGATTCGACCCCTTTACCACTATACACTATTTTAGTTTGTAATATTAAGGGTTATTATTTTTGTTGGCCTCGACAACCACCAAACGTCTCTTGTGAACACGAATTTCAATCGGGTACTGAAAAACTTCTATCATCAAACATTTGGTTGTTAAAGTTATACGTCAGATCATTGCTTCTCTCTTGTTCCCTGAATAAGAGATTAGCAAGGAAAATAAGAAAGAATCAGAAGTCTTATGGTGCATGATTCACAAACCCAAAGAACCTCCTCACTTCGGGTGTTGGGTAATTCACAAGATTCTTAAAAGCTCCCTGAGAAATGGTGGCCAACTTCATTGTGGAGGAATGGTTTCAATAATAGTCGAACATCTGGGCCTCGGTCTTCCCAATAACCCGACTGACATCATCCCGGGCCTCACTCACTTATCCATTGAGGTCAGAAATTATGCATCTCTTCCACTGTAAACCAAATGGGGATGTTCACTGGACCGTAGACGGTCATGAGTATCTACAAATTGATAGCCAAAACAAGAACATACTCGCCCTAGACAACAGGCATCCGGTCTAATTTGGGTATTTCTATAATTCATGGGCTTTAACCCACTATATCCCCATCCCATCCCCTGCTCAATCCTCAGCTGCCTCCAGCTCGGCTCGCCCCATTCCCTTTCCCGAACACAACATTTATATGGCTGAGTTTGCACGATTAGACAATCATTACACGAGCCTTCAACAGGAGGTAGGCAACATTTACATGGGTGTCGCCGAGCATACCTCCATATTCCAGGACTACCATAATGTATAGGAGGAGTGTTGGGCCCAGCAGGAGCTGCGGTGGGCAGAGTTTGATAGTGATGGGCCGCTGAGAGCAATACAACCGCAACATACATTACTTGATGATCGATCTCCACCGCGCCCTTGTTCTGCCACCGCAGCCACATCCACCACCACCCCAATCCCAATGGCCCCCATATTATCCTGAAGATTACCAGCCCTATTACCCTCCACAGTTCATGTAACATTCCGTTTATTAAATAAATAAATAGATAAAAATTAATAAATGAATACTAGCCCTAAAATCCATAATAATTTAGCAGATTGTTGCTTCCGGGAGTTAAACGTCATAATTTTGGAATTTTGGGTTTAAAGTGTAATTTCCTGGGTGGTTTTTGTAAATATTTTCAGAAGTCAGAGGGATGTTTGGTAAATATTGGACTTAAATTGAAAGGATTTTGGAATGCTAAGGGCGGAATGGTAATTTATGGATTTGTTTTGAAAGGATTATGAGTGGGAGGGACCGATTGTGTAAATTTCATATGAAGTTTGAATGGATCACGGGATTAAACCCGTTGCCTTCTTTCCCTGTCGCTGCATCACCGAATCTAACCCAAGACTTCATTCCAGCCGCCACTTGTGGAGCCTTCTCAGCCGCCGCTGGTTTACCGATGAAGCCACCACCACAGTTCCGTTACCAGAGACATTGTAAGTAGCCGGGATGACCGCCAAAGGCCGACGAATGGGCCATATTCATTTTTGTGTGGGTCGTGAGTGACCGGGAAGCCTCGGGCAAGGCCATCTACCACTTCTCTCTCACCTCTCCTTCGTTACTCTCGGTGCGTTGACCTCGTGTACGTCGGTTGCTGTCATCGGTAGCCCTTTGGTCGTTGTTTCTACTTGTTCCAATGTCATGAGCCGCCTAGTTGGTGGTTGGGAGTTATGGTCTCGTGTCGTGAATGGATATGTGTTGCTGTTAGAACCAAGATGTGTTTGTGCAGGTATTTTTCAGCCGGTAACCGAGAAGAACCACAATAGCCACCAACCATGATGTGTGTGTGATTTTTTTGTGTGTGTGTGTGTGTATTTTACGGGTTTAATGTTTTATGGATTTCTGTTGGCCAGGAAACCGAAGAAAACTCATCACCACCATTGTGAGGTGGTGGCTGCCACCTTCTGCTGCCGTTCTGCCACTGCTAGCCACCATCTCTGGTAGCTATGTGCTTTCGGGTGCTTTTAGACTGATGTTTGGAGTGCTTTTGGTGTTGTTTTGGCCTAAAATCATATCCACCACCACCGTGAGGTGGTGGCTGTCGCCGTTAACCACCACTACCCGAGGTGGTAGTGGGTGGTACCCGACTTATTAGACGTTAATTAATGTAAAAACTAAACGCTTGGAGTAATTGGCTTGTGATTGGGTTGGAAACCCTAATTAGGGTTTAGAAAACCCTAATTTTGGAGATGTTAAGTTTTGAATTTGTCGAGACCCACGTTTTGGACCAAAGGATTAAAGGTATGACTTATGCCCGATTACATTGTATGTTTGGCCTGGTGGAGCGATGGACTTAATGGATTAAGTCCTTAATGGGTTACGTGAGAACACTTCACCCCAATCGCCATTTTATGTGAAAACTCTAATAATGTTTGGGCTTTAAGTTGGGCCTTCTTTTGGGCTTTGGTGATTGGCTTATTGATGGGCCGTTAGAAAGAGGTTTATAGACTAAGGAAATTATTGGGCTTTAGGATAAGGCTCATTGGAAAGGCTTGGGCCCAATTTGGAAAATTGGGCCATGAGTGGGCCATAATTGGGTTTTGATGATTATGAGATATTGGACCATTGGAATGCCAAGTGTTTGGACTAGAATAAATGGTTGGGCCTTAAGGAAAGACCATGTGAGGGGTTTGGGCCCAATTTGGAAAATTGGGCCATATGTTGGGCCTTGGTTGATTATTTGGCTTTTGGGCCTTCAGAGTGTGAGTTTGGGCCTTACTCTTGAACCAAGCTAGGTTGGGGGTAAAATGGACCTTTTACCGTGTGGATTTATGGTTATGCATTGAAACCCAAATGGTTAATTGGCTGTTGTTTTGATACGGACAGTTTGGGAGGCTATCATCCAACAACTAGAGTTTTATCTGTAGGACTTTGGCAGTGTGAGGTGAGTCTCCTCACCATTCCAATGGGTCGAAGGCACCAAGGCCGACCCATTACGTGTTATGTGGGGGAGCCAGTAGCACTTGGATGTCAGACCATGTGGGGGTGCCCATGGCATTCCTGGTAAAGACCATGCAGTTGCTCATGGCACTTGGTTATAAGACCATGTGGGGGTGCCCATGGCATTCCAAATAAAGACCATGGGCGGTGTCCATGGCACTTGGTTATCATACCATGTGGGGGTGCCCATGGCATTCCAAGTAAGACCATGGGGGTGCCCATGGCACAGAGGTATAAGACCCTGGGGGAGCCCACGACATCCTGGACTAAGACCCTAGAAGGAGTCCACGACATTCGTATATGTTTGTATGCATGGATTGTATGGTTTATATGGTTTATGTGATTGTGTGGATTGTGTGGGGTATGTTGTGGGGAACTCACTAAACTTCGTGCTTACAGTTTTGTTTATGGTTTCAGGTATCATTAGTTTGGAAAGGAAGGGCCCGACTTGATCGCCACGCACACACCCGTGTTTCCGCAATATGGGATTTTGAGTTGAACTCTGATAAATGTTTTTAATTAGCAATGTTTTTGGAATGCTTGAATTTAAAAGGTATCTATGTTTTGACTATAATAAAAATAAAAATTTTACCGTTGATTTTTGGGTCGTTACAAGTTGGTATCGGAGCCTTTGTTTGAGGGATTCGGACATACTTTCGGGTGTCCCTGAACTCAAACTGAGGATCTGTAAAATTTTCAAAAGAAAAATGTTTTCAAGGAAAGATTTTTCTAAGACAAGAAAGGGTATGGTGTATGCAATCGGCCGAGCTCAAATAAGTTTTCCCCAGAATACCCATATATGTCATCTATTATGACTTGATTTATGAATCTATGAATCGCATGCTAGTTAGGGCTAGAAGAGATGCCTTTGTATGTATGTTGTATGAGCTGGTAGACTTGCATGCTAGAGATGATTAGTCAGCAATAGATTGGACTGATGTGTAATGCTTGTAGCCTTGGAGATATTGGATGCTATGTTGGAATGGGAATGACTATTGGTATTAGTAACTGCTAAGTGTATGCTTTAAAAATTGTATACGGTTAGGATCTTATAGCCTTAGAATAATTGATTTGGCCTTATTTCCTGTTCCTTGTCTGGTTGTGGTCCTAGGGTAGAGTCTATTATTCGACAATCTGTTAGGTCATGTTTTGTGTATAATTTTCATGGATAAGGCAGCCGATAGTGAGGGTGGATGTGGATAGCATGAGTTGTGGTATGTGGGCTGAATGTTCTATGATAGTTTCATGGGTTGGAGAGTTATTGCACAAATGCTGCTTGATTTGTGCTTTGTGGAACTCTTGGATGATGGGATTCAGCTACTAAGTGAATATGACAATATTCAGGAGGTGGATGGCTGGCATCATGAGGAGTTCTTCAGCAGCTGATGGCAGGGTGTGGTCGAGAACCTAAGAAAGCCTAGGATATGCTCCAGTGAGTTTAGTGAGGAGATTTGGCGAGATTGGTGATTTGGTTTGAGGAAGTCACTTAGAAAATTCGGGAGGATTGCTGAGGAAATTATGGATAGGTGTGGAATGTAGTATTGGGCTCATACTACTAAAAGCACAGGATCCATACTCGAATCGGTGAGAGTCTTGGAGAATCTAAGAAGCTTATGGGAAGGAGAATTATTGGTTATGCTTTGATCGTGGGCATAGCTGCTTTGCAGGATGAGGATGAGCACGCATGGGAAGGACTAGGGTTTGGTCCCGGCTCCGATGGTGAGCTAGTTAGAGGAAGGACAGCCAAGGTTTTGAGTTTGCGTTGGATTAAGGAGATGGAAAGTGTTTTCCGCACTACTCCCTACCCCTTAGGAGCTAACGTTCGGTTCGCCTTGGATCTCTTGTATCGGACGAAAATGATTGATTGTGCGATCTATTGCGCTTTCGGGATTAGAGACTATGTCTTGGGAGTAGTTTTTACCCCGGTTTAGGGCAGAGGTTGCTTTCGCTACTGCAGTTCAACCATGGATGATTGAGTCGGTGAGTGTGTCAGCCATGGATGATTGAGTCGGGAAGAGGGGACCAGATCAGGTGCATATATTGGAGGGTCCAAAGAAGAGATCCAAGATTTTGGATCAACTTTTTAGAGTCCAGCAGGGCCGGATTCAGTGCAGCGCTTGCGGGAAACTACGCGATGGAGTTTTTTCGTTCCAAGGATTTGGGTTATATCTTCAAGTGATGTCATATGCCATTTGCATGCCGTGAATTATTAGTAGTTAACAAAAGGTCATTTCCCTATTTGCGGGTTGGGAATGTTCAATATTATCTTGGTTTATGGTTGAGATCAGTTCAGGGGTATTAAGTGGAAGGTCTGCAGATAGGGTTCTGCAGGATAGTTAATCACCATCGTTAGGATTCGGTGGTTTTAGTAACCGTTATTGATTGGCTAATGAAAGCGCCAAGGGAAGTGGCCCGTTGCTGAGGTATTGATTGGAGCATCTGTCTTGGTCTTCATGATTTGAGTGTGGTATCATTTCAAGCATTAGGGACTGTCGGTTTCACTGGGATTCAGGAGGTGGTCATCTGGTCTTTAGAATTTGTGTGGTGTTTGGGGATTGGCTAGTGATGGAGCGCTAGTTGATAAGTGCTAGTTGTCATCGGGTCGATCGTTGTAAGGTAAGATGGATTGGGAATCCTTTAATTCTCATGTTCTTTGAGAATTTACTCGATTCAAAGTGGGGGAGAATCGTCACCGGATTCATAAGCAGGAGCGGTTATGAAACTGGGATAAGTTTTGCGTCTTCGTCCGGAAGAAAGACAGCCCAAGCGGCTGTTGGGATTAAGGATTGTGTGAGTTGGAAGTTTGGGAAACTTACCAACATTGAGATCGCACTCTCTTGGTGACTGATAGCAAGCTTCGAGGAACCAGGTTGGGGTCCCAGGCATAACTCGAGTTCATCCTGGGGTGTTCGGTCGAGTGTGTGCTCGACTCTAAGTGTATTTGAATTGATTGATTGGGGGTAAGGCATATGGCTGCGATTGTGGTGAGGTGAAAGTGTTGTAAGACTACGAGGGAGTCGTAGCATCCACTAGTAGTCAGTTGGGGTGAAAGTTTTTTAAGACTACGGGGGAGCCGTAGCATTCACTAGTAGTCAGTTGGGGTGAAAGTATTGTAAAACTATGGGGGAGCCGTAGCATTCACTAGTAGTCAGTTGGGGTGAAATTGTTGTAAGACTATGGGGGAGCCATAGCATTTACTAGTATTCAGTTGGGGTTAAAGTGTTGTAAGACTACGGGGGAGCCGTAGCATTCACTAGTAGTCAGATAGTGTAGGAAATGTTGTAAGACTGAGGGGTAGCCGTAGCAGTCACTAGCGGCAAGATAGTGTGGGAAGTATTGTAAGACTGCGGGGTAGCCATAGCATTCAATAGCGGCCAGATAGTGTGGGAACTGTTGTGAGACTGCGGGATGACCTGTAGCATTCACAAATTCTTTCATATGATAAGGCCAGGGTGGGCCAATTCTCAAGATTGTGGGTAGACCACAACATGATTGGAATCAGGAAACGGTAGGTCGTTGGAGACCAGGCATGATGTAAGACTACAGTTATTCTGGTAGCATTCACTTTTCTTATTGGATTCGGTGGCGATAGGTTGTCAGACTACTATAATCGGATGGACCAGAAGGATTGATGGAGCCATGAGTGGCGATATAGCTAGGGCAGTTATTGGTAGTCGAAGTTGCATTCAGAGGTCGCGTGGAGCGACTCCAAGATTGCTCATTGGCTCAGCAGTCTGGCGGGAATCCAGTATTTCAGATGTGGGAAGACAACTTGGATCCAGGGAGGCCTCAATTTATAAGGAAAATAGCTAGGAGGCGGTGTGATGTTCCGTGTAGTGGTAGTGATTTGGGATCCTTATGGGTGTAGCTTGGGGGTTGGGAGGTTCCAAGCCTCTTACAACAGGATTAAATAACCAGGAATACTTGATTTGAGCCTATTGCGTAGCTCTTGTCTGAGTCCTAATCATTGTAGGGATGAATCTTTTACTTGAAGGATTATCTGAGCTTTTTGTCAAGTATAAGTGTACTACAGGGAAATTTGGTCTGTGACTCTGTTTTCTAGTGGGAACCTCAAGTTATCAGAAGTTGAGTAGCCAGTTGGGAGATAAGTGCAATGAATTTGGCAATGATTCAGTGTGGGCTGTCTGTCAGGGAGACAAACCATCTCGAGACTTCAGATTTCAGATTGAGTAAATGTGATCATGTTGCAAGGAATTCGCTCATCTTTGGGTTTTGAAACCCTGGGAGGGTTGGTTTTGGTTGCCTTAGAAAGGGTGGGGTATGCTGGGGATTGTGGCCATGTCATTCAAGTTGTTTGGTGTGTCAGGAATGCTAAAGAATGATTTCGAGGATGAAATCTAATTTAAGTGAGGGAGAGTTGTAACATTCATTTTATTAAATAAATAAATATATAAAAATTAATAAATGAATAGTATCCCTAAAATCCATAATAATTTAGCAGGGTGTTGGTTCCGGGAGTTAAACGTCATAATTTTGGAATTTGGGGTTTAAATTGTAAATTCTAGGGTGGTTTTTGTAAAGATTTTCAGAAGTCAGTGGGATGTTTGGTAAATATTTGACTTAAATTGAAAGGATTTTGGAATGCTGGGGGTAGAATGGTAATTTATGGATTTGTTTTGAAAAGATTATGAGTGGGAGGGACCACTTGTGTAAATTTTGTATGAAGTTTGAATAGATCACAGGATTAAACCCGTTGCCTTCTTTCCATCTTATTGCATCACCGAACCCTAACCTTAAGACTTCATTCCAACCACCACTTTCAAAGCCTTCTCAGCCACTGCTGCTTTTCTGATGAAGCCACCACCACAGTTCCACTACCAGAGACGTTGTGAACAGTCTAGATGACCGTCGAAGGCCAACGAATGGGCCATGTTTGTTGCTATGTGGGTCGTGAGTGACTTGGAAGCCTCAGATAAGGCCATCTGCCACTTCTCTCTCTCTTTTCTCTTGTGTTCCTCTCGTTGTGTTGACATCGTGTACGTTGGTTGCTGCTGCTGGTGGCCCTTAGGTCGCCGTTTCTGCTTGTTCCAGTGTCATCAGCCGCCTAGTCGGTGATTGGGAGCTATGTTCTCATGTTGTGAATGGATATGAGTTGCTATTAGAACCGAGATGTGTTTATCGGCCGATAACCAAGAAGAACCACCATGGCCACCAACGATGGTGGCTGCCGTTTTCTACCATTTCTTTTGCCGCCACTAGCCACCATGGGGGTGGATGTGTGCATGATTTGGTGTATGTGCATGTGTGAGAGATAGCGTATTTCATGAGTTTAATGTTGTATGGATTTCTCTTGGCCAGGAAATCGAAGAAAACTCATCACCACCACCATGAGGTGGTGGCTGCCACCCTCTGCTGCCGTTCCGCCACTGCTAGCCACCATGTTGGGTCAAAAATATGGTTTATACTTTACTTTTCTAGAAAAATGTATTTTTGTGTCTTGGATCGTAAACAACTTGGTGTTTACGGTCGTATACGTGTTTACGGTTGTGTTTACGGCCGTAAACAGGTTTACGACCGTAAACCCATTTACGGCCCATGTTCACCAAGCCCATGTTTCTTATGTATAAATATAGGTGTAAAGGGTGAGGAGTAGAGTGATGAACACAAAGAACAAAGGAGACTAAGTGTGTGTATTCTAAGGTGTGAGAGAAAGTTAGAGAGAAGAGTGTGTGTGTGTGTATGAATCTATGTGTAAGGAGCTTCATTCCAATATTGAATACATCATAGATTCATCATCTTCTTCTTCTCCTTCTCTTCTATTTGATTTGACATCATCCGTTTGATTGGGATTCCGCACCATCAAACGGATCTGATTGATACACAAGCAAATTTGGGGACTTACAATTGGTATCAGAGCTTGGTTGTATCAATCAATTTTTTTCAGATGTGGAGGTTATTTGATCTTATTTTGAAGAGATTTTTGCGTTTTTGGATAGATCTCGCAAAAATAAGGGGGGGGTTTGTTCTTCGCGTTTTTCCTAAAAACGAGTTTTTGATCGAGTTTTGGAGCAAAAATGGTGAAAAACGTCATTTTTTTCGCGATCTGAAGCTGTGTTTACGGTCTTTGAAGAGTTTACGGTCCGACGTTTACGGCCGAAAACGTGTTTACGATCACCGGAGTTTGCGGCCTCGGCTCGGTCAGCAGCAGTTTCTGGTTCGCAAGCCGGCTCAGCAGCAGCAAGCCTCGCATCGCATCAGCAGCTTCGCATTATAAATATTGAAACGGATTGGGGGGTGCCAGGGATCGAACCTGCAACCTCTGGTTGAGCAACCAAGCGCGTTACCATCTGAACCAAGCTGCAAGGTGTTAAACATTTCGCTCCTATTTAACATATAGCTTCGCACCAGCAGCACACATCTTTAAAAAGGAACGAAAAGGTATTTGGATTCCCGAGAATCGAACTCGCGACCCTCAACTCATTAGCCAGCACCTCTTCCATCTGATCTATCTTGTTGGATGCTCTTTAACTCCCAGATTTATTTCAAAACGACTCTCTTTTGCACCCAATTTCGCATTTTTGACAATTTCAACCCAAAAATCAATATCCTTTTATTTTAAAATCCAATTTCTTCCAAAATTTTTAGTTTTTATTTTTTATTTTTTATTTTTATTTTTATCTTTTGACTTTAAAATTTGACATTTGCCTTTCAAGTTTGATCTTTGACTTTAAATTTTGACTTTTTCATTTGACTTTTAAGTTTGACTTTTAAAATTTGAATTTTTAAGGTTGAATTTCTCGTTTTGTTTTTAAGTCAAAGGGCAATTAAATATATATATATATATATATATATATATATATATATATATATATATATATATATATATATATATATATATCATAAAAAAAGGAAAGAAAATGAGTTCCACATCAATTCCGGTAAATGAAGTTTCATGTACTCCATCTTGTGTTAAAACTATTAAATTTTTTACGAGAATCAATAGATCTAATCAAGAGAGAGAATGAAGACTTAAAATATGAAAGATACACCATTAGGAAAGAACAAAAACCGTTAAAAGCTCATTTAGAAACCAAAATCAAGGATTTCCAAAAACTCCAAGAAGATTACATCAACAAGTGTGAGGATTATGATCACATCAAAAGAAAACTTGCTGCTGTGACTGAAGAACTTGACGCTTTGAAAATTAAGTGTGGAAAAACAGATGTTAGTTTCAAAAATTACATTGCGTCAAGTAAGACAGTCGAGTCTTTATTTGAAAACCAATTAAAATTCAAAGATAATCAAAAAAAGGGTCTAGGGTATGATTGTGTTCCTCCACCTTTCAATCATAACTACACATCCATCCCTATGACACAGGAAGAAATTAACAAGGAGGCACATCTCCAATATGGGAAACCTGTTACGGTTGTGCAAGAAAAGGATGAAGTGAACATTTCTAATGATTCTGTTACATGTGCAGGTAAAGTAGCAGAAGATGAGAACAAAGAGAAAACTATTGAACAATCCAATGACTCCTTGAACTCTGAATTTGTTGCTTCGAACTCAGTTGCTTCCGATCAACCTGCTGTTGAGAAATACAGGCCTCCAAAACAAGCAAAACCGACGGCTTGCTATAAGTGTGCATGTGGGAACAACCAGAGACAAGGCAAGGATACGCCAACAGGGACAGGAAGAGACAACTTCACAGTGAAGAAAAAGACATGTTTTCACTGTGGAACACCTGGACACATTGCCAGAAATTGTCCAAATCACGCATACGTTCCCTACTATGCACAAGGCTGGCAGAACGTGCCAAGAGGGAGATACTTCAAAAGAAACCTCTCGAGATCACAATCAGACATTGACGACTGGAATGCCAAGAAGGCCAAGAATTCAACTCCCAAGGCCAAGAATCAAACTCCAATGGACAATAATCAAAATCCCAAAGTCAAGAAGGGAATGCCGGCTAAGAATCCCAATCCAAGAGATGCTCCACTGAAACAAAGACCAGTTAGGTCAAAGTCATGTCAATGGCCGACATCAAAATCAAAAGCAAGTACTGAGCCACCCATCGGATCGAAAAAGAAATGGGTTAACCCCAACTACAAATGGGTTCCAAAGGCTCACTCTCCCAAATCAACTAATTACTCTAATATTTCTTCATCTTCTATTTGTGATAAACAGGATATGTCATGGGAGAGAGTACCGTGAAAGGATGACAAAGGTCGACCCAGTTTCAAAATGGACTGGGTTCCAAAGACCAACTGATCCCGCTCTGTGATGGAGCAGCTATGGAGGCATATCATTACACCTTGGTTTGTTGGTAGTGGCTGTTCCAGGCACATGATAGGGGACATCTCTCAACTGTACAACATTCAGACCTTTGTTTGCGAGTATGTGTCCTTTTGCGGGAAAGGAAGAAAGGAAGAGATCACTCATGGGGTTAGTGCTTAATGACATGAAGAATTTTTGGATCTGTTCTGAGATTACGCGTGCTGTTCTCAGACCTTCTGGATGTAAATTCAATCGGTGACTTACGGTTTGAGTTTTTTTTTTCTTCTCTATACTCCTAAGTTTTTCTTAAGCTGATTCGCTTTAAAGACTAATTTTTGTTTTAGGATAGTTTAAATTTGCGCATTTACTTTCGTTTCTCTCATATGTACAAATTTAGGGGGAGAACTAAAAACAAAACAAAAATTAGAAAATTTTTAAAAAAAATCCAAAAACATTAGAAAATCAAAAAATCAAAAAATCAAAAAAAAAATATATGTTGGTTATGAAATGTGCTTGAGGGAGATGTTTTGGGAAGTGATATTATCTAATGATAACAGACAATCTAAGTCTGCGCAACGTACCCGAAGTTGAAGGGTCTATGCTCTGGGATTGATGTGTCGGTAGGCACGAAAGATTCTAAATGGACATGACTAGGGATAGTTGAACTTAGGAAATTTATAGACTTGAAAAATATTGACCTAGTTAGATCCGTTTAGCCTGAAAATACGATGCTTGGATAGATTGAGCAGGGAGATATATATAGGAATCTACTCGTCACATTAAATGAACCCGTATTTGGAACCGTGGTTTAAGTTTTCCTCGATGTGCGGATTCTGTCCTTAATTCCGGTATTGATGGGGCGACTAGTAAATTCCGATGAATTAGGTCTGTAGAAAATTGTTTTCTCTTTCTATATGTCTGTTAGTCATATGTTACCTCCTCTACGTGACTCAAAATCCGACCTGGACTGTAACATATGCAACTCTATTTCTCTGCATATTATATCTATGAAATTCTTCTTATTTGTTAGCCATATGCTGTCTCCTTTGCGTGATTAACAATCCGACCTGGTACATAACATATGCAACCTTCTACTTCTCAATCCCTCTAAAAACGATAAGTGATAATAATCTGAATCTATCTTCTCTCCTAGTGATTGTCTACTCACCCGATGTAAGGAGTACTCTGGAAGTCTTTGATTTCTGGGGCATATCAGGAAGCGGGAAACATGTTCCAGTACAATTAAAATTGAACACTCAAAGATTGTCTATAGATCTCGTTGCTTAATTTAGATGGACAACAATATCCTTGGTCGTCGTCAGCTGAATGGTCCTTAAGAAATAGTTTCTAGGAACTTAGGATTACTTTGTCTTATAACTAATAGTATGTCCTAATTTTATCATAATTTTTCGTGTTTAAGTGGACCACAATACCGACGATTGACCAGACAAAGATGTGAATATGGAAGGTACCGACAAGTAGATAAAGGCTGTCTAACAACTTTGATCCCAGCATCACAAGAAAATTTCAGTAAATCTTGAGATAAATTTTGTCTGCATTTATTTTTATTTTTATTTTTTATTTTCATTTTATTTTTATTTTTATAATTGTCAAAATTTATTTTAACTCTTAAATTTTAGAAATTAGTTTATTTTAATTTTAGTTTATATTTTATTTTTATTTTTATTTTTATTTCCTCAAAATGTTTTGTTTTTTAAAATTTAATTAAAATTTGGATCGGGTTTTTACACTGTGTGGAAGACATGTCAATGCTTAAAAAGTATAAAAGGAAGAGTTTACTTCCGTAAACCCTTTTCCACTCCTCCTTACTGCCGCAAGCTCTTTCTATCCCTTCTCTCTCCTCGAAAAAAAAAATTCGAAAATCGTGTGAAATCTTCTTGTTCTCTTCGAAGGTATTATGAAACCGACCGGAAATCTACCTTCTATTCATTGATCCGATAACAACTGGAGGAGTAATTTGTGTTTAAGTAAACTGTCGGCGAGGGGTTTACGGTTTGAGGATGTTCATGAACCGTAAACCCGGTTTTCTCTTCACCAAACGTAAACCCAGTTTATGTTCATGAACGGTAAATATTGTTTATATTCATAAACCGTAAAGCCTGTGTGATCTTTATGAACCGTAAACTTAGTTTATGTTCATGAACCGTAAACTCAGTTTATATTCATGAACCGTAAATCCAATTTATGTTCATGAACCGTAAACTCAGTTTATGTTCATGAACCGTAAACCCAGTTTATATTCATGTACCATAAACCCCGTTTGACTAAGCCCGACCACAATCTCAAATCCTTTTTAGTCAAATTAATTTTTGATAAGGCCAAAATAAAATTGTTTATTTAAGAAAGCTTAAAGCTTTAAATTTTCTTATATACTTTGTTTTCTTACTTGGCTTGATTGGTGCAGATCAATGGCAAATCTTAAGTTTGTAGACATGCACAACCTAGCGATTGTCTTGGATGATCCTCCGGTCGCTCACTCAGAATTCAAATAAATGATCTACAGATTGAGAGAGTGCTGCTTGTCTTGTGCCATCACAGTGAATCCAATTATTTGTCAAAACATTGTCCGGGAGTTCTGGCAAACAGCTAAGATGTCAAAAGTCAAAGGAGAAATGTCAATTGAAGCTATGGTTAAAGGGTGCAGGATCAAGACTATGGAGCATTACATCAGAGATACACTGCTGATAAATGATGAATCCAATTTCCCTACTGAAACTGGAACTGATGACATACAACGGGTTCTTGGGCAAATGGGATATGACAGTGTCTTCCCTCCTATTATGAAAAAGCTCTTGCCTCCTTACTGGTGATTCTTGGCACACGTGTTCGTAAGCTGCATCTCAGGCAGGAGATCAGGTGCTGATGAAATCTCTCTCAGGAAATCAGGGGCGATCATCTCATTGGCTGCTGGCATGAAGTTCAACCTCTCAAAGTATATCTTTGATGAGTTACTGGTGAACTTAAATGCCATGACCCGGGGAACCAGTGATGCCTTCTTGCTTTATCCAAGGTTTGTTCAAGTGTTCGTTGACAATCAATTCCCTGAGATGGTCAAGGACGGCGACAATCTGGATATAAAATCCTTGGGTCTTCACACTGTTGGTCTTATCAAACAAAATCGAAAGGGCAAGGTTGTTTTTCAAGGATTACATCCTTTGGTGAAATTCGGGAATTTTGCTAAAATTGATGAATCTTCCGAATCTCATGGAACCTCTGGCAAAGCTTTATCTGAGCCCACTTCATCTGAAAATGTTGTGTTTGATGATGTCATCACCATTTCAGATCATGATGCTGATGAAACTGCTGCTGTAAATGCCCAAGTCGCCGAAGAACACGAATTGCAATCGGTACAGGTTCAAGGGGATTATAATGAGGGGTCGGGACCTGAGACAGATTTGTATGAGGATCTCGACCTCACAGGATTCGATAATGATGATATTCCCTTGAACTTCGATTGTAATGAAGACTTTATGACCGGAGAGAGCCTCGACAAGCTGCTTGATAATGTCAATGAAGTTTCTCATCCGACAACAGAGACAAGGGAAAAAGAAGATGTTCTTGAAGCTACTCCCACCACCATCAATCCATCGGCAGAAATAGCAACTCCTATGGTGACAGTATCTGGGATTCCTCCCCTTGATGGTGTCTTACCTACATCTGAGCCGGTGGAAAGAGATCTCACCACTACTCAAGCCTCTCCTCCTCCAAGTAAAAGACACAGAATCGTCCTCAGAATGGCAATTGAAAGTATTACAGCTCCGCCAACAACTACACCTGCCACAGTCTCTACTGAAACTGGTAGTAAAGGTCCTAGTACCTTCTTTGAAGCTGTTGGTCCTTCATTCCCAACAGGTCTCTCTCCTCCCAGGACAGAGGATGACGCTGCCTCAACTAGGCTGGCTAGGCTCCCGGCAGACGAACGATTTTCTACACCACCCCCATGCGGCAAAGGAATTTCAATTGGGGGTGACAGCTCAGGAGAAGAGATTCCTTCAGTTCTTGGACTCCTAAAACAAATCGATGTTCTGAATAAGAAGAACATTGATCTTGATCAAAGAAACATTGAGCTGACTATCAAGGTCGCAGACCTTCATACTTAAAACACAGAGCTCAATATTCAAGTGGCCGAACTTAATGAGGATAAAGTTCTAAAGACAAAGCAAATTACAGATCTTCAGACACACTTTGGCCTGTTGACTGCCAACTACTAAGAGTTAAAGAAAAAGCTGGAAGATAAACTTGGCGATGATTTCAAGTCATCCATTGACGAGCCACAAATTTATCTTCCCAATCAAGACGTTCCCATCGTTCCTCAGCCTACCAGAACCACCATCATCGAAGACTGTTTTGAAAAAGAACCCGCTCAAGCGCCAAGTGTAGCAGCATTGAAACGCGCCAAGTTGGACAAGTCCTCTGACAAAGGTCAACTGCTATTTAAAAGGATCGTGGATCATAGGGCACCCTGGGATAGTCCACAGATCACCGTTATGGATCTGGGCGTGCATCGTTTCAAGGACATGTATGGCGATAGGTCTGGAATCATTTCATGGGGATTCCATGACACCATGAACATGTTTATGGTGAGGAGAAAGAGCGGCAACAAAGAATTATACAAGGACGCTCACGAATTTCATTCTTTTACCAAGATTGATCTCATTGAGCTGTCCAATGCTCCCTTCTCAAATCCATCAGGCAATCCCAGGGCAATCCAGTTCAAATCCTTTTTGGAAGATCAAGTGGCCAAGGGCTTTCCCTCAATGAAGACTACGGAGTCCTTTGTCAAGGTCCACAAAAGGTTATTGATCCTAAAACAAGCCAGCCACTTCGGTCAGTGATATGGCCTGCAACTGCCCAAGTTAAGCACATTCCCGTTCTCCAAAATTACTTAGACGGTTCTCTCGCAACCATGTTATATTGGGTGTATGATGAATCCTACGATGCTGTTGTCATCAAGCTCAAGGAAGATTGCATCCGTTTGTATGACAAGAGGGATTTGCTTCAATTTGGTAAGCGGGACATACATCATCTTGCTGCTCATCAAATTGTGGTGGCTGAAGATCTCTTTGAGCCCGCTGCAAAAGAGTATACTTCGATGGTGACTTCGATCATAGAAAAGAGAATGTGGAACGAAGCAATGGGAAAGTCTGATGTGTTGGTGGTCGACAAGAGCTGAGTCCAAGCTAGCATTAAACCAAGGGGGAGATTGAAGAGTCCAGTTAATGGTTTGGTCTAGGCTTTCAGTATATTTTGTTTGGCATGAGTCTGTAATACCTCTTTTGAGTTTTTTGTTGCTTTTTGACCATTTTGAGTGTTCACGACCATAAACATGGTTTACGGCCGTAAACAAGTTTACGGCCGTAAACCTAGTTTACGGTCGTGAACTCAAGTCAGTGTCTAGACTTGTATAAATAGTGGAGGAGTAGGTCTTTGTGGGTGGTTGATGCATAGTAGTTCACGACCGTATTCTGAGTTGTACCAGACGATTTGTTGATTATAATCGTGTGCAAGCTTGGTTTCCTTTCATCTTGTTCTTATTGCTCTTATTTTGTTATTGTTTGTTGTTTGATTGTTGGTAAAGATCCTGTCACAACTAGGAATTTTGATGCCTTGTAAACATTGAACAATGATAACAAATGTGAACCAACAATGTGAAAACATGTAAGATGCTTATTCAATAACAACAGAATTTCAATCAAACACTTCATACAAGCACTGTAAATAGTCAACAAATAATTGGAAACCCTAGAAATCCTTGTTTAAGTCCATTTTGGACTAGGATTTCCTTATTGGGCCCAATGGACCAATAAGCTTCCAATTGGACTATCTTAGGGTTAGAACTCTTGAATGGGCTCTAATTGGACCCACTTTCATTTATTTTAATATTTTGGGCCATATTGGGCCTAGAATGAAATAAAATATTTAAATGGACCTTATTGGGCCATAACTAACCTAATTTAGCCCTAATAGGTCATAAAAATCATATTTATATTTATTTGGGCCAAAAATCACTCAACATAACCATAAAATAGACTTAAGCATTTAAGGCCCAAATATTCTTTCTTCCCTCTCCATTCTCGGCCCAAGCCCAACCCAAGAAGAGGAGTTGACTCTTGGATGCCACCTCACAATTGTTCAAAGGATTTCCATGCAAAATGACTCATACTTCCATGCACCATCCAATCATTCACTCTCTCTTCTCTCCTCTCTTTCTTGCTCTCGGCCGAATCCAAACCCACACACACACACTTCACTCAAAAATCCTCTCAAGAAAACTCTCTCCACTCCTCTCCATACTTTCGAGATCTAGAAGGCTTTCAAGGAAATTCTCCACAAAAAATTCATCATCTAAGGTAAAATATTGCTTAGATCCATAATCTAGCTACTTCTTTTCATCAAAAATCATCTCTTAATCCATTCAAGTGCATGATCTTGCATCTTAGAACCCACTAAGTTCGAGATCCATCCAAGGAACTTGCTAGGGCCGAAAATAGCACCAAACTTCTCCAAATCTTCTTCAAAACCGAAACCACAACTCAAGGTGAGCTTCATACCCCTTTCTTTTCGGTTTTTATGACTCTTATGGAGGAGAATACAAGAAAATGTGTAGATCTATGTGTATATGTATGCTATGTGTGATTTGATGCATGTATGTGTGTGATTTCATGTGATTTGTGATGAATATGTTACCAAAAAGGGGGTAAATCCGAGATCTAAGACACAAGAAAGGAATAAACATAACTTAAGCTATTTTGCACTAAACAAGTCAAGAAAAATAGTTTATCAGGTTATGATGAACATACTTTAACATAAAACCCATTTTTGGGCTTAAATTGTCAAAAATACAAACTTGGGGTAAAAATCAACAAGCCGCGGTTTCTTGAAGGTTAAAAGGGGTCAAAACAGTTTTTATAAATATTTTCTAAATATTAGAAATTTCAAGGGACTTAAAATGTAAATTTTAACCTAATGGGCTAATTATGGGCTTCTCGGCCCAATAAGCCTCAAAATGCAAAATTTACAAGTTTGAAGGGCTGGAAATGTAACTTTCTGTAAAACAGGGGGTAATTAGCATAACAAAATGTTTATAAGGGTCAAAAATGCTTTTCATTATCAAAAAGGACCAAAAATGCAAACTTTTTAGATTTTGGGCCAAAACTGTAAAAGTTGTGAAAAATGGGTCCTTAACTGCATATCACTATTCTAGAGGGGCTGAAGCTGTCAACTAAGTAAACTTTGGGTTAAAATCATGTTTTCATCAAATAAGTTATACAAAAGTGTCAAGAAAAGTGTTTTAAGGACTAAAAATGAAATTCTTTTATATAAAAGGACCAAAGGTGTTATTTTTATAAAAGGAGGGTAATGAAAAGGACCAAACTCCATTTTCAAACAAATTAAGTCATTAATACAAAATACAAGATCCACGACTACCAACGAAACGGAAAAACAAATACACTCTCAACAACAAATAACGTTACAAAACGAATTGATTCGGTCTCGAATCAATAACAAAACAAAATCGATAAACCAAAGCATTTCAATAAACATGCAATAACTATGATGAACTAATTTACAAACTTTGGGCTTAGAAGTTTCAAATCATGCTTGTTGTGCCTTGCTAGCCCATTAACATGATCTTTGGGCCTAAAGGGAATATGCTTACGTGATATTGGCCTTCTATGACCCAATTCCACGTAAAAGGACTTTCAATAGCTCTAATGTGCTATTGGGCCCTAGTGGCCCATTAGTAGTGCTAGTGAGGTCAAGAAGTCAAATGCGAGTGGGGCCAAGTGTCTTTCGCATTCCTGATAGCCTTGAATAACTCATGGAAATAAAGGGGCTTCGTACTCTCCTATCTCCTCGGTTGTTGGGCTTATGAGAAATCAAAGTAAACAGATTCAGGACGATAAACAAGAGTAATCATGGTGGGTGGATTAAGTGAGTAGTAACGGCCGATGCCTTTAAGGATCGTTCGTAAACTGTAGTTATAAACTAGTCATTTTCTTTAATGCGTGATTATAACAACTCACAACCCTAATTAATCCAATGCCACTCGAGTAATCAAAATCATTCGACGTATTGGTATAACAATAGACAAGTCATTGTATTTTATGTGTTGGGAAAACATCGGGTTTTCCTGGGAAGTTGAACATTTTCACTTGCGTAACTTATACAGAAGTTCAACAATTATACATGTTTTGAAAATCAACAAGCATATATTCACGGATCTTCACACTTTTTATAAACAATGATCTTTTCAGAAAATATCGGATTTTCTGGGTTTTACAAACTACACCAAATCATTTTACCACAAAATTACTTATGAACTCACCAACATTTCATATGTTGATGTTTTTCAAAATAACTTGTATTCTCAGGTAACAGGTAAGCCGAAGAATAAGTACCAAGAAATGTCATGTTGTTTTGCTTAGATTATCTATCGGACAGTTTATGTTATGAAATTGTAATGTCTAAAACAATGTACTAGATGTAAACAATATCAGTTGTAATATTTCAATGCATGGTGATGAATTATGTTATGATTCATGTATATTCATTTTGATGGTATTCAATTTAAGTCACAAGAGCCCTCGGACGTTTCCACCGTCTGGTTCGGGGGTGTGACAGATCCATATTTGGACCTTACAGTCCGAAGGTTGACTCATACTTGTCGTTACGCTCTGGTGTTGAAAACATTTTCATTCTCTTTTTTGCACCCGTAGCTTCCGGAAGTGTGTTCATGTGTGATTAGCTTGCTTTGAGATTTTCAATAAAAATAGCAAGTCTAATCTCAAGGCATATGACTCACTTACTAGCTCAAATGTTTTAAGAAGATTTGGTTTCTTGGGATTGGATCAAAATAAATATAGAATAATGTGTGTATGTGTGTGTGTGTGTGTATATATATATATATATATATATATATATATATATATATATATGATGCAATGCAAAAAATGAGATGCAAGAATCTTAAAAACATAATAAAAAGAAAAAAAATTGGTTTTCATTTTTTTAGATGTAGAAAACGAAAGTAAAATAAAAGAAAAGTAAAATGAAAAAGTAAAAATGATGCAATAAGTACAAAACTGCAACTACATGCAACGAGATCTATTTGCATGGATGGATGCCCCTCCCCAAGCTTAAAATAGAGCATCGTCCTCGATGCTTGGAGAGAGGAATAGCCGGCCTATTAAGGGTCAGGCGGTGGAGGATGGGCTGGGAATAATAACGAACCAAAAATCAAGGGTAAAAATTTTATTTTTGTTATAGTCAAAACACATATATCTTTTAAATCCAAGCATTAAAAAAATTTAATTAAAAACATCTATTAGAGTTCATCCCAAAATCCCATATTGTGGAAATACGGGTGTATGCGTTGCGATCAAGCCAGACCCTTCCTTTCCAAACTGATGATACCAGAACCCATAAACAAAACTGTAAGCACAAAGCTTTGTGAGTTCCCCATAGCATACCTCACACAATCCACATAATCACATAAACCATATCAACCATACAAGCCATGCATACAAACATATACGGATGTCGTGGACTCCCTCTAGGGTCTTACTCCAGGATGTCGTGGGCTCCCCCCAGGGTCTTATACCTATGTGCCATGGGTACCCCCATGGTCTTACATGGAATGACATGGGCACCCCCACATGGTCTGATAACCAAGTGCCATGGACACCGCCCATGGTCTTTACCTAGAATGCTAAGGGCACCCCCACATGGTCTTATAACCAAGTGCCATGGGTAACCCCCATGGTCTTTACCTGGAATGATATGGGCACCCCCACATGGTTTGACATCCAAGTGCTACGGGCTCCCCCCGGGGTCTTCCATGCAAGTATCACAAAGACAACTAGCATATGTCGTGGCACATAATCAACTAGCATACCACATAACATGTAAGGGGCCGACCTTGGTGCCTTTGACCCATTGGTATGGTGAGGAGACTCACCTCACATTGTCGAAGTCCCACTGATGAAACTTTAGTTGCTGGATGACAGACTCCCGAACTGTCCATATAAAAAAAAACACCCAATTAACCATTTGGGTTTCATTGCATAACCATAAATCCACACTTGGGGTAAAAGGACCATTTTACCCTTAACTTAGCTTGGTTCAAGACTAAGGCCGAAACTCACACTCTGAAGACCTAAAAGCCAAATAATCAACCAAGGACCAACATATGGCCCAATTTTTCAAATTGGTCCCGAATCCCTCACATGGTCTTACCTTAAGGCCCAACAATTTATTCTAGTCCAAACACTTGGCATTCCGATGGTCCAATATCTCATAATCATCAAAACCCAATTATGGCCCACATATGGCCCAATTTTCCAAATTGGGACAAAGCCTTTCCAATGGGCCTTATCCTAAAGCCCAATAATTTCCTTAGTCCATAAACCTGTTTCCAATTGGCCCATCAATAAGCCAATCACCAAAGCAAAAGAAGGCCCAACTTAAAGCCTAAACATAATTAGAGTTTTCACATAAAATGACTATTAGGGTTAAGTGTTCTTTCTTAACCCATTATGAACTTAATCCATTAGGCCCATCACTCCACCAGGCCAAACATACAATGTAATCGGCATAAGTCATAACTTCAATCCACTGGTCCAAAACACGGGTCCCGACAAATCCAAAACTTAACAACTCCAAAATTAGGGTTTTCTAAACCCTAATTAGGGTTTCCAACCAAATCACAAGCAAATTGGTCCAAGGGTTAAGTTTTTACACTAATTAAAGTCTAATAAGTCGGGTACCACCCACTACCACCTCGGGAAGTGGTGGTTGGTGGTGGTTCACGGCGGCAGCCACCACCTCACGGTGGTGGTGATAATGATTTTACAACAAAATAACACCAAAAGCACTCCAAACATTAGTCTAAACGCACCCGAAAGCACACAAGTACCGGAGATAGTGTGTAAGTCCCCAAATTTGCTTGTGTATCAATCAGATCTGTTTGATGGTGCGGAATCCCAATCAAACGGATGATGTCAGATCAAATAGAAGATAAGGAGAAGAAGAAGATGATGAATCTATGATGTATTCAATATTGGAATGAAGCTCCTTACACATAGATTCATACACACACACACACACACTCTTCTCTCTAACTTTCTCTCACACCTTAGAATACACACACATAGGATCCTTTGTTCTTTGTGTTCATCACTCTACTCCTCACCCCTTACACCTATATTTATACATAAGAAACATGGGCTTGGTGAACATGGGCCGTAAATGGGTTTATGGTCGTAAACCTGTTTACGGCCGTAAACACAACCGTAAACATGTATACGACCGTAAACACCAAGTTGTTTACGGTCCAAGACACAATAATACATTTTCATAGAAAAGTAAAGTATAAACCATATTTTTGACCCAACAATCTCCCCCTTGGTTTATAGCTTTCTTTTCTTTTCTTATGTAACACCCAGAATCAGGAAGACCAAGAAAAGAAAGGTTAAGCTCTAAATCAAGGGTCAACTCGTCGAGTCCAGGGAGGAACTCGACGAGTCGGAGCGGGATCCGGGTCATTGAGTAAGTGACCGACTCGGCGAGTCATCGAGTGGACTCGGCGAGTCTGGTCTGGATGAGAAAAACCCTAATCCTAGAGGTTGTGCCCTATATAAAGCACATTATAACCCACCCTTAGCCTGTTTACTCCCCTTTTGAGTTCCAGAAACCCTAGAATTGAGAGATTAGAGCCTTGGAAGAGAAAATCTTTGAGAGGGGCTTGAAGATCAAGGGCTTCGTTGCAAAGGAATGGTTTAGTTTCGAGATTTACTTCAGTTGGAGCTTTCATTTGAGGTAACAGTCTGTTGTTTGGGCTTATGTGCATCTAGATCTATCTTATGTTGAGTTTTGGGCATTTTGAGTATGGATGAGATCTATTTCGAGTTTGGAGTAGATCGGAGGATGCTACCTCAGATCTAGGTTGGTAATAACCCAGAAAGTCATAAAGCTTAGGCCAATTAGTTGTTGGTGAAGCCCCTTTGTCTAAAACCCAAGCCCTAGTGTGTTTTGGGCTTATATCTCCTTGGTATCACGTAAAGTTTGCAACTTTACGTGAGAGATAGCTTGTAGAAGGGTAGATCTATGGATTGGAGCCCATGCATGGCTTGAAAAGCCTCTAATTGGATTGAGAATTGGAGATACTCGGCGAGTCACATGAGTGTACTCGACGAGTTGTATGAATATGTGCATGAACTCGGCGAGTTGGAAGAACAACTCGGCGAGTTTGTTGAAGATTGCCTTGGAATCGGCGAGTGTGTTCTTGGACTCGACGAGTCTGGTCATGGAACCCTAACCTTTTCTGGTTAAGTCGTGAATCGGTGAGTCGAGGGACGACTCGGTGAGTGGAGCAGGATGGGACTCAAAGATTCTTGGACTCGACGAGTCAGCGGGTTGACTTGGCGAGTAGAGTCAGTCAGGAAGTTTGACTTTGACTAAGGATTTTGACTTTGACCAACAGTTGACCAGTTGACTTCTAGGGGTATCTTTGGTAATTATTGGTATTTATTGAGTTCAGTTTTTGGTGTTGACCAGTGGAGGGGTTCGTGTCGGTGGTTGGAGCAGCGTGATCTTATTTCTTCAGCCGACAGTTGCAGGTGAGTCTTCTCACCATACCAATGGGTCTAAGGCACCAAGGCCGGCTCATCTTATGTTGTGTGATATGATAGTTAGCTTTATGCTTGGTGGTATGCTGGTAATTATGTGATATGCTAGTTGTCTTTGTGATACTTTCATGGAAGACCATGTGGGGTAGCCCATGGCACAATGGTATAAGACCCTGGGGGTAGCCACGACATCCATACAAGTTTATGTATGTGTTATGTATAGATATTTATGTGATGCATGATATGTTATTTAGTTATATATGGTATTTGCAGGGAAGACCCCGGGGGAAGCCCGTGGCATTGGATGTAAGACCATGTGGGGTAGCCCATGGCAGTCCTAGGTAAAGACCATGTGGGGTAGCCCATGGCATTGGATGTAAGACCATGTGGGGGAGCCCATGGCAGTCCTAGGTAAAGACCATGTGGGGTATCCCATGGCACTGTTACAGGTTTATGTATGCAGGGATTATGTGATAGATGGTAGCTTTTATAGCTAACAGTATATACGATATGTGTGTAGCTTTTATAGCTAACAGGATATGTGATATGTGGTTTGTGTGAATGGTATGCTCTGGGAAACTCACTAAGCTTCGTGCTTACAGGTTTGTTTATGGTTTTAGGTATCATCGTTTTGGAAAGGAAGAGCTCATGTTGATCGCAGTGCACACACCTATGATTTCCGCAGTGAATGATTTTGGGATAAACTCTGATAAACGATTGATTGACTATGATTTGATTGTTTGAATTAAATGGTATCAAGGTTTTAGTTATATTAAAAATGAAATTTTTATCCCTGATTTTTGGGACGTTACAAGTTGGTATCAGAGCCAGGTTTGAGTGATTCGGACATACTTTCAGGTGTGTCTGAACATAGACTGAGGATCTGGAAGGTTTTTTTAAAAAGGAAAATGTTTTAAAGGAAAAGTTTTCTAAGAAAAGAAAGGGTGTGGTGCATGCAATCGGCCGAGCTCAAGTAAGTTTCCCCAGAATACCCACAGTTGTTATCTATTATGATTTGGTTATGAATCTGAATATCGCATGCTAGTTAGGTCTAGGAGGGATGCCTTTGTATGCTATATGAGCTCTTAGACTTGCATGCTAGTGTTGAGTAGACAACGATAGATTGGCCTGATATGTGATGTTTGTACCCTTGGGATGCTGGATGCCATGCTAGAATGAGAATGATTACTTATATTGGTAACTGCTACGTGTTTTTTTTAAAATTGTATACGGTCAGGATCTCATGGCCATAGAATAATTGGTGCGGCTCGTTTCCCCGTTCTGTGTACAATTTGCATGCATAAGGCAGCCGTCGGTGAGGGTGGATGTGGACAACTTGGGTTGTGGTACGTGGGCCGGATATTCTATGATTGTTTGTGGGTCGGAGATTACCTTAGGATGAGCCTAGGATGAGATTTGTGTCAGGAGTGTGTCTGCACGAATGCTGCTTGCTTTGTGGTGGCCGCCGCCGTGAGCCGCCGTTGACCGCTACTACCCGAGGTGGTAGTGGGTGGTGCCCGACTTATTTAACCCTAATTGATCAAAAGAAGCCCTAATTGACCAAAAAACCTAACCATTTGACTAATGGGCACACGATTAGGTTGGAAACCTAATTATGGTTTAGAAAACCCTAATTTTGGACTTGTTGGTTAGGGTTTATCGGGACCCGCGTTTTGGGCTAATGGAATTGAATTATGAATTTCTGCCAATCACACCAATATGATCTATCTAGTAGAGTGATGGACTTCATGGATTAAGTCCTTAATGGGTTAAGTAAGAAACACTCAACCTTAATCATCATTTTATGCAAAAACCCTAATTTCTCTTGGGCCTTGAGTTGGTCCTTTCTATTGGGCTTTGGTGATTGGGCTATTGATGGGCGATCCAAGAACAAGTAAATAGAATAAAATATTTGGATGGGCTTTAGGGTAAGGCCCACGTTAGGGACTTGGGCCTAATTTGGAAAATTGGGCCATAGATGTGCCATAATTGGGCCTTGATGATTTTAAGATATTAGACCATCCGTATGCCAAGTGTTGGGACTAGAACAAATAGTTGGGCCTTAAAGATGAGACCATGTGAAGGGTTTGGGCCTAATTTGGAAAATTGGGCCATATGTTGGGCTTTGGTCCATTGGTTGACTTTTAGGCCTTTGGAGTGTGAATTTGGGCCTGGGGCTTGAATCAATCTAAGTTAGGGGTAAATTAGTCTTTTACCCCAAGCATGGTCTTATGGTTATGTATTAGAACCCAATTATTAATTGGGTGTTGTTTTGATGCTGACAGTTCGGGAATCTGTCATCCAGCAGCTAGGGTTTTGTCCGCGGGACTTCAGCAGTGTGAGGTGAGTTCTCCTCGCTATATCAACAGGGTCTAAGGAACCAATGTCGGCCCTTTTTCAATTTGTATCCGGGTTATTGCATGATATGCTTATTGATTTACATCCTGGTAGTTAGGATGGTGATATGCTTAGTGACCTGGTTAGGTTGGTATCCTGGTATATAGGATGATGCTATGTTAGTGACCGGTTAGGTCTGTATCCTAGTTATAGGATGTTGTTATGATTAGTGATATGTTAGATCGGTTTCACAGTTATATATGCTAGCGTATGATATTGATGTGCACATGATTGCTTGATTAGGGGTTGGGTTCAAGCTGTCGTGCTTTGTGCAGAAGGCCAACGTACCCAGGGTGGTCCGGATAGACTGAAGGCCCTACGAGGCCGAAGGCCCGACGAGCGGTCCGAATAGGCTGTAGGCCCTACGAGGCAGTCCAGACGTGCCGAAGGCTCGGAGAGCGGTCCAGATAGGCTGAAGGCCTGCGAGACGGTCCAGTCAGGCTGAAGGCTCATTATGCATATTGTTTCTTTATATGATATGATTATGATTATATGGCATTGGTATTTTGGGGGAAACGCACTAAGATTTGGGCTTATAGTTGTTGATTTTGTTTCAGATACTTTTGATGATCTCGAGAAGGTGAAGGCGTGATTGTACACCTCCTTATATTTTCATGATTTGATGTTGGGATACTCTGACACTAAACTATTTTGAAAACTAATTTTGTAATAAGTATTGATTTTGAATGTTTTCAAAAGTTTAAATTTGGCAAGATTTTTTTGGGTGTTACAAGTTGGTATCAGAGCCTTGTTTTGAGTGAATTGGAGGAAACACTCGCATATCTCCAGTCCCAAACTAAGGACAAAAATTTAAAATGATTTTTCAAATTGTTTTCAAAATACTAAAGGAGGATGCAAGTGTACGATCAGCCGGATCCAGTAAGTAGACCCCAAAATACCTTACAGATTATTTGGTTTTATGATATGTTAGAACAACATACTAGTACTACGCTAGGGATCTTCAGGAATTGCATGATAGCATTGCCTGATTATATGATGCCTGATAGCCTAGGGTTTTTGCTTACATGAAATCGACATCATTACTGTAGCTGCTTAATGTATGCATCTTAGTTGTACATAACTAGGATTATATAGCCTAAGAATATTTGGTTTGGCTTTATTTCATGTTCATTATCTAGTTGTGGGCTTAGAGTAGGATCGGGTATTCGATTGTCTATAGGATCCAGTGTTATGTATGGTTAGCATACACGAGTGTTGCAGGGTTGCGGAAGTTTCATGGGTGGGTTGTGCGAGGTCGGTAGGCCAGTTATAAGATATTTAACATTCCTCTATGAGTGAGGATTGAGTGATCGCCATGTTTATGTATATTGTTAGCGCATTGTGATGATACTAGAGACAAATATGGGTAGGTGTGGAAGGTAGTATGGGCCCGTACTATTGAAAGCACATGACCCATACGCGTATCAAGGAAGTCACAACCCCTAAGGTATATTTGAAAATTGGTTCCTTGTTATTATATGAATTATCTAAGATCTCTATCGTGTATTACCAGAATGGTGGTTACGAGACATTTTGAGATTGGATCCAGATCAGGATCAGGAGCTGGCAGCCAGGGCAGGCCAGCAACAGTGACAAGGACTATTGGTCCGATGAGACCAGAGGATCTGGATGCTACGATTCGGGAGATCCTGTGCGAAGAGGTTGCTTCTCTTTTCCGGGCATAGTTGCTAGAGCTATTTGGGTCTATCAAGACCGCCATGGTTGAGTATTTCGACGACCGTTATGCAGCCCTTGCTGAGACGGCTGTCGCATCAGCTACAACAGCTGTAACGGCAGCAGGGGGAGGAGTTAGTCGAACTTTCCAACACTGGGAATTGTTATTCGAACATCTTCCATTGAGTAGAGGACTACAGTTACTTGGGATCAGGGAGATGTTTCATACTCATTACATTTCGCGGGTTGAGCGGGAGAGTCTGGCACATGAATTTTTGGATTTGAGGTTTCGGGGGTTTTGCTTGAGGCTAGGGTGCAAGTCGCGGGGATCAGGAAGGGAGTGATGATTATGATCAGCTCAAGTTTTGCAGCTGGAAGTAGAAAGGTTGATTGATGGATTGGAATGTCATTTTCGAGGGCAAGGGTTGTGCACTTTCATTTTTCCGAGTTCAAAGGAGTGAGCAGGATTTTGACCCCTGGGTCAGGTTGTATTTCCAGCTCGGGGTCAGTTGGTCGCAGGGTTTGGCGACGGTAATTCACCACTGGTGAGCACGGGTAGGTAGATGTGGCATGAGTATTTTGCGAGGCGTACGCGATTACCGTACCAAACCATAGGAGCTAAGATCCGATTTGCCTTGGATCTCTTATATCGGGCAGTAAGGATTGATTGTGTGATCTACTGCACTTTTGGGATTGTAGACTATGTCTTGGGAGTAGTTTGTAGCCCGGTATAGGGCAGAGGTTGCTTCAGCCACTGCAGTTCAGGTATGGACGACTGAGTTGGTGAGTGATTCAGGGTGCGAGACCCTGAATAATATGATGTCTACAGCCCAAGAGTGGGAGATTTGTTTGGAGCACCTTGGGAAGAGGGGTATTACGTGGGAGGTCTACAGACAGGGTCCCACAGGATGGTTATTCAGCATTGTAAGGATTCAGTGGTTTTAGTAACCGTTATTGATTGGCGGATGAAAGCGCCAAGGGAAGTAGCTCGTTGCTAAGGTATTAGTTAGAGCATCAATCTTTTGATCTTCAAGATTGACTGTGGGATCATTCAAGCAGTAGGGACTGTCGGTTTCACTGGGATTTAGGAAGTGTTCTTCTAGTTTTTAGAAGTGTGTGATCATTTGGGATTGGCTAGTATTAGAGCACTAGTTGGAAAGAGTTGGTTGTCATCGAATCGGTCTTTGGAAAGTGAGAAGGATTAGGACTTCTCCAATTTTCATGTATTATGAAGACTTAGTCGAATCTAAGTTGGGGAGAATTGTCCCAGAATGAAGAATCAGGAGCGGTTTTGAAACTAGGATAAGTTTTGCATTCCCGTCAAGGACGAAGGCGGCCCAAATGGCTATTTGGTTTGAGGGTTGTGTGAGTTTGGTGCTCAATAAAACTTCCCAGCATGTGAATTGTGTCTTCTTGGAGCTTGATAGTAGAATTTAGGGAATCAAGTTCGGGTTTTAGTCATCAATTTAGTTCGGTTCGCGTGTCCGGCCGAGTTCGGTTCGGGTTTTCGGGTTCTAGTCATGAATTGATTTCGGTTCGGGTGTTCGGCCGAGTGTGTGCTCGACTCTGAGGGATTTTGGATTTATAGATTAAGGGTAAGGTATCAACCTGCAGTTGTGTTAGGGAGAAAGTGTTGTAAGACTGCGAGGGTAACCGTTGCACTCACAGATTCTTTCAGATGATTAGGCCAGGGTGGACCAATTCGTAAGACTGTGGGTAGACCACGGCATGATTGGAATCAGGAAACGGTAGGTCAATGGAGACTGGGCATGATGTAAGACTAAAGTTATTCTGGTAGCATTCAATTATCGTATTTGATTCGATGGCAACAGGTTGTCAGGCTATTATGGTCAGATGGACCAGAAGGATTGATGGAGCCATGAGTGGCGATATAGCTAGGACAATTATTGCTAGTCGAAGTATCCTTCAGGAATCGCATGGGGCGACTGTGAGATTACTCTTAGCTCAACAACGGGACAGAATTTCAGTATTCCAGATAAGCTGGGACCAGGGAGATCTCAGTGGATTTCGGAAGCAACTAGAAGACAACCTATTGTTTCAGACAGTTTCTGTGTTTAGGACAGTATTGACGAATTGGGTTTTTAGGTGTATGAGATGTATCTGGATGTTGGAACCCCCAGTTATCAGAATTTGAACAGTTAGTTGAGAGATAAGCAGACTAGATTCAACAATAATGACTTGGTTGAGCGACCTTTCAGGGAGTCAGACCATCTTGAGACTACAGATTTCAGATTGAGTAAAGGTGATCATGTTGCAAAGAATTCATTTATCTTCAAGTTTCAGAACCCTGCGAGGGTTGATTATAGTTGCCTTGGAAAGGTTGGGTATGCTTGTAGTTGTGTCCGTGTTGCTCAAGTTATTTGGCGTGTCAGGAATGTTAAGCAATGATTTCGAGGACGAAATCCAATTTAAGTGTGGGAGAATTGTAACATTCCGTTTAAAATAGAATAATTAAATAATAAAACCGGAAACCCAAGAGGTAATTTTTATTATTTTTTTATATTATTATAGCCAAAAATCAAATAATAATTAGC